>NC_057728.1:61678789-61849151 GCF_004010195.1 Chiloscyllium plagiosum | reverse complement strand
CGGGAAGTCAGGAGGCATGGGATAGAGGGAAATTTGGCCAATTGGATAGAAAACTGGCTAACCGGTCGAAGGCAGAGAGTGGTGGTAGATGGTAAATACTCAGCCTGGAGCCCAGTTACAATTGGAGTTCCGCAGGGATCAGTTCTGGGTCCTCTGCTGTTTGTAATTTTTATTAATGACTTAGATGTGGGAGTCGAAGGGTGGGTCAGTAAATTTGCAGATGATACGAAGATAGGTTGAGTTGTGGACAGTGAGGAGGGCTGTTGTCGGCTGCAGAGGGACTTAGATATGATGCAGAGCTGGGCTGAGGAGTGGCAGATGGGGTTCAACCCTGCCAAGTGTGAGGTTGTCCATTTTTGAAGAACAAATAAGAATGCGGAATACAGGGTTAACGTTAGGGTTCTTAGTCAGGTGGAGGAACAGAGGGATCTTGGGGTCTATGTACATAGATCTTTGAAGGTTGCCACTCAGGTGGATAGAGTTTGTAAGAAGGCCTATGGAGTATTATCGTTCATTAGCAGAGGGATTGAATTCAAGAGTCGTGAAGTGATGTTGCAGCTGTACAGGACTTTGGTTAGGCCACATTTGGAGTACTGTGTGGAGTTCTGGTCGCCTCACTTTAGGAAAGATGTGGAAGCTTTGGAGGGGGTGCAGAGAAGATTTACCAGGATGTTGCCTGGAATGGAGAGGAAGTCGTACGAGGATCGGTTGAGAGTTCTCGGCCTTTTCTCGTTGGAACGGCGAAGGATGAGGGGTGACTTGATCGAGGTTTATAAGATGATCAGAGGAATAGATAGAGTAGACAGTCAGAAACTTTTTCCCTGGGTACAACAGAGTGTTACAAGGGGACATAAATTTAAGGTGAAGGGTGGAAGGTATAGGGGAGATGTCAGGGGTGGGTTCTTTACCCAGAGAGTGGTAAGGGCATGGAATGCACTGCCTGTGGGAGTGGCAGAGTCAGAATCATTGGTGACCTTTAAGCGGCAATTGGATAGGTACATGGATGGGTGCTTAAGCTAGGACAAATGTTCGGCACAACATCGTGGGCCGAAGGGCCTGTTCTGTGCTGTATTGTTCTATGTTCTCATGTTGTAGTTGTATAAACCTTTAGTTAGGCCACATTCGGAATATTGTGTGCAGTCCTGGTTGCCATACCAAAGAAGGGATGTAGGGTCTTTTGAGAGGGTGCAAAAGAGATTTACCAGGATGTTGTCTAGTTGGGAGAGTATTGGCTACAAGGAGAGGTTGGACAAATTTGGACTGTGTTCACTAGGCCATTTGAGACTGAGGGGCGATCTGATATAAGTATATAAAATTATGAGCGGAATGGATACATGGATGGTCTTTTTTTTTCCCGGGAGGAAATGTCAAATAGTTGGGGACATAGGTTTAAGGTGGAGGGGGAAAGTTGAAAGGACATGGGCAAGGAAAATCTTTTACACAGAGGGTGGTAAGTGCTTGGAATGTGCTACCAGGAGACATGATAGGAGCAGAAATGATAGCAACATTCACGGGGCATTTCAACGTGATTAAACATGAACAGGCTAGAGGGATATGGATCATGTGCAGGCAGATGGGATTAGTTTAGAATACTATCAGTTTAGAATGGCATCATGGTCGGCACAGACATGTTGAGCTGAAGGGCCTGTTCCTGTGCTGTACTGTTCTGTGTTCTGTATTGGGATTAACTTTGCAAATTAACAAGAGTAGATGCTCATGCAACATAAGCACATGATGTAACATGCTTTATGGGTGAAAGGTTATGAAATTGTGCTGACCTCTGTGTCAGACTTCACAATATACATTCCTGTTGAACACTCCACATGCAATGTATACATTCCTGTCTACTTCAAGAGTGTGCATTGATAAGCCCTGCCCCATTAGAATAAATACAGGTGCATCGCTGTTAACATCAAATTCAGTCACAAACTGTCCATTTGCAAATTTAGATCAAATTGCTTTACAGCAAACCCTATCATTATCAAGAAATACTGTATTTGTCACCTTCAATGTATCTCTTAGTTAAGTCAGGATGGTAGATTTTCTTTCCCACATAATTTGATTGAGGAATTTTATTTCTGTCATCCATTTGCCTTTATTACTATTGTTTCTTGTTAGTACATGTCTCCTATGTGAAGATATTAGCTTTAATTTGTTGCCATTATATGGACTAATGATTTAGTCATTTTCATTTTGTGTCAGGTACCGAGACTTGCGATATCCTCCTGGTCACCCTCTACAGTATTATCATAGCCTTTATTTCTGGCATATAATGGCCGCCAAATTGGCTTTTATTATTATTATGGAGGTGAGAGGTATTTTAAAATTATTTTTGTATGTTATTATTTGTAGTTTGCAATGGCTGATATTGCCTCTGTGATGAACTAAAAGATGAGAAATAAAGAGAATCATTCACATAAAGGCAGGAATGTCATGAAAATGTACCTTTTGTTTATTCATATGGGGATGTGGGTGCCAGCAGCTGAGTTGGCATTTATTGCCCACCCCTAAGGCATTCTCTAAGGGCAGTGAGCTCCTGAGACATTATATATGTGTCTTCGAATGATTTCTGGAATGCATTCTTTGACCTGCAAATCTTATTTCTTTTATGAATTATTTTTGGCACTTAATGTGTGAAATAATCATATTGTGGCAAAAGTGTGCTGTCTCAGATGTACAGTCATATGTCATTCTAGCATTGACCTAATATGCATCAAAAATAAAATATCATTTAATAAATCTGTAATTGTAATTTGACTGACAATATTAAGAATACATTTCTTTTAGCACAGAGGTGAAAACAGACATTGTGGGAAATGCTGCATGAATGGGAATAGTTTGCTTTCCTCAATACACCACTCAATTAAGTGACCCTGGTTATTACATGGTCTCAGAATTATCACATATGATATGACAATGAAGCAAACAATTTTTAATGTTGTACTCTTAGAGAAATGGGCACAGAGTTTTTAATAGCATATTTGTTTTATTATTTTTCAGCACATTGTATTTACAGTGAGTTTCCTTGTCTCTTACTGCATTCCTGACGTACCAAAACACATTAAAGAGCAAATTAAGCGGGAGAGGTATCTGACACAGAAGCTTCTGCATGAATCTCAACTTACAGACTGGCATAACAAAATGGCAGAAACTGCCAAAACTATAATGAAGGGTCCAGTGAGCACGAAATCTGCAGACATGGATGTATAAACACTTGTGACACAAATCTGTAATTTTTTTATCTTACATTTTTTAAAAGGAGGTTTGGAGATTTTTTAAATTGTTTGATTCCAAGACACATTTTGTTTTGTACAATCCTTAAAAAAAGAACTGTTCTGTATTTTGTTTGTCATTTGACCCACTGCATTTTGTAATACTGATACCGATGGTTGGTGCAGGAGGTTTCAGGAGTTCACATTTGTTATATTTACAAAGGGTTGACAAATATGACACCTTAAAAATATCATGGTGTTATCCTGGACCTTTTTAGAATATGAAAAAGGAATGTAATGACTAAAAAACTGAGCAAAAAAGTGGTAGGAAAGAGTGGTCGCAGTGAGCAAAGATGTGGTAGCCTTGATTTTTGGATTATTTTCAGCTGAAAATTGAGCAAAATTGCTATTGCACCAGAAAGTAGCCCACTGCTGATATGATGCTGTATACTTACATCATTCAGCGATCTAACATGGGAGAATTACTTCGCATTGACTGTATAAGTAAATGAACAGCTCCAGGACCAGTAATGTTTAAAATATCCTGCTATATCATAGTATTCATCGCAGAGGACATATTCAGTGTATGGGTATAATGAAGATGTGGGTGTACTGTATCATTAAGAGAGTTAAAAGCTAGCAGAACTAACTGACAGCACCAAGTGTTTTGAATAAGACACAACGTAACATGTGGTCCAGCAGCTCAGGTAGCTGGTTGCCTGGCGACAAAAACAAATTTGAATTAGGCCAATCCGTTTAAAATACACCCCCCAAAAAATACCCCCTAACTGTTCCAATATGGGTAAACCCTCCTGCTTTAATTTAAACCAGCAACCCAGAAAAGATTTATCCCATGCAGTAATCTGTGAAAATTTGAGAGGCCAAGAACTATAACAGAGAATAATTAACTAAAAAATATTTACAACTCCTTCCTCTAAGCTATATTTTACTTTCCCTTATATAAACCCCCATTAAGATTTACTGAAACATTCAAATTTCCAAACCCACCAGCTGACGAATCTTCTCTTTGTAGATTTGCTCTCCAAGTCGGTGTCGATGTTTTCCTCTGTGCAAATACCTTCTCTCGATAGGTACCAATCAGACAGTTCTGACTAGCAGCCTACATCTGTTGGTCTTTTGGCAGTTCTCTCCCAACTGTTCAATTTTTCCCGGTCTTCTACCCTCAAAGCATCGGATTGCGTCATTGACTTTTAATGTTGCCAATACACTAAATTCAAACTTGATTGGAGTTTGTTTTTTTTTTTAACTTGTTGCCTTGAAAAGAAAGACTTCTTCAATTCATGAAGTGACTGTCATGACCTTAGAATGACCCAAAGCACTTTATAGCCAATGGCGCACTTGATCGTTGTAAAGAAAGAAAATCCAGAAACTGGACTGTTTGCCACATCTAAACTGCTGCAATATCTAAATCTGATAATGACATCTGAATACCTGACAAGCAATGGGAAAACTCACTATTAACACTGAAAGCTCAATATGGTAATAAGGCAGGACTTGGAATCATGTGGAGTCAGGACACTAAATATTACGTTGTATGCTTTTCCTGCAACTTGCAGCCAGATTTATTCACAGTCTTCAGAACATAAATAGGAGCAACTCTGGGTCACGATGCTCCTTACACCCACTCCATTATTTGATACAATCAGATCTTCAACCTCAATTACCCACCCAAACCCCATTATCCTTGATTCCTGTAATGTCCAAAACTATTATTGATCTTAGGCTCAAATATACTCAGGACTGAGCATCCACAACCACTTGTGGTAGACAATTCCAAAGTTTCTCTGCCCTCTGTTTGAAGAAATTACTTCTTATCTTCTTAAAAGATTAAACCTGACTCAGTTCCATTCTCCCTAATAATCTAATTGACTGTGTAAGGGTTAAACCATTCACTGACTATTACTCACCATCTTAGTGTTTCTCAAATGTTATTAAAATGAAACAATACTTCTATAAACAGTGGAAAGTACATTTAATATGTAGTATTTCAATCAAAGACCTATTTTTAAAATACATGTAATATGTTTTGCAGCTTTTCAAAGTGTAAAACAATACATTTGAACAAAAATAGCAAATGGAATAATAAAGATGTGAAATAAAATCTTAAAGTGTTGGAGAAACTCATCAAATCTGGCAGTATCTGTAGGGAGAGAAACAGAATGAATGTCTCGAGTCCAGTATGACACTGAGTTCCAAAGGCAAAACATATTGGGCTTAAAATGTTAACAGTATTTTGTTCTCCACAGTTGCTGCTAGACCTGTTGCGTTTCTTCAGCATTTTCTGTTTTTAACCCCATATACTTAAGCTGTGCATCAATTCTTGTCCAGACATCTCATCAGTTTTGCCTGTTAGTCTGTCTTGTGACTCCAGTGCAGCAAGAGTTCAGCCTAATATCCCATTAATTTGCAGCCAATCTGATAATATGTGGAACTGAATTAAAATTCATATTGTCCTTTATCTGCAGAGCGTCAAGAAAAAGCAAAACCAAATGAAAGTAGTTATAGTTTTTTTTATTACTGCTACTCCAAATTATATTCATTCATATAAAATTATTTTTATGAAATGCAGAGTCAACCAGTAAGAACTGCTAAAATCTTTCTAAAAGGCCTATCACGAACAAGTTTATCAAAACTGGACAGAGTGGGTGCAAATAAAAATTGAGATATTATCATCTCTATTCACTTCTGGGCAGTTATATAACCAAAAAAACATTTTAGTTACTAGATAAGCCCATAAATTTTTTTTTACATATATAACCTAAATCCAGTAGCTGAAATAAAGAGTGCAAATGGATTTCTGAGAGGTCTCAGGCTAATCTTTCATAACGGACAAGGATCCCCACGGATAAATCATACCTTTTTCTCACAGTTTGTGTATTTCATCTACTGAAATTTAAGTGGATCTGCCATGTTAATTCACCACCTAGCCCCACACCCATATTTTCAGAATAGAATTAAAGAGCTATTCAATAATATGCCACCCATAGTGTTTGATCCACCTCTCAACTGTGTAGCACTTATGTCTTTCAATATAAGATCAATAACTGTGATGGAAATCGAATTCTGACATGAATAGTCACTAAATACCTCAAATCCAATGAAAAGACCACAATGACTACCTTTTGACTTGCAGCTGTATTTGAGCACAATACCTGCTATCAGTTGTTGGTGTCATGTAACATACAGTCGGTATCTATAAAACAAGATTGAGATTCTATCCAAAACAATTAAAAGTAAGTCAATAAAGTATCTCTGCCTCCTGTAGTAGGGTCAAATGCTATTGAAGAAAATGGGAACTTATTCAAAGAGTCCAGTGTATTAAAGGCTGCTTGTCCATGGTAATTTGGAAGCCACCTTCCTTCACTACAAGGCTCAGACGACTCAGTGCATCTCTTGGCACTCATGGTTAGTTGTATGTGTAATATGTGTCCTAAGGTGCAATCACTACTTTGTACATGGTTAGGCTGGGACTTTTACGCGAGAGTGTAGGATGTTGAGAGATGATCTGATCGAAGTTTATAAAGTAATGAGAGGTATTGGAGGAGGTATAGGAAAGGTTTGGAAGGGTGTGGGCCAGGAGCAGGCAGGTGGGACTAGTTTAGTTTGGGATTATGTTCGACACTGTTTGGTTGGACCGGAGGTCTGTTTCCATGCTGTATGACTCTTGAAAGTGAAAAATAATTTTATCTGAAATATAGAAAGGAAAACATAATTCAGTCATCTTGACATGCTTTTTTTGAATGTCAAGATGCTGTACTAATTAATTTGTATGATCTTTGTGTCTGTAAAGCTTTATATAATTATTCTCCCACCCACAGACATTTTCTAAACAACTGGTAATAATGTTCTTCCTTTTAAGTTCATCAAGACAAAATGATATAGGAGCAAAGCATGTCTAATTAAAAATATCGTGACATAAATATATTTGCCATTATTGACTAAATATTAATTGATTTCCTGTTTAAACATCAGCAGCATATATAGTTGTACATTGTTTCTGCATGCTATTTTAAAACTTAAAGGACTTCTTTCTGTTGAAGTAGGTTTTACCCAATCATGGAGAGAAAGTGAGGGCTGCAGATGCTGGAGATCAGAGCTGAAAATGTGTTGTTGGAAAAGCGCAGCAGGTCAGGCAGCATCCAAGGAACAGGAGCATAAGGCTTATGCCCGAAACATCAATTCTCCTATTCCTTGGATGCTGCCTGACCTGCTGCGCTTTTCCAGCAACACATTTTCAGCTTTACCCAATCATGGTCTGAGGGGGCAATATTTAGCAGAATACCAGCTAGGCTAGTTGAGACACCCACTGTGTATATCATTGGTTCAACAAATATATGCTTTCCATTAGAGCTTTGTGAACCAAAGAATGACAGTTTATTTGGTTCAGTCCAATTTGTTTTGAAACATTATCTGAAAAAGTTCTCTGATTATCCTGTATGTTAAAGTCTCTACTGATTGAAGTCATACCTGGCACACAAGATGTTAGTTCTGGTCTCAGCGCAGGGACCTTTCTGCAAGAGTTTCTCAGGGTAGTATCTTAGCCCCAGCCATCTTTCACTGTTCCCTCAATGACCTTCCCTCCATCCTAAGGTCAGATGTGGGGAGGTTTGCAAATGAAAGCAGAATGTTCAGCATCATTCATGATCCTCAGATACTGAAGCAGTCTGTACCCAAATGCAGCAAAGCCAAGACAACATTTAGTCTTGACCTAATTTGTGGAGTAACACTTGCGCCACATGAGTGCCAAGCAATGACTTTCTCTATTGAGAGAATGCAGCCATTGCCTGTTGATATTCAATAGCATTACTATCATTTGAATCCCTTAAATATTACTATACATATAAGAGCAGGTCATAGACCAGGAATTCTTTAGAAAGTAACTCACTTCCTGACTCCCCAGGTCTTATCCACCATCTACAAGGCATAAGTCAGGATTGTGTTGGAATACTGCCCATTTGCCTGGGTGTGCAGCTTCAACACCATCCAGGACAAAACCAGACCACTTGCTTGCCGCTCCGTCTAACACATTCAGTATTCACTCCCACTCCCACTGACACACCGTGGCAGCCTTATGTGCCATCTGTAAATGCAACTGACCAAGACTACTTAGATGACACTTTTCAAACCTGTGACCACAATCACTTTGAAACAAACAGCTTGGAACACCACCACCTGCAAATTTGCATCCAAGCTGTACAGTATCTTGAATTGGAACAATATTGCTGTTCCTTTATTGTCGCTGGGTCAAAGTCCTGGACCTCCCACCCTAAATGATATTGTGGGTGCACCTACACCACATGGATTGTAGAGAGGAAACTTAGCATCACCATCTCTAGGGCAGTTAGAGATGGACGATAACGCTGCCACAATTTGTTTAGTTAGTCTGTAAAATCTGATACAACTTTGTTTTCTGGTAGGTCATTTTTCTTTCATTCCTATAATGTATTAATATTGTATAAAGGCAGCTTTTGTATCATTTGATATTTTCACTATTTTGATTTGGATCCATTAAAATCAATAAAGCAGGGTAAAAGTGGAGGGAAGGTTACATCCTTAATTATAACCTTATTATATTCTCATTTGCATTTTAAATAGTGTTTCAATTTTTAAAACCTCAATTTTCTTAATCTGAGACCTTACGGTTTTAAAAGTCTGGAACATAGCAGAAAAGGAAGAAGTTATATTCTTTTATAGCAACAAAATTTGTTGCAAATAAATAAGGTCAATCTTATTTTGTTTGTGCCCAGAAGTTATGGCGATGAATTCTAAAATGGGATGAAATTTGTTATTTAAGACAATAAGCTATGACATAATGCATAGCTCAACCCTTCTCTCTGTACAAACCAGTGAACCTTAATGTCTTTAGAGAATATTGGGAAGTAAATACATGTACTTGGTAAACGACTATATCAATATTGCTTTGCTTTAATCTCTGGTTAGGATGAAATGAGCATTTATTTTTCATTTTTGTCAGAATGTTGATTACATTCATTTAACTCTCATAGGTTTACTGCATTTATTTTTCAAGCAAATAAACAAATGTTCATTCACACCCACATCTTGGTCAGGAGGGTGTATTTTGTTTAACTTGAAATATCAGTAGAAAAGTTCAGAGTTCATTTATGTGGCTGAACAAATCTGATTGACATGTTTTGTGTTAAGTATATACAACAAGCTGGTAATGAAGCCACAATGTGGATCATTTATGTTTGTCTATCATGCAGTTATTGAGCACACTTTCATCTTTACCAAAGAGCACCAATAATATGGAATAAAATATATTAATTTTTCATTTTTGGTTCTTTCTTCTTCAAAGCACTTGACATATTGAATTGTATTGTAACTGTGAATGTAGGTTAATTGCAATCATGAAAATTTATTTTGTTGGAAGTCATTAATTAAAATTGTGTTGATCCTTACTTTGTAATTAAAAATACCTCCCATTTTTCTCTATAAAAATAACTGAATTGCATTCATTTTAACAGTGTCTATACTGGAGATGTCTCACACTGTTTCCTGTGTGGAATTATATGTATGAATGTTGCATTTCAGTTTTAAATTTTGTTCAATAAAGTGGAGAACCCATTCTCACAGACCTATGTATAATAGATATACCTATGATATAACCTGACAGTAGTAATTTACATATCACATTGAGGCAAGAGGAACATGGAAATAATAAGTTTTGTGAGGGGCCCAAATAGATAGGCATAAGTAGGCAAGGGGACTGATGGATATTCTCATTCCTGACTTTCTTCCATAATAGTAAAGCTATAGTCTCCTAGGAGTGATTGTTCCAATTTAGCTCACTTTTTGAAAAAGGCTCAACCATTCCCTGCTTCCCAATAAGATTAGAAGAATAACTCTTAGTAATAGGGAGGCAACATACTAGTGGTATTATCACTGAACTGTTAATCCAGAGACTCAGCTAATGTTCTGGGAACCTGGGTTTGAATTCCACCCTGTCAGAATTGAATTCAATAAAAAAATCTGGAATGAAGAGTCTAATGATGACCATGAAACCATTGTCAATTATTAGAAAAACCCATCTGGTTCACTAATTTCCTTTAGGGAAGGAAACTGCCATCCGTACCTGGTCTGGTCTACATGTGATCCAGACCCACGGCAATGTAGTTGACTCTTAACTGCTCTCTAGGTAATTAGGGATGGATAATAAATGCTGGCCTAGCCAACGAGGCCTTCAGCCCGTGAATGAATAAGAATTCCTGGACTTGGACATTCTCCTTAAACTGACAATCTAGTATTGATGACCAACAGAAACGCTAAGTCTAGACATCAAACATGAACAATTGCAAATGCCCATAAGACAGTCACCCAATCTGCCAAAACATGTGTTTTCTCCCACCACTGATTGTCAGCCTCCTGCTCAGCAACTTTCTCTGCTGACCCCACCTGCTTCCTATTCACTGCCCATGCTGCCTTTCTTGAAATGGCTATCTCAGAAACATCTTTCAATCTCATGTCATCACTATCCGCTATACAATCTGCTTAAATATTACTATTTTTGCTGAAATATCTTCTGAAGAGAAGAGCATGTGGCTGTTTCTAGCTGAAGGTATAACTCTTCTCCAGCTGTTTGGTCTTCACCTCATTTTGGTGAAATTCAAATTAAGATTTTGACAAAAATGCTGGATTTGCTCAGCAGATGTGACTGGCTCTGTGGAGACAGCAGTTAAATTTCTAGCTCCATGATCTTTCGTAAATACTGCCAGACCTTTTGAGAATTTGTAGAATTCTCTGTTGTTATTCCAGATTTCCCACATCAACAGTACCTTTCCAGCACCACGGACAGTTTTATTTCAGAGGTGCATTAATTGGAAAAAAGATCCAACTATCTGCCCATTTAATTGGTGTAGATTGAGAACAGATCACCATGTGCATTAATGTAACTTTTAATCTTGAAAAATGCCTTGTGTCATTTCAAAATAGTCAAAACCAGATATCCAACCAATAAACCAGGAGATGTCAGCTAGGTTGATGAAAAGCTTAGTCAAAACAGTAAGTTTTGATAAGCATCTTCAAAGACGATCTTCCTTTCAAAGGCAGAGGTGTTGAGGCTGGAAACTCCAAATTGCAGCAGAATGCATAACCACTGCTGTAAACTTGAGTTATGGTACTACTGGACAAGTTAGATCCCAGAAATAAGTCTGGCCTGATAGATCATTTTTTTGAAAATTGTTAATGTGCACATTCACTGAAACATAGTCACATGATGCTGGAGTTTCTTTCACAACAAACGTTTATTACAATGAAGTTGAAAATAAAACAAGTCATAGGACATAGAATGTACAGCATAAGGATTGGACAGCATGGTGACTCAGTGGTCAGCATTGATGCCTCACAGTGCTAGGGACCTGAGTTCAATTCCAGCCTTGGGCGACTGTGTGGAGTTTGCACATTCTCCCTGTGTCTGCATGGGTTTCCTCCAGCTGCTCTGGTTTCCTCCCACAACCGAAAGATGTGCAGGTTAGGGTGGATTGACCTTGCTAAATTTCCCATAGTGTTCAGGGATGTGTAGGTTGGGTGCATAAGTCTGGGGTAAATGTAGAATCAAAGGGGAATCAGTCTGGGTGGGTTACTCTTCAGAGGGTCAGTGTGGACTTGTTGGGCTGAAGGGCTTCCGCACTGTAAGGATTCTAAGGAAAGGTCCTTCCATTCACTATGACTGCGCCAACCATGATGCCATTCTAAACTAATTATATCCCTCTATTCTCGGCCTGTTCATGTGTCTAAATACTTCTTGAATGTTGCTATCATATCTGCTTCTATCACCTCCACTGCAGCGTGTTGCAGTCATCTATTACTCTGTAAAAAACAACCTGCCTCGCACATCATCTGTAAAATTTCCTGTTCTCACTATAAATTTATGCCTCCTTGTATGTGACATTTCCATCCGGGGAAAAGGACTCTGACTATCCACCATATCCATGCCTTTCATAATTTTATAGGCTATCAGGTCAGCTCTCAGCCTCCAACCCTCTCACAAAAACAATCCAAGTTTGTCCACCCTCTCCTGATAGCTAATACACTCCACCCAGGCAACATCCTGGTAAATCTCTTTGCACTCTCTCCAAAGCTCCCATATGTTTCCTATAGTGTGGTGAGCAGAACTGCACACAATATTCCAAATTTCACCTAACTAACATTTTATAGAACTGCAACATGACTCACCAACTTTTAAATTCAGTGCCCCAACTGATGAAGGCAAGTATGCTGTATGCCTTCTTTGCTACCTTATCCACTTGTGTTGCCACTTTTGGTGAGCCATGGACTGGCATCCCAAGATCCCCTGTATATCCTGTAGTTCCTAAGGGTCCCACCATTTACTCTACACTTTACTCTTGCATTTGACTTACCTCACTGGATTAACTCTATATACCACTTCTGTGCCCTTCTTTCTAGCTGATCTCTACCCTGTTGTATCCTTGAACAGACGCCTTCACTCTGCATAACTCTTTGTGTCATCTACAAACTTACTAATCAGACCACATATATTTTCATCCAAATCATTTCTATATTATTACAAAGAGCAAAAGTCCCAGCATTGATCCTTGTGGAAAACACTGGTCACAGAACTCCAGTCAGAAAAACACCTGTCCACAACTATCCTGTCTCTCCTCTGACCAAACAAATTTTGTATCCAACTTAACAACTCATCCTGGATCCCATATGACCTATCTTCCAGACCAGCCTACCATAAGGGAAGTTGGCAAATACTTTAGTAAAGTTCATGTAGACAACATCCACTGCCCTACCCTCATTAATCGTCTTCATCACTCCTTCAAAAAATTCAACCAAATTTATGAGACAAGACCTCCATTGCACAAAGCCATGCATTCCTAATAAGTCATTATTTTCCAAATGCAAGTACATCCTGTCCAATAATTTCCCTGACACTATAGGCTCACCGGCCTGAAATTTCCTAGATTATCCCTGTTGCCCTTCTTAAACAAAGGAAGATTATTGGCTATTCTCCAGTCTTCTGGGACTTCACCTGTGGTTGAAGAGGATATAAAGATCTCTGTTAAGGGCTGTAGCAATATTCTCCTTTGCCTCCCTCAGTATTCTGGGATAGATCCCATGAGGCTCTGGGAACTTAACTATCTTAAGGAATTTCATGATATCCAACAGCTCCTCTTCATAAATTCCCTCCTCTGACTTTATGGGGACTTATCCTTTCCCTAGCTACCCTCTTACTTCTAATATACATACAGAATGCCTTGGAATTCTCCTAGTCTTAACTTGCCAAGGACATTTCATGGCCCCTTTTAGCTCTTCTAATTCCTTGCTTAAGTTCTTACCAGCTTTGTTTGTAATCCTGACTTCCTTTCTTTTTTTGACTAAACTTTCAAAAATATCTCATGTCCTCAAGTGTGCCTGAATCTTGACATCCTTATCCTTCATTCTTACAAGAACATGCTGGTCCTGAACTGGCCTTTAACAGACTCCCACACATCAGATGTGGATTTACCATCAAACAACTGCTCCCCAATTAAGGTGAGATGAGGGCCTTAGAGGTATTATTGCTGGACTGTTAATCCAGAGACCCGGGTAATGTTCTGGGGACCTGGGTTTCAATCCTACCACAGCCTATGGTGGAATGTTAATTTGAAACAAATCTGGAATTAAGAGTCTGATGATGAGCATGAAACCATTTTCAAAATAAACCCATCTGGTTCACTAATGTCCTTTAGGGAAGGAAATCACCATCCTTACCTCATCTGGCCTACATGTGACTCCAGCCTCACAGCAATCTAGTTGAATCTTAACTGCCCTCTGGACAATTAGGGATAGGAAATAAATGCTGGCCTAGCCAGTGTGCCCTCATCCTGTGAATGAATAAAAAAATCTAATTTCTCCAGTTTCTCTGTAATAATTTTTTAGTTACCCTTTTCCCAATTTTACACTTTCACCTGAGGATGAATCTTACCTTATCCATGACCATTTTAAAACTTAAGGAATTATGATCTCTGTTCCCAAAATGTTCACACTGAAACCTTGACCAACCAACTCATTTTCCAAATTCCCAATTACAAGGGTTAGTGTAGTCCCTTCCCCAGTTGGACTATCTACATTGTTTTAAGAAACCCGCCTGAATGCAAGAAACAAATTCTGTCATTCAAGCCACTGGAACTCAGGGGAAGTTAAAATGAGCCACTATAACAACCTGTTATTTTTACATCATTCCATGATCAACCTCCATATCTGGGCCTCCACCTCCCACTGACTATTGGGAGGCCTATAGTATAACCCCATTATAGTGATTGCTCCTTTCTTATTCCTGAGTTCTACCCACATGTCTTGCTGGATAAACCCTCCAAAATGTTCTGTCTTCGTGCAGTTGTGACAGCCTCCTTAAAAAGTAATGCAACTCCCCAACCCCTTTTACATCACTCTCTACTCACCTTAAACATCTAAACTCTGAAATGTTGAGCTGCCAGTCCTGCCCTTCTTTCAACCAACTTTCTGTAACAGCTACCACATCATAATTCCACGCTCTAATTGGGCTCTAAGCACATCTACTTTACCTGTGATACTCCTTGCATTAATATAATGCAAGATATTCAACACCTCCTCTTTATAAATGTCCTCCTCAGACCGCCAGTCCCCCTGAGATTATTAACCTGACCCTGCCTGTGCTTCTTATTAGATTTACTTGATGTAACGTTCAACTTCTCAATCACTCCATGTGCTGGCCTACTGCACTGGATCCCTCCAACCCCTGCCACAGTAGTTTAAACCCTCCCGAGTCGCACTGCCAAGCTTCCTTGCCAGGATTTTGGTGCACCTCCAGTTTAGATGTAGTCCATCTTTCTGGTACAGGTTCCTCCCTGGAAGAGATCCCAATGATTCCTTATCTGAAAGCCTCCCTCTTACACCAGCTCTTCAACCATGCATTCAATTGTATTATTTTCTTATTTCTGGCCTCACTAGCACATGGCACAGGGAGTAAGCCTGAATTATAACCCTTGAGGCCCTACTTTTCAATTCTCTACCTAACTCTCTAAATTCCATTTGCTGGATCTCATCTCTTTCTGCTGTTGGTAACCAATATGACCATGAATTCCATCAGCTCATCCTCCCCTTTCAGAATGTCCTGTGCCCACTCAGAGACATCCTTGGCCCTGGCACCAGGGGAGGCAACACACCATCCTGGAGTCTCACTTGTGGCCATAGAAACACCGATCTGTGCCCCTGACTATACAGTTCCCTATCACTACATCATCTAATTATAGAATACATTACAAAAAACCCCAACAAAACAGAGTTTCAAACGATTCCACAATACCGTTACTTTTCAGTGAAATCCAGGGAAATTACACTTCGATATCAATTAAGTTTGAGTTTGTTACTGCTTCATTATCTAAGGTGTCATGAGTGGTGCAATCATGAGCGAGCATCCTTATTTCTGATCACTTGATGGAGGTAAAATCATTGAAGAAGCAGATTAAGATGGTTCAGGCCAGGACACTACTTTGATGAACTCTTGAGTGATGTCGTGAACTGAGATGACTGGCTTACAACAACAACAATTAAGCCCCACAATTCTACAGGTTGTAAGGTAAATGAAGTTAACCTTTTCCATCCAATTAAATACCCAATCTATGTAGAGGTCACAGGGGAACTCAGGCTCAAGAAGGCAGGGGAGAAATTTCAATGATACAGTGATGTTATGTGGAGGGGTACGCTATAGTTATTTATAATTAGTAATAGTCCTAATTAACAAAGTTACGTTAAAAGCTAATCAAGATTTATTCACTAATGCTACTTCTAAGATCTTAAATTTAACATGGTCTTGGTACTAATTTTGTTACAATTAAATCCCCATTGATCTTACACTAAAAGATGTCTGAGAAACACAGGAGATAGTCAATTATTTCTCTTCTTCCATATGTTTTGATTGATAATAAACCAATAATTGTTTTATTTCAGAAATAATTCAGAAATCTAATGAATAGACATGATTATGTTTAAAATCTGATATAGATCAGATATTTTACAGGAAAAAGCAGCTTACTTTCATTCTAAACTAAGAGATTTCTGAGAAACACAGGAGATAGCCAATAATTTTTTTTCCACCATTTTTTCAACATTAATTCAAATCCGATATTTTATGATAAACTGTATTCCTATTTAGTAATGCAATTTAGACTGTCAATTCACTGCCACGTTCTCGTTTTCAGATCATCAGTTCCACCTTCTGGGTGCAATAGGTATTACAATGTTTTAATTTCCCAGGTACTGAAATATGACAGAATGTCAGCACGTATGAATATATATAAGAAGTTTGGTGATATCCTAATCTGTCTATATAACGGCATCAAAGTAATTAACATGCAAGACAAAATGCTCAATGCATTAATTTAGTGCAGTGCCACGCCGCTTTTTCATATAATGTAGGGAAAGCGTGTAGTCATCTTTCCACAAGGTGCAGTTTACATTAGTAAATCAGGATGAGAATGAAATGTCAGATTCTGATTCCAAGAATTACTTTTTCAGTTTTCCCTTGGAGTTTAAACGACAAGTTCCAATGTTACAATTAAGTGGCGATGACCTTATTTCTCAGCATTTGAACTGCATTATTAGCCAAACCCGCCTTATTTCTATGCTGTTCCCGACTCTCTCCTCCTTGCCCAAGACCGCCCATTCCCAGTGTGAATTCAGTGTGGTCACTTGGAACAGCTGCAGCGTGCTGTTTACCTCTGGGCGTCACCACCATTTCCCTCTGTCTGCTTCATAGACATTATCTCCATCCACCCCTCACCAAACATACACAACTGATGCATCTACATATGATGCAATTTATGGCTCTAAGCTTGCTTTCTTGGTTTCAAGCACTTTGCACACTTTTCGAGGTTGCCAGGCTCTCTGCTCTGCATTGCTCTTCAGTGTTATGGCTCATCAGCACTGTGCACCAGCCAAACCATTTGCATTGCGTTTTAGTGCAGAGGAAGAGGCTTGCAACTTTTCACACTTTGTCGCACTGAATAGATGAGGGTTCGACATGTTGCTGACCACAGACTACATTGATGTCACACCTGCAGCACGTGCGAGCGGCCTACACAGCAATAACACACCATGTGTTTCAACCAAATGGCCATGTCTTAAAGTCGAAGGAGACCAGTCCTTCATGGACTGAAGAAGGGCTACTTTCAGTCTGGGGATACAACTTCACTCAGTCAAGAGGCTAATCCAATTCCAGTCCGGGGGTGGGGGGTTGTCATTGTCAGTCAGCTGCTTGGTCTGACCAGAATCTAGGGATCCTAGTCTTTGTGGTCTGGGAATGGGACTACAGTCAGTGCTACAGGTCAACTGCAACCACCTAGGGATTGCAGGTATGTCAGGAGGATAGCTACTGTGGGTACATCTGACCACGGGCTGTGTCCTGCTCACTTGGAATGTCTCACAAGAAAATGTAGGAGTAGCCACTGTCCTGGGGTGGGATTTTAGAGAACAAAGTGGAGAACAGTTTGGAGGGTTCTCACAAGTGACAATCACTGTGACCTCAAAGTGAGGAGAGTCAATGGCCAACACGGACATGAAAATTTTCAAAACCATGGACTCGGAATTTAAATTGGCATCAATAATATTTGCATTGATGGGATGAATAGAATTATGGGAGGCTGAAAAATGAGAGGATGCAAGAATAGAATTTTTTTAAATGGTATCATTCATCTCAGGTGGAGATGTACTCAGGACACAAAGGTGAAAGCTTGCCATCTTGCCTGCAAGATCACAAATGCCATAGCATGCAGAACAGTCACAGTTAAGTTAGTGGTTTTCTCTTTGAGAGCAGGGTAATAATTCTTAGAAAGTGAGAATCTGCCAGCAACCACTGATTCATTAATGTCATTCATTTGAAAGCAAATTGAAATTTATTGCAGGTCAATGGTATAGTAAGAATGAAGATTAAAAATTATAGCCTTAAGAAGTTTGCATCTATCACCATTATGTCATGTCAGATAAACAAATCTGCACAGAGGGAAACTTAAAAGTCTCACCTGTGTTTGTATAATGGCATCACTTCTCAGATCTAACACTGGAAGGCAATGTCTCAGAGCTGCCATTTCTGCATATCTAACTGTAAGTATGCAAGGACATGGTCTGTAATGTTAAAGTGATCTTTCTTTGGAGGGGATATTATCGTATTGGACCAGTACCTAATGTTCACTCCCCCAGACAAGAATTAGCACTTTGGTTCTGCAACAGACATCTGAATAAGGTTAAATAGCTCAGAGACCCTAATGGAAGAATGAAATTGGCTTCCTTATGAACATCCACAGCACTCTGTGTCAGGGCATAACGTGGCACTTCATAGCGATTGTCTGAGGGCACGGGAGTGGCGTTAATAAGCTTCCAATGCACCAAGGCCCAACTTACCTGTGACTATTGATGTTAAATTTTGGAGGTACGTACCAAATATCCTGGAAGTTGCATGACATGTCATACCAGAGAACTCACAGGTTCTTACCTTCTTCCAAGATCCTCAGACCATACAAGATCCACAGCTGAAAGAAAGAGTTACCCTTGCATGGCTGGGTACACCCTTACAGAACACTTAGATAGAGGAAGAATGAAGACATAATGCTTTCCATGCTTCTACCACAGACCATAGACCTTAAGATGATTTTTGATGTCTGGACTGCTGAGGTGGTGTAGCCTAGAAAGGGTATTCTGCATCATTCTTCACAACTGAAGCCAAAGGTGATGATGGCCTGGATACAAAAGAAATGGGGGATTGAGGCATAGCCCTTAGAGGAACAAGATGAGGACAAGGGCATTGACCAGGAGGGACATCTGGGAGACTGTGATGAAGCTATGACTGTGGTATATGAGAGGCCACTCAGAACTTAACTGAAACCAACTGCAAGATAAATGATGTCCAAACATGTGCAAGTTAGGTGATTTGGCCATGCTAAATTGCCCATAGTGGCCAGGGGTGTGCAGGTTAGGTGGGTTAGCCTTGAGACATGCATGGTTAAAGGGATAGCGTAGACGGATGGGTATGTGTGGGAAGCTCTTCGGAGGGTCGATGTGGACTCAATGGACCGAACAGCCTCCCTCCACACTGTAGTGATACTATGATTCAACAATAGTCATGATTCGGAGATGCCGGTGTTGGACTGGGGTATACAAAGTAAAAAATCACACAACACCAGGTTATAGTCCAGCAGGTTTAATCGAAAGCACACTAGTTTTCGGAGCGACGCTCCTTCATCAGGTGATTGTCACCTGATGAAGGAGCATTGCTCCGAAAGCTAGTGTGCTTCCGATTAAACCTGTTGGACTATAACCTGGTGTTGTGTGATTTTTTACTTTATGATTCAACAAAAGAGCTAGGTGCACTGTTTCACTGTGTACTGTCGGTTACAATGGCAAACAGCCCCTGCTCAGTCCAAAGTATATGTGGATCGGGTTATTTCTGTGCTCCTAGATCTTTTATGTTGCTGAATGAATGCTTTCTTATCCATATGTTTGTGTGCAAAAATGTTATCTTCAGATGTTAAACATTCAAGTATCTTTATTTTAGAGATGCTCTTGATATTTTGGGGGAAAGCAGCAATTGGTGAGCAAGGACAGTAATTGCGCATGTTGCTGAGGTTAGGTGGCTCTTAATGCTTCATATTGGTACAGATATCCAAGTTTATGCAGTGAAGCTTCTCATGATAGGTAGTAGGTTGGCAGTGATCCTGGGGCACCACCTTTCCACCAGACAATCTACCAGCACCGCCATTTGACACTCAGAGGACTGCCAGAGACCAGGCATCTGCTCAGTCCCAGGCAGAAGATGACCCTTGGTCTTGACCATTAATGGCTTTGTCAAAATGCACAGATAGGCACAAGAACAGCACAGAAGTCTGTCAGAGGCAGCAAGTAAACACGATCAAAGGATGGAAAGGTCCACCAACATTAGCTGTACCACATGATTTCAGGATTCATTCATCTGGCTATCTCCATGGACAGGTCGGTGACCATCATGGAGACCCAGGTCCAGCACACTTGAGTGTTTGGTGGATACACAGCTGGTCAGATCCTGCAACATTCTAGTTGTAGGTGCTCAGTGTCACTTACAAAGTGAGAGAGGGATCTTGATTGCATGCCTCTCAAGGAGACAGGGTAGTGCCTGTAAGCACTCAGAGGGAGGACCAGCAACACATAGAGCTCTCAGAAGTTTTCTCCATGGTGATTACAGAGGTGCACAGATCCTCGATGTCCCTTTGCCTGCAATGCCAAAGCTTTCAGAGTTTCCAGCTGTGGAGCTGAAATTGCATGTAAACAGGATCTTGCCATCAGATCTGGGCCCTCTAGACTCCAAATGCCTCTGGGGATGAGTGCCAAAATCTTCCAGGGCAACAGTGTCATCTCTACCCTGGCTCCCCCTAACCTGGCTGCAGACAGTGTGACTGCACTCAGCATCATGGGAGGAAAGGGAAGCAGAAAACTTACTGAGGGAACATATGTGACATGGTGACACAACAGTAAAAAACCTTGCATTTTTCTAAATGTCTATGCACTTGCACTCTTCAAATGCCTATTCTACTGTCTTTATTGCCATTTGGTTGAAGTTGCTCTCATGTGAGAGATGAAAACCCCTTCAGACATCCCAAGGATGAACTAATTGTAATCATGAAGTATTGCTCATATCTCTGACAATCAGCTCCTAGACTTCAAATAGCCTCAGAGGTTGAGGAGCCTTGAACCATAACATTGATGATTGCAGGTGAGGAACTGCACTTTAATGTTGTCCACATGTGATATTGTGCCTTGTCTCTCTGATTTCTGCTTTGCCTTTACACTGAGTAGGACCTGTTAAATATGCAAAGAACTGCCTGAGGAAGTGTTAGACAGAGTGTTAGACAATTTAAAAGACATTTGGACACATACATGAATAGGAAATGTTTATAGGAATATGGGCCAAATGCAGCAAATTGGGACTAATTCAGTTTGGGAAACTTGGTTGGCATGAACAAGTTGGACTGAAAGGTTTGGCTGTGCTATATGGCTCTAGATATTTGAAAGCGGAGTCATCTGAAGATATCAAGTGCTCAATAGTGAGATTCTTCAGTCACTGTTTAAAGCTTATGGGGGAAAAAAATCAGCAAACCTTTTCTTGTATTGAGACTGCAACATTTTCACTGATGTATATTCCCAACTTTCTTTCCATTGCCCAGACTGCTCCAGAGAGCAGAAAATTGCATCCAATGAGTCAGTCAAGCAGCTTGTTCTTTACAAATGCAACATGTTTCCCTGCTGAAGTTGCCTTTATATCATGGAGTTCTTTTCAAAAATTCCAAAATTACAGATGTATACACAGTCAATCACATCATAAATTAATATTTCAGGTTGCATCTTTATAGAAAGGCACATAGGCAAACATGATTAGTTCAAGATTACCGAGTGAAAATCCTGTCCAAATAAATTTGGATAATGTGAAGAAAATGGTGTTATCAGAAGTGATTCAAAATTAGTCGCAGTACATAACACTTTATTGAAGGCTGTTTTTCAAAAAAATAAATCAAACCAATGATCTTGGAGACTAAACGTGTGTTTAATTTTAACTCAAACTCAAATATTTGCTAATAGGGCTTGATATTCTTTAATACCACACCTGGAAGAAGTTTTATAAAAGTTCAGGTGCCTGATTTTTGTTTAACTTCTTCCAACTGATTTGAGTGAGGATCATTTGAACAAATCTATCCAACATGAACTGTAGTTCATGAGAGATTTGATGGTGCTCAGTGTGCATGGCGCAATTGTACGCTTAATACAAAGCAGCCATAGTGATTCACTGAATTTGACATCCAGCTTGAGCATTATTGGAACACACTTTGCATTGTCTACACAATTATGCATTTAACTTCCACTAAACAAAGAAGTGCTAATTAATGAAAATTAATAAAAATAATTAAATTTATAGTTCAATTCAGAAAAGAAAAAATCTTATTTTGTAATTCACTTTGGAGGTTTGAATGTAACTGATGATTTGAAAACATTATATAAAATTAGATGAAATCTTACAAAAACTTTTCACCAGCTTAGCAAGTTGATCTTTCACCTTTGGCAACTAAAATGTACATTAATAACTATCTCTCTGCTGGTTCTCATATTCAGATGTGAAATTAGTTCATTGATGCTTGTTTACAGGAGGGTGTAAAACAGCCTATAATTTAATGCAAACTGAAGCTTGTCCAACAAGCATAACTGTTGTAGGAAATGGAAATGATCCCAATCATGAGACGAGGCCCTGAATGATTTCTCAGGTGGATGTAAGAGAACTCATGGCATTAACTGAAGGAATGTAGGGCAGTTACTCCTGGTGCTCGACCAAATCAATATTGCTAGAAAAATGGATCATCTGATCAATATCACACTTCTGTTTGTGGGACACTAATGTCACATTGCTCTCTATTATAACAACGATTACACAACCAAAATAATCAATGCATTATCAAGCACCTGCAGACGTCCTGACATTGTGAGGTGCACAATACAGATACAAATTTTTGCTTTGCAATGAGCATGATCTTCAATGTGTATCCCCTTTAGCTCAGTAAGAGGCACAATTGCATTGCCTGGCAAATAAAAGCAGCATGGCCAAACAACCTTGACATTGGTTGTTTCAGAGTGGAGCCAAACCAGAAAGCACACTAGGAAATGGATGAGATGGAAGGTGGGCACTCTTGTCTTTATTTGAGTCATTGACTATTGGAAAACAGTATTCTTGTGGCACCAGCAAGCCACGGGGCCGAGTGGGGGGGGGTTTGTGGACCAAAACCTCAATTGGAAAAAGGATCCTGTGATGTAGGTAACCCCTCTTTTTAATACCCAAGTTTACTTACTGGCTGCCTTTCACATTACCAAACTCTTCCCGCTGGCCAAAATGTTCCAGCCATTAATTGGCCACATAAGAACATCAGTTGGTGGGAGGGTCAACAGATCACCCAAGACTTCGCCCACTGTTTGATCAATTGTGACCATGAAAGGGAAAGGCACATGGATGACAGGAAATGCACCCATGGAATTTTCCCAGCTCTCCATCTACAAATCCCTTCCCTTGCAGCAGACGGTAAAACTGTAAAATATTACATTATAATTCTAAGATTCCAGATGACATGGACAAAAACATTAAAAAATGTGCCACAGAAGATGTTACTACATGATTAGCGACTCACAGGATAAAGCGTAATATATTAGTATGCATTGAAGACTGGCTAATTGCCAGAAAACAGAGTAGGAATAAACAGGACATATTTGGGTTGACAAACAAGGCACAAACGTTCTTGGGTCTCAGCTAAATTAAATTAACTGGATGAGGAACCTGAGTGTATTGTATTTGGTTAGTTGGGGAAGTAGTCAGTGAGAAGGAAGTAATGAGGTTAAAGAGGGACTTCAACAGCTTGGGTGAGTAAGAACATTGCTGATGTAATACAATGTGTCCAAGTGTGAAGTTATCCATTTCGGTCAAAAAAAAAGAAAACAGAATTTACATTTGATTGGCATGACAATTATTAATGTATATTGGGAAATATTTGCATTCAGAAGAATTAAAAAGTGCATCTTGTACATGATCAATAAAGTTAATGTACAATACCAGCAAGCAATTAAGAAGGAAAATGTTTGTTACAATTTAATTGGAGTACAAACATAAAGACATAAACATAATTGGTGAGGTCACATCTGGGAGAAGTGCTTGCAATTTTGCTCTTATTCCTTAAGAAGGAAGTACTTTCATGAGGAAAGTTCAATCAAAGGTTTGGAAATCCTTCGAACTTTCTACCCCAAAAAACTGCACAGAGTATATACAACAGGGATGTTGATTTTGTTTTGTACTGAGGGACTTAAGGCATATAGGGATTGTCATAGCCTGAAGGAAAATCACAAAAGAAAATGTTATCCTTTTATTTCTGTGTTTAACGTCTGTTTCTTTTGTTTTAAAAGAAATAACAACCTTGCTGGACTCATGCACGTCAAGAAATGAATGACTTTATTCATGCGATTGTGATACATGATTAACACCATACTAAAAAGAGAAACAGGAAACAATTGATATTGTACATCTCGTAACCCTACCAGGAGTGTCACAATCTATTTGAGAAATGGTCTGATGCTCGAGCTCCACTTCTCCAGGCATCATCACAAGAGGTAAAGATTTAATCAAATTACTCAAAATTTCTCAATGTATCTGATGAACTCAAGTTAACAGAAAACACTGACCTGGTTTCTTTAATTAACAAGAAAGTTCTATTTATTCCGAAAAAATCAATTCTAACCAGAGGAAAGTAAAATGAGTTATCTATTTATAATTCTGCCAGCTTAAGATGTATCTCCTTTATCTAACTCCAATGCATACACACTGACAATGTCACAAAAAAGCATGGAGATTTTGGATGGAGAAAAAAATATTGGTGCAAGACAGTTCAACAACATCAGTCTATGTGATTGGATGGGGTGTCCCTTTTGCATTGTTCAAGTCCCTGTGTGAGAGGCAGCGAGAGCTAGAGCAAGAGAGAAGATGCACACAGCCTTGTCTTTTTTGCAGTCTGGAGGCTTCAGTCTTTTCATTGTTCAGACAAAAGCTATGCACCTGCACAAATTAATCAACAATCTGTCACTGGGTAAAGCATGCTCGACACATGCACTGACACTATGGATGTATCACAGACATGTATCCCCCTTCTTGAACAAAGCAACAACGTAAATATGACTCACGATGAGTTTTAGTAACTTGCTTTTATAAAAAAATATAGCCACTCCTTCCATGGTATTGTGTTTAAAACAGTCCTTTCCGATTTTGGTTCACAATCCAAAAGAAGAATACGATATAGCAGGAAGTCATATAGAGTGTATTGTGCTCAAGCAGAATCTAAAATTTTATATACACAGTTCCATTAGCATAATACAAATATTAAAGGAAAGTGTCTTGAGAAAGTAAAGATGGGAGTTCAGGGAGAAATTCTAGTGCATAGGACAAAGGAAGCTGGGACATGACCACCAATGATGAAGTGATTAAACTTAGCAAGCTCAACATGCAGCAATTGGAGAACTGCAGATATTTCATATTGTAGGGGTACAGGAATGGACCATGAGGTATTGGAGCATGATTTGACCATTTAGCCCATCCAGTCTGTTCTTCTATTCAATCCTGGCTGATATGTTTTAAACTGCATTCTCCTGCCTTTTCCCTGTAAATTATGATCCCCGTTGTAATCAAGAAATTACCTATCTCTGTCTTAAATACACTTGGCCTTCAAAGCCTTCTGCGGCAATGGTTTCCACAGATTCACCACCCTCTGACTGAAGAAATTCCTGATTTCAGTTCTAAGGGGTCATTCCTTCACTTTGAGGCTGTGCCCCTGGGTCCTAATCTGTCTTTCTCGTAGAAACATCTTCTCCACATCCTCGCAATCCGGGCATTTCAGTATTCTGTAGGTTTCAATGAGATTCCCTCTCATTCTTCTAAACTGCATGGAGTACAGATGAAGAGACTTCAACCACTCTTCAAGTGACAATCCCTTCATCCACAGAGTCATTCTTGTAAAACACCTGTGGACCTGCTCCGATGCCAGCAACCTAGATGCAAGGCTCAAAATTGCACACAATGGTCCAAATGCTGTCTGATCACAGCCCCGTACAGCTCAAGCAGTACATCACTGCTGTTGTATTCCAGCCCTCACAAAATGAATGATAGCATTGCATTTGCCTTCCTAACTGCCACCTGAACCTGCATGTTAATTTTAAGAGAATCCTGAACTCGGACTCGAGTCCCTTTGTGCTTCAAATTTGCAAAACTTTGCCCTGTTTAGGAAATAGTCTACACTTCTGTTTTTCCTACCAAAGTGCAGACCGTCACATTTTCTTACACAGTACTCCATACCTTTTTTGCCCACTCTCATAGCCTGTCCAAATCCTTCTGCAGCCTCCCTACTTCAACATTACCACCCCTCCAACATTCTTTGTGTCATCTGTAAACTTAGCAACAAAACTCTCAGTTCCTTCATCCAGATCATTAATATACAATGATAATAATTATGGTCCCAATACTGACCCCTGCAGAACTCCGGTAGTCATTGGCTGCCATCATGAAAAAGACCCCTTTATCCCACTCAGTGCCTTCTGCCAGTTAGCCAATCCTCTACCGATGCCAGCACCTTGTCCCTAACACTGTGGCTCTTATTTAGCAGCTTCTTGTGTGTCACCTTGCTAAAGGCCTTCTGGAAATCCAAAAATATCATAGCCACTGGCTCTCCTTTGTTGAACTTGATTGTTACATCCTCAAAGAATTCTAACAGATTTATCAGGCATGACCTCCCCTTGATGAAGCTGTGCTAACTCATCCGTTTTACCATGCACTTCCAAGATTACTCCGCAATCTCATCTTTAATAATGGATTCTAAAATCTTACCAATGTTCAAAGTCATGCTAAGTGACCTATAGCTTCTTACCTTCTGCTTCCTTTCCTTCGTAAGCAGAAATATTACACTAGCCTTTTTTGCAAATCTGTGGACCCTCCCAGACTCCAGTGGCTCTTGAAGATCACTAACAATGCCTCCACAATCTCCTCAGCTATCTCCTTCAGTTTCTTGAGGTGTATTCGATCTGGTCCTGGTTATTTATCCACCTTCATACTTTTCAGCTTCCCAGAACCTTCTCCTTAGTGATGGCTACTACACTCATCTCTACCCCTGACTCTCTTGAAGTTCTGAGCTGGAAATGTGTTGCTGGAAAAGCGCAGCAGGTCAGGCAGCATCCAGGGAACAGGAGAATCGACGTTTCGGGCATAAGCCCTTCTTCATCTCTTGAAGTTCTGGTGTGTTACTGGTATCTTGCATGAGGACTGACATAAAGTAACTATTCAATTCCTCAGCCATTTCTTTGTTCCCCATTACTTCGCCAGCCTCATTTTTCAATGTTTACTCTTGCTTCTCTCTTATCTTTTATGAACCTAAGCAAAACTCATACAACCTTCTTTTATATTACTAGCTACTCTCATGTTTCACCTTCTCCCTCCTTAATGCTTTTATATGTGTCCTTTGTTGGTTTTTAAAGACTTCCTAATCTTCTGGTTTCTCACCATACTTCACTAGAATGTATGCTTTTCCTTTTATGCTGGCCTTAACTTCCCTTGTCAGCCTTAACTTCACTATTCCTTTGACTAAAAAATTCTTCTTCCTTGGGATGAATTTTTGCTGTGCCTTCTGAATTACTCCCTGCCATTACTATTCAACTGTCTTACCTACCAGGCTCCTTTCCCATCAACTCTGGCCAGCTCTTCCCTCATGTTTTTATAGTTACCTTTACTCAATTATAATACCAATTCACCTGATTCCAGCTTGTCCCTCTCAAAGTGCAGGGTGGATTCTATCATATTATGGTCACTGTCCCCTAGGGTTCCTTACCTAAGCTCCCTAATCAAGTCTGCCTCATTACACATCAACAATCCAGAATTTCTCTAATGGGCTCTGTCACAAACTGCTCCAAGAAAAAAATCTCAAAGACATTCTGCAAATTCATGACTTATTGTCTGCACACATCCTGAATACTATAAGGAGGCCTGTACTTAACTCCCATCAGAGTCTTTATTCCTTTGCTGTCCTTCAACTCTACAACACAGATTCTACGGCTTCTGACTCTGTATCATTTAGAGTCATAGAGATGTACAGTATAGAAACAGACCCTTCAGTCCAATGCGTCCTTGACAGGTATCCTAAACTAATGTAGTCCCATTTGTCAGCACTTGGCCCATATCCTTCTAAACCCTTCCTATTTACATACCCATCCAGATGCCTTTTAAATGTTATAATTCTACCAATCTCCACTACTTCCTCTGGCAGCTCATTCCATACACATTACCCTCTGCATAAAAAAGTTGCCCCTTAGGTGCCTTTTAAATTTTTCTCTTCTCACCCTAAACCTATGTAATTTTCTTTCTTACTAACAAGGCAAACCCTCCTCCTCCATCCATTTGTTTCCACAAATAGAGATATTTCAAACAAAAGTTGTTGTGCAGAACCTTAATAAAGGTCGAAGTGGATCACAAACAGAGGACTACATCCAGTTCTACTTACCTTCTTTAGGAAAGATGCGAGGCTCTTAGAGAGTACCAGAGGAGATTTATAAGAGTGGTTCCTGGGGTAAGGAATTTTAGCTTTAAAGTTAGACTGGATTGGCCTCATTGGAGTAAATGAGGTCATGGGTAGATTTTATAAGAGGTATACACAAATATGAAGGTAGGAAAAGTCTTTTTTTTTTTTAAAAACTCACCTGTGAGACCCAGGCATTGCTGGCTGGGCCAGCATTAATTGGCCATTCCTTGGTGCCCTTGAGAATATGGTGGTAAATTGCCTTCTTGAACTACAGCAGTCTCTTTGTTGTAGGTGGACCCACAATGCCAATAACTGAAGAAATATGGATAACTAGTTTGAAGGTGAACAGAAGCTGGTGGTTTCCACATTTCTGCTGCTCTCGTCCTTCTAGATGGAAGTGGCATTGGTTAGGAAGGCGCTGTCTAAGGAGCCGTGTAAATTTCAATAGTGTACCTTGTAGATGGTACACACTACTGTTATTAAGCATCGGAGAAGGGTGTGGATGGAGTGCCAATAAAGCGCACTACTTTGTCCTGGATGGTGTCCAGTGTTGTTACAGCCTACTCATCCAGGAAGTTGGGAGTATTCCATCACATGCCTGACTTGTGTCTTGTAGATGTTAGCTAAGCTGTGGGAGTTATATGAGCTGCTCTTGTAGCCACTGTAGTCATTTGGCTAGTCCAGTTCAGCTTCGGATGAATGGTAACCCCCAGAATGCAGGTGGACTGGGTGAATAATGTTGCCAGTGGATCCAAAGGGAATTCAAGGAATGCTTACAGGATACCTTTTGGAACAGCTTGTGATGGAGCCCACAAGGGAACAGGCTACTTTGGACTTAGTTCTATGTAGTGAGCCAGATTTTATAAAAGATCTTGAAGTAAGGGAACACTTATGAGACAGCGATCATAATATGATGGCGTTCAGTCTGCAGTTTGAAAGAAAGAAGGCAAAATCGAATGTAATAGTGTTACAGTTAAATAAAGGTAATTACAGGGGCATGAGAGAGGAACTGACGAAAATTGACTGGAAGCAGAGCCTAGTGGGGAAGACAGTAGAGCAACAATGGAAGAAGTTTCTGGGTGTAATTGAGGACACAGTACAGAGGTTCATCCCAAAGAAAAGAAAGAATTTCCAGGGAGGGGTTGTACAGCCATGGCTGACAAAGGAAGTCAGGAAATGTATCAAAGAGAAAGATAGAGCTTATAAAGTTGCCAAGAGCACTGGGAAATCAGAAGATTGGGAAGACTACAAAAACAAACAGAGATAACAAAGAAAGAAATAAGGAAGGAGAGGATCAAATATGAAGGTAAGCTAGCAAGTAATATTAGAAATGATAGTAAATGTATCTTTCAATATATAAGAAACAAACAAGAGGCAAAAATAGAAATTGTGCCGCTCCAAATTGATGCTGGAAGACTACTGCTGGGAGATAAGGAAATAACTGAAGAACTTAATAAGTACTTTGTGTCAGTCTTCACAGTGGAAGACATAATATCCCAACAATTAAAGAGAGTCAGAGGGCAGTGTTGAGCATGGTAGCCATTACAAAAGAGAAAGTACTAGAAAGGTCTAAAAATCGATAAATCTCCTGTTCTGAGAGAGGTGGCTGAGGAAATAGCGGGGGACCACTGTAATCTTTCAAAAATCACAGGAGTCAGGGAAAGCCCCAGATGATTGGAAAATCGCTGTTGTAACCCCCTTATTCAAGAAAGGATCAAGACAAAAGGTGGAAGATTATAGGTCGATTAGCCTAACCTTGGTTGTAGGTAAAATTTTAGAACCAATCGTTAAGGATGAGATTTCTAAATTCTTTAAAGTGCAGGGTCGGATCAGAACAAATCAGCATGAATTTAGTAAGGGGAGGTCATGTCTGATAAACCTGTTAGAATTCTTTTAAGAGGTAACAAGTAGGTTAGACGAGGGAAATCCAGTGGATGTTATCTATCTAGACTTCCAAAAGGCCTCTGATAAGGTGCCTCATGGGAGGCTGCTGAGTAAGGTGAGGACCCGTGGTGTTTCAGGTGAGCTACTGGCGTGGATTGAGGATTGGTTGTCTGACAGAAGGCAGAGAGCTGGGATAAAAGGTTCTTTTTCAGAATGGTAGCTGGTGACAAGTGGTGACCCGCAGGGTTCAGAATTGGAGCCGCAGCTGTTCACTTTATATATTAATGATCTAGATGAAGGGACGGGGCAATTTGGCGAAGTTCGCCGAGGAGGTGGAGTGGCTGCAGAAAGATTTAGACAGTTTAGGAGAGTGGTCCAGGAAATGGCTAATGAAATTCAACGTGAGCAAGTGTGAGGTCTTGCACTTTGGAAAAAAGAATACAGGCATAGACTATTTTCTAAACTCTCGAGAAAATTACAAAGGGATGTGGGAGTGCGGGTCCAGGTTTCGCTAAAGGTTGATTTGCAGGTTGAGTCCATGATTAAGAAAGCAAATGTAATGTTGTCATTTATCTCAAGAGGGTTGGAATATAAATGCAGCTATGTGCTACTGAGACTTTATAAAGCTCTGGTTAGGCCCCATTTAGAATACTGTGTCCAAGTCTGGGCCCTACACCTCAGAAAGGACAAACTGGCACTGGAGTGTGTCCAGCGGAGATTCACATGGATGATCCCAGAATGGTAAGCCTAAAATATGATGATTGGCTGAGGATCCTGGGATTGTATTCATTAGCGTTTAGAAGGTTGAGGGGAGATCTAGTAGAAACTTAGAAGATAACGCATGGCTAAGAAACGGTAGACGCAGGGAAGTTGTTTCTGTTAGGTGGGGAGACTAGGACCTGTGGGCACAGCCTTAAAATTAGAGGCACTCAATTTAGAACAGAAATGAGGAGACATTCCTTCAGTCAGAGACTGGTGGACCTGTGGAATTCATTGCCACGGAGTGTAGTGGAGGCCAGGACGTTGGGTGTCTTCAAGGCAGAGATTGATAAATTCTTGATCTCGTGGGGAATTAAGGGCTACAGGTAGAGTGTGGATAAATGGAATTCAAAAGTCCATAAACCATGATTACATGGCAGAGTGGACTCGATAGGCCGAATGGCCTTGCTTCCACTCCTATGTCTTATGGTCTTATAGAATGCTGATAGTGGAGGATTCAGTGATGGTAATTGGCAGTGATTAGATTGTGTCTTATTTTAAAGGCCATTATCTTGAATTTGTGTGATGAAAATGTTACATACCATTTTTTTAGCCCAAGGGTGGATGTTGTTCAGGTCTTGCTATATTGGACATGCACTACTTCAGTCTCTGATGATTGTAAGTTGTGTTGAACATTGATTTATTGCACAATGGTGAACATCTCTACTTCTGACTTTTGTTATGGACCAGGCCAGACCCCCTCAAAACCTTTCAGGAAAGTAGGCCAAACCCTAATTTTGCTAGTTATTTTAAGCAGGTATACAGTGGATATTCCAGGAGGGATGCAGCTGGTCAAACCACTTAGTTTTAAACAAAACAGAATTTTTTCACAAGATTACTGAATGAAACACAAACAAAAGTGAATAGAATACCAATTAACTTAACCTATCCGAAAACCCAACAGATTATCCCAACTTAATGATGCTGTACTAACTACTTGCCACAATCCCCCTATACACCCCTTGGCACAAGAAGCAAAATCAAATGCAGGGGAGAAGTCAGAGAAAGAGTATCAGTCGAGACCTGCTTCTTTGGTTAAAGCAGCTTTTTTAACTCTACAGTGCTAAAACCAAAGCAGAAAAAAAGGCTGAGCTGAGAGAATTGGTCACTCCCCTTTCATTGTACAAATGTTTTTTAAAAAATTAAAACCCTTTTTCTGAGGCAGTATCTGTTAGTTATAACCAAATTGGCCCTAAAACTATTCAACTCATTTCGAAGTCTGTCTTTTACAATCTCTCTGAAAAATAACCAGGACAAACATAACTTTGTTAAAGCAGCATTGTCACACCTTGCAACAGAGGAGTCATTAATGAAGCAGCGGAAGATGGTTGGGCCTAGGACACCAGCGAAAGAACACTTACAGAGATGTCCTTGAGCAGAGATGACTGACCTCCAACAACCAAACCACCTTCCTATATGCCAAGTATGACTCTAACTAACAGAGACCCCCTCTCCAATTCCCACTGAATCCAATTTTACTGGGGCTCTTTAATGCTAGACTTGACTAAATGTAGCCTTGATGTCAAGTGCAGTCACTGTCACCTTATCTCTAGTAGTCAGCTTTTTTGTTCAAGTTTGAACTTGCTCCCATTGGCTGATGGCGCAAAGAATTAGGAACACAGTTATAAGGTTTTGATTTAGAAAAGCAGGGAAAATGTGAAACAAAAGTGTAGTGGTGAATGGTAATGAATGCTGACAGAGGTGGAGAGGATGAATGATTTTAAAAGGAAATGGAATTGACACTCGAGGCAAACAAATTTGCAGGCCTACAAAGATTGGGTGTTGGAACGGGACTGATTTGTTTGCTCCACAGAGATGTCAAGGACTGGATGGGCTAAATGACTTTTTTTCTGTGTTGTTTTGACTCAGTGAAAGAGACCCCACCTCCATCCAATCCAAACTCCTTTCACACCTTTCCAAAGTTTTTCTTGCCGCCAACATTCCTGCAGACTCCTCCCACACCCAGTCTCCAGCCTGCTTCCCAAATCTTCACTCCCTACTGATCTCTCACCCACATGTGCAATCCCTCAAGACCTTCCTCTCTCATCTGATCCCAGCAGTAATCCCTCCATACCAAACAAGTCTACATATGACCCACCTTGCTATAGGTTCCTTTCAATGCTTCCTCGTTGTAGAACAAAAAGACAGAAGTTATTGGGATATGAATGGCCAAAGGAAACACTACTTTCCTACAACTTGAGCAAGAATACACATACAGTAAATAGTGAGGAAGGAAAGTGTTTTTTTTTGTTTTTCATGGCATGAGGGTTTGAATAGAGGAGCAAGGTTGTCTTAAGCAGGTGGCCAGAGCCTTGGTGAGACCACACCTAGAGTACTGTGTGTAGTTTTGATGATCTTACTCAAGAAACTATATACTTTCCATAGAGGTATCACAGTGAATGTCCACCAGATTGATTTCTGGGATGATCAGTTTGTTGTATGAAGACAGATTGGCTCAACTGTGTCTGTACCCACAGAAGCTTAGATGAATGACAGGGGATCTAATTGAAATGTGTAAGATCTTTGATCAGGTTTAATAGACGTGGGGATATTCTCCTTGGCATGAGGTGGGGAGGGGGAGGAAGTGGATGTGATGGTCCAGAATTGTCTCAGGACACAGGATAGGCCATTTTGAACTGAGATGAGGGGCATATTTTTCCACTCTAAGGCTGGTGAATTTGTGGAATTTTCTACCACAGGTGCCTATGTAATTGGATATATTTTTAAAAAAGAGATTATTGGAGACTAAAGATGTCAAGAGGCATAGGGAGATAGTGGAGTATGGCATTGTGATAGAGAATCAACCATTATCACTTTGAATGATAACATGGGCTTAATGAGTTAAATGATAACCTTGTGCTCCTAAATGCCTTACTTACTATGTATTGAGCTGTGTTGATGGATAGAGATGGATGCCAGTTCAACTGATTCAAGGATGCCAATCACAGATTCTTTTCCAATTCATACCCTGAAATTTTGGATATCAAGGTCAGAAGTGCAGGACCTGGTATAGGGCTGGAACTTTGAATATGAAAGCCCATTTTCTGGTACATATGAATGGCTGGTTGTTGGACACTAGTGGTCTTCAAGAGGCAGACTCTGTAACCATAGCCCTTAGCAAAATCCAGGATCTTTTGGGTCAGCCTCCTGCCTAGTCCGTGCCGACGGAAACGCTGATCTACAAAAAGTCGGAACAGCTGGCAAGAGTATGGGTGCCCAGGCTCCATCTTAACTCCCACTGTACCCACCACCCTGTTGCCCTCTTCCTCCACTGCTACCCAGAAGCCAGCTCCAGGTGGTTTCAGGTAATGTCCCTCTATATCTGCCATATCTGTTTCCATCCTCTCCCTAAGGTAGCTGGCATAGACCTGTCTGCATGCCAGGTACATGAAAGTCAGGAGTACAAAGCACATCAAACTAGTGCATGTCAGTGAGCCAGTGATGACATAAACCAGCTGACCACTGGCAAAAAGCAGGCAGACATTAGACTGTGAGCGAATGCCTGTTTGAATGCCACCATCACCAACTCCATTGTCCCATTGGCAACAATTCTTCTGACATTTTGGTAATCGCCTGCTTGGTATAAACGTACGGTGAAAGAAAGTCCACAATCAACCATTTTTGTTCACTTCGCACCAAATGTCCTATGCTCAGCCATTTCAACTGTAAATGGGACCTTGAAATCACAAGTCTGAAAAAGGAAACACAGCAGAGATGGTCACAGATTGGAGATAGGTAGTAAATCAAGGAACAATGTCACAAGCTAACACAAGACAGTCTAAATTATCAACTGGAAATGAATAAAAACATTCATTGTGGGCAGCACAGTGCTTCGCAGTGCCTCACAGCACCAGGGACCTGGGTTCGATTCCAGCCTTGGGCGACTGTCTGTGTGGAGTTTGCTCATTCTCCCTTTGCCTGCGTGGGTTTCCTCCGGGTTCCTCCCACAGTCCAAAGATGTGCAGGTTAGATGAACTAGCCATACTAAATTGCCCATTATGTTCAAGGGCTTGTACAATAAGTGCATTAGTAAGGGGTAAATATGGAGTACTAGGGTAGGGGAATGGGTTACTCTTCAGATGGTCAGTGTGGACGTGTTGGGCCTGTTTCCACACTAGGGATTCTATATACATTCTACCCAGCAGGTTTTTGCCAGTGCATCACAAAGTAGAGTCGTATTCACTGGTTAGATTAAAAAGGCTGAATGCTCATTACAAAATGCAACTGGATGAGTTGATTGGATAATAATTTTGAATTTTGCAGTGTATGTTCCCACTACATTTTCCATTTTGTACAAATGTGTGGTATTTTTCTCCTGTGGATTGGTCCTATTGATTTACCATTCCTATTTTCATTCTCTCCATCCATGAAACCAATATTTTCTTGGTTGTCTCTGTCTAGCTGTATGTGTATATAGGTATTTTAAAAGGAGGTTCAAGTTTTAACTAGTAGCGTCACAAGTTAGTAGTTCACAGCTATTTAACTGTGATCAGAATGAACTTATTGTAACAAACAGTAGTTCTTGTTACATACTGGAACCTGGTTTGTTTTTTTCTTTCTTTTAGAATGTTTGTTTGAATGTAGTCTTTCTGATAAATTAAGGGCAGACATTTTCTGAAATAGTGAGCTTGGAGAAGATTATAGCTCAGGTTGAGGTTCTGGATGTAAGTTTGCTCGCTGAGTTGGAAGGTTTGTTTTCAGATGTTTCATCACTATATTAAGTAACATCATCAGTGAGCCTCCAGTGAAGCACTGGTGTTACAGCCCGCTTTCTATTTATGTTTAGATTTTCTTGGGTTGGTGATGTCATTTCCTGTTCTTTTTCTCAGGGGGTGATAGATGGGATCCAAATTGGTGTGTTTGTTGAAGTAGTTCTGGTTGGAATGCCATTAGCGTATTGAGCCCCTAGATATTAGCAAGTTTTGAGAAGACTTATAGCTCAGGTTGACATTCTGGATGTAAGTTTGCTCACTGACCTGGAAGGTTCGTTTTCAGACATTTCGTCACCATACTAGGTAAGGAATGCCATTAGCGTATTGCACCCCTAGCTGTTAGCGAGTTTTGAGAAGACTTATAGCTCAGGTTGAGGCTCTGGATGTAAGTTTGCTCACTGAGTTGGAAGGTGCATTTTCAGATTTTCCGTCACCATACTAGGTAACATCATCAGTGAGCCTCCAGTGAAGCACTGGTGTTACGGCCTGCTTTCTATTTATATGTTTAAGTTTTCTTGGGTTGGTGATGTCATTTCCTGGTCTTTTTCTCAGAAGGTGATAGATGGGATCCAAATGAATGTGTTTGTTGATAAAGATCTGGTTGGAATGTCATGCTTCTAGGAATTCTTGTGCGTGTCTCTGCTTTGCTTGTCCTAGGATGGATGTGTGTCCTAGTCAAAGTGGTATCCTTCCTCATCTGTATGTAAAAATACCAGTGATAGTGGGTCATGTTTTTTTGTGGTTAGTTATGTTCATATATCCTGGTGGATAGTTTTCTGTCTGTTTGTCCAATGTAGTGCTTGTTACAGTTCTTGCAAGGTATTTTGTAAATGACATTTGTTTTGCATATTGCCTTTATATGGTCACAGAGATGTACATCATGAAAACAGACCCTTCAGTCCAACCTATCCCTGCCGACTAGATATCCCAACCCAATCTAGTCCCACCGGCCAGCACCTGGCCCATATCCCTCCAAACCCTTCCTATTCATATACCCATCCAAATGCCCTTTAAATGTTGCAATTGTACCAGCCTCCACCACTTCCTCTGCCAGCTCATTCCATACCCATACCACCCTCTGTGTGAAAAATCTGCCCTTTAGGTCTCTTATATCTTTCCCCTCTCACCCTAAACCTATGCCCTCTAGTTCTGCACCCCTCTCACCCTAAACCTATGCCCTCTAGTTCTGCACTCCCCAGGGAAAAGACTTGGCCTATTTCCCCTATCCATGCCCCTCATAATTTTGTAAACCTCTATAAGGTCACCCCTCAGCCTCTGACGCTCCAGGGAAAACAGCCCCATCCTGTTCAGCCTCTCCCTTTAGCTGAAATCCTCCAACCCTGGCAACATCCAGGGCAACATCTTTTGTGATCCCTTTCAAGTTTCACAACATCTTTCCGATAGGAAGGAGACCAGAATTGCATGCAATATTCCAACAGTGGCCTAACCAATGTCCTGTACAGCCGCAACATGACCTCCCAACTCCTGTACTCAATACTCTGACCAATAAAGGAAAGTATACCAAACGCCTTCTTCACTATCCTACCTACCTGCGACTCCACTTTCAAGGAGCTATGAACCTGCACTCCAAGGACTCTTTGTTCAGCAACACTCCCTAGGACCTTACCATTAAGGTGCATAAGTCCTCAAAGTCTGTGAGGTGTATAAGTCCTGCTAAGATTTGCTTTCCCAAAATGCAGCACCTCGCATTTATCTGAATTAAACTCCATCTGGTCAAGATCCTGCTGTAATGTGAGGTAACCCTCTTCGCTGTCCACTACACCTCCAATTTTGGTGTCATCTGCAAATTTACTAACTGCACCTCTAATACTTGTATCCAAATCATTTATATAAATGACAAAAAGTAGAGGACCAAGCACCGATCCTTGTGGCACTCCACTGGTCACAGCGCCCTCCACTCTGAAAAACAACCCTCCACCACCACCCTCTGTCTTTTCCCTTTGAGCCAGTTCTGTATCCAAATGGCTAGTTTAGATTAGATTAGATTAGATTAGATTACTTACAGTGTGGAAACAGGCCCTTCGGCCCAACAAGTCCACACCGACCCGCCGAAGCACAACCCACCCATACCCCTACATTTACCCCTTTACCTAACACTACGGGCAATTTAGCATGGCCAATTCACCTGACATGCAAACCGCAGCACCCGGAGGAAACCCACGCAGACACGGGGAGAACGTGCAAACTCCACACAGTCAGTCGCCTGAGTTGGGAATTGAACCCGGGTCTCTGGCGCTGTGAGGCAGCAGTGTTAACCACTGTGCCACCGTGCCGCCCACTATTCCTGTATTCCGTGAGATATAACCTTGCTAATCAGTCTTCCATGGGGAACCTTATCGAACGCCATACTGAAGTCCATATAGATCACAACTACCGCTCTGCCCTCATCAATCCTCTGTTACTTCCTCAAAATCCTCAATCAAGTTTGTGAAACATGATTTCCCACACATAAAGCCATGCAGACTATCCCTAATCAGTCCTTGCCTTTCCAATATATGTACATCCTGTCTCTCAGGATATTCTCCAACAACTTGCCCACCACCGACGTCAGGCTCAGTGGTCTATAGTTCCCTGGCTTGTCCTTACCACCCTTCTTAAGCAGTGGCACCACGTTAGCCAACCTCCAGTCTTCTGGCACCTCACCTGTGACTATCGATGATACAAATATCTCAGCAAGAGGCCCAGCAATCACTTCTCTAGTTTCCCACAGAGTTCTCGGGTATACCTGATCAGGTCCTGGGGATTTATCCACCTTTACCCGTTTCAAGACATCCAGCACTTCCTCCTCTGTAATATGGACATTTTGCAAGATATCATCATCTATTTCCCCACAGTCTATAGCTTCCGTATCCTTTCCACAGTCTTGTCCTCATAACGGAAGTTGTAATTTAATCCTCTTTTCAATGTCTGTTAAGGGTCAGTCAGGTAATTTTTTTATCCATGCTTCTGTGTTGTTACTTTGTGAGCTTGTCTACTTGTTCCTGCAGGGCTAGTTTTTTTTTGTTTTCTGTGTTTGCCACTGTCTAATGCCAATGGCTCATTGTGAATAGGCAGGCACGGTACAGTCTGTCACCTTAGTTAGTAAAGTATTTTTGTCACAAAATTTCCCGATTGTATTTACGGAGTCTGTTGTGGGCATTGTTAATCATTTGGCTGAGCATTCTGCAGCCGATTTTCTCCGCTATTCTTTTGGCTAGTGGGATGTTAAGGGGAGGTTTGTATTTAAGACATTTAGGTATTTGAAGACATTTAGGCCACAACATCAGTGCTTCATCGGAGGCTCACTGATGATGTTACCTACTATGGTGATGAAATGTCTGAAAACAAACCTTCCAGTTCAGTGAGCAAACTTACATCCAGAACCTCAACCTGAGCTGTAAGTCTTCTCAAAACTTGCTAACACCTAAGGGCTCAATACGCTAATGGCATTCCAACCGGAACTCTTCCAACAAACACATCGATTTGGATCCCATCTATCACCCCGAGAAAAAGAAAATTAAATGACATCACCAACCCAAGTTGGAATGTAAAGCATCACCAACCCCACCTAAACACATAAATAGAAAGTCGGCTGTAACACCAGTGCTTCACTGGAGGCTCACCGATGATGTTACCTAATATAGTGATGAAACGTCTGAAAACAAACCTTCCAACTCTGTGAGCAAACTTACATCCATTTTCTGAAATGCTTGTTGGGAAAACTGACAGCTGAAATTTTGGGGCCATGAGTTCCGACACCTGATACCTTTCTCCTGCTCTCATAAGTCTTCTCTCCCCAACCCAACTACTCAACAAGGTGTTGTGAAAACATTCAAGTCCTTAAATGGGCATCATAGTGGGAAAGAAAGTTTGAGAAGCACTGTGCTATGCTAGAAAAAATGGAATGTAAAAGCATGTTTGTATGTCAGTAGGTTTTGCTGTCAGAACTAAAATGACTACTTTATGCATGCTGAACAAGTTGTTGACATGGCTGCTCGTGTTAAACTGAATAACTATTGCTGATTTGTTTATTTAACCTATTTTTCTAATCAAACTGTTCAGAAGTGTTATTACATAGCTCTGGAATAGGTGGGACTTAAAACTGAGCTTCTTGGTAGAGGGGTATAGACACTACCATTATACCACAAATAGGCCGCAGAAGTTTCACTGATACTTAAACACAAACAACAATTTTATAAACTGTTGATTGACATTTGTAGTTTGTTCAAGTGTTTGCACAAGAACACAATGTGTCTTTAGCTAATAACTTGACATTTTTTGCTTTTCACAAAGGTCAACAGGGTTCAAGTCTCAATTAATTTCCAACAAATTACAGTACTCAAACATAAATGCAGACATAGGTTTTCTACCCCCTTTTAAAAAGACTGCAGATTCCGGACTCTTTCATGAAACTAGTCTGCCTAGCACTAACAACCAGCAAGGGTTTTACAGGAATGCTATTTAAAGGACTCACCTGTTCCTCAATCTGAGAATGAGATTGCGACCTTCTATGAAAATTTGGCATCAAAAACCAGCTCTGCAGCCAACTGAACTAACTTGTTCAATTTCAGACTGGCCAATGGGTTCAATTCCCATAATGACCTCCTTAATGATGCCCCTTACTTGAAATGAAAGACCCTCAGTTTTAACCTACCACCAGTCACCTCTCTCTAATGAGAGGTCCTCTGAAATGATTTCAACTTCCACTTTTTACTTTGGGCAATTTTCTATTTCAGGTATCTGGAAACAACTTTGTGCTGGTTAGGAATTACTCAAGTTCATTTCATTCAGGGGTGACCTTGCAGGCATACATTGATTTTGAAGGTAAAATAACCAGAGTATTTTGCATTTAATACTGGAGGCACAGAGCTGAGTGAAGAGGAATGTAAAGCAGCACTTGATCGTGGAGTAAAAGGAGCCGAGCACTGTCCTTTCCTTCGAGGTTGAGGGAAGTGAAGTGTGCTTGCATGGCCAAGACAAATTTGACGGTTGATTACTCTGCTAGCTGTGAACCAGGTACACCTGCATACCATTGCTCAGACCACTGAGTATGACTTGAGATGTCACATTGACGTTTTACAAGACATTGGTGAGGTATTTTCTGGTTGCCCTGATATGGGAAGGATATTATTAAATTGGAGAGGGTTCAGAAAATGCATAACAGGATGTTGCTGGAAATGGTTAGTGAGTTATAAAAATAAGCTAGATAGACTGTGGACATTTTTCACTGGAGCAGAGGAAGTTGCGGGGTTACCTTACAGACACTTATAGAACTACGAGGGGCATATTTTTAAGGAGAGGAAGAAGTTTTAGAAAGGACATGAGGGGCAACTTTTTAAAAAAAAACTGTACAGTTCATGAGTGTATTGAATTGCCAGAGGAAGTGGCGGATGTAGGTACAGTTACAACATTTAAAAAACATTTGGATAAGTACTTGAAGAGGAAAGATGCGGAGGTGCCAGTATTGGAGTGGGTGGACAAAATCAGAAGTCACACGTCACCAGGCTGTAGTCCAACAGGTTTATTTGAAATCACAAGCTTCCGGAGCACTGCTCCTTTGTCAGGTGAAGACTGTGACTTCTAAGTATGATAGGGCAATGCAGGCAAGTGGGACTAGCTTAGTTTTGGAGATTGGTCCAACTAATCCATGCTGTATGACTTTATGTCCTAATTCACTGATTTGAATGTGCAAAGATGGGAGATTAAACCAGAAGAGTGATTATTGTAAAAGGCAGTGATTATTTTGATAGGAACACAGCCTTGTGCTTGGCATGATGCAAGATGTTTTGAACAAACTACAATGAGCAATGCAAAGTTCACCATCATTACTTCCTGGAGAATATTTAAGAGTGTTAAATCTGGCAGTGATGGACCTCCTTGAGACACATCTCTCCACAGGTCCTATTTTTAATTTAAATGCACTTTTGAAGTAGCCTCTTCAATTGTATTTTATGTTTGTAGGCTCCTGGAAAGGGATTGAGAAGTCTTATTGCTCATTAATTGAATTCCCACATGTTGTGCAAATTTAAGCATGAAGGACTGGGCAGTTGCTTGCTGCTCCCCCTCATGTGTGAATTATCCTTGACCCCAAATATGGGATGGTCCTGTTTCAGGTTATGACATACATTGCAAGAGCCCTGTTACTAGCTAAGTCTCATCTGAGGAAGTGATAGTAGAAGCAGAAAAAGAAGGTAATTTTAGAATGGAATTTCTTGCAACATAGAAACATCAATTCGTGGTGTACCAAGCTAATGTTCGGTATAAGGGTTCTGGTAGAACAGCACAGGTTACAAATCAAATGTAATGCAGATATGTAGACAATGGTGCATTTGGGTGAGGACGGTAATATCGAGGACAGAATTCAAAAAGAAATGCAGAGACAGAGACCTGCAATATATTTGCAACTGGTAAATTCAGCAATTGCCTCTTCTTTTAGAGATTGTGTGTTGGCTAACAGGAAGTGAATGGTGATCTGCATCTCACTGGAAGAGATAGAATGACGTTTGCTGAAGCAGCTCAGGTTAGAAGCCTTCCAGCAATATACAGTCAGTTCTACAATAATGCGACAGTCCGATTCTTGTGCAATCCCATGTTATAAGAAAATTGTGTAATAGCAGCAACGTTTAAACTAACGGGGCCAGAATCACATTGTAACCAATACAGCTATAAATCTTTGCACTTCAGAAAGTGTCCCCAATTCATCAATTGATGTTAACGAAACACATGTTACAGAACGACCTGTACTCCAAGTTCTAGTTCACAGAGGAGTTGATGACACTTGTGGTAGAACATGACTGTGCCAGCGTGGCCCTGCTTCAGAACAGAAACTCTTTTCCTTCTCTTCTGGCAATTTTTTTTCCTCACTTAAGAATTTTGATGGACCTAGTTTGGGACTGTGCCTCTGGCAGCCGCTTTAGAATCCAGAGGTAGCAGTTAATCAGGCAGTTAGAATGGTTTCCACAACCAGCAGTGGCTGGTACAAGTAAGGTGTCTTTTTATTTTTGCCTTTAAAAACTGTATGGCAAGGAGAAAGAATTTTTTTGTAAAACACTATGTACTAAATTAAAAGGTGGAACCACAAAAGGTGATGACCTAAAATTAATAACCAATTCATTAGCAAAATGGCATTGGATAAGACTAACCAGAGAAGTGAATGTGTGGATCAAAGATTGGTGAGGAAAAACAGATGTGGATTCATGGAATAGTAGCACTAGTATTGGGTAAATTGGAAGCTGTACCATCAAGACAGACTTCCCCCAAACTGTGTTGGGGTCAGTGTTCTGCCCCATTAATAAGTTACTGCACAAGTAACTGCACAATTCAGTGGTCGAAGTGATGTACCAGCATGGAAAGATTCATGAACTAATAGAAAACAGTTGGGATAAAAGGATAATTATCAAAATGATTAACAAGGGGAGTGCCACAGCAATCAATGCTGTCATCTTAGCTATTTTGCTCAAACACTAATGACTTAGTCAGTCACTTCATCTATCATCAAATTTGGCTATGACGCAAGGAGCTAGGAAAGCAAGTTGCAAAGAGATTCAAAAAGAGTTAGTAAAGGAATATAGATAAATTAAGTGGATGAGCAAAAATTTAGCAGAGAGCAAAATGTCAGATAAAATAGAATATTTAGTAGCTTGGCATGCTGCAGTAGAGCAAGTTGAGCATTTGCACATTAATCATGATGTTCACATGGAGGTACAGCAAGTAATTTAAAAAAGACATGGGATGTTTAGAAATGGAGTTTAAGGATATATTTGTTGGCAGATCAACATGCACGAGCACACTAATTACTGAACAACAGGAAAAAAATTGTACTGTTTCACACTTTACCACCATTTTATTTATATGACCTCTAAAATACTACAATAATTTGTTAAAATTATACATTTAATTGCTATGTGACTTCTGCAATAATTTGTGGGGCAGTGTTTTAATTCTGAAAAGTCACACTGGACTCAAAACATTGTTTCTCTCTCCACAAATGGTACCAGATCTGCTGGGATTTTCTAGCATTCTGTGCTTTTTCCAGATTGCCAGCACCTGCAGTGTTCTGCTTTTATTTAAAGTGAGGTGCACCACCTGGCCTTTTGCCAAGGATTCATTTAATCATTTGAGCATCACAACTGTTATGGTCAACTCTCCTGCTCCTCAGATACTGCATGACCTGCTGTGCTTTTTCCAGTGCCACACTTAGACTCAGAAGTGAGCTTTGTCTAGCACAATTACTTTGTGACTTTTTTTATTTTATACTTTATCAATCATAGATTGTGGATTTTATTTCACGTACAGAAATATTTTCAGGTATCCTTCACGTCTAGTACTCCAATGCCAGTGTAACTCAAGATTGACATCTGTAGCTTTCAAGTCAACTCAAGTGTCAGACATAAAACTCACTAAGGCTGTGGGTTTTGTCCCCGATCTATAAAGTTAGCCTTTCTAAAAAAAAAACAACCACCCACATTTCCAAACTCCATTCATGGAGCAAACACACATGGCTAGCTTCATAAAACGGGCCAGGCCAGGCCAAGCCAACTTGAAAGAGTCCAAAAGGCTGTCAGTTCCAGAGGCAAACTGGTCAGAAAGCTGGTCTTGGGGCTCCAGGACAAGTCAATTTTTTTTTAAAAAATGCCGTTGACAACACAAGACATCCCTCCTGCTCTCACCAGCACCTCAACTCATTCCCCATATCCCATCCGATGTCAATTTACCAATCCATGATAATCCTTTGTAACCTCTGTGCCACCTTATATACCCTATGGCCTTTACAGTTCACATGCCAACATAAATCCTATCTGCTGCCCATCTCTTTCCATGCCAACACACCTGGTACCAACTTTAGGAAGACATGCTGAGAGCGTATACTGATGTCATTTCAGATGACTAGGAGAGGTAAGAAATCATTGAAATTCCTTCAAAGGGTAACAAGCAAGAGAATAGGGCCTCTCAAAAATCAGCGAGGCAGCCTGTATGTGGAATCGTAGGATATGGGAGAAGATACTAAACAAGTATTTTGCATCAGTGCTTACTGTGGAGAAGGACATGGAAGATATTGAATGTGGGGAAATAGATGGTGATATCTTGAAAAAAATGTCCATATTACAGAGGTGGTGGTAATGGGTGTCTTAAAAAACATCAAAGTGGATAAATCCCCAGGACCTGATCAGATGTACCCTAAAACTGTTTGGGAAGCTAGGGGAGTGATTGCTGCGCCCCCCCAATCTGAGATATTTGTATCATCGATAGTCACAGGTGAGATGCCGGAAGACTTAAGATTGGCTAACGTAGTACAATTTGGAAGGTCAAATTTGAATGCAGAATACAGGGTAAAGGCAGGATTCTTGACAGTGTGGAGGAACAGAGGGATCTTGGGGTCCATGTCCACAGATCCCTCAAAGCTGCCAGCTAGGTCGATAGGGTTGTTAAGACAACATGTGTGTTAGCTTTCATGAGCAGGAGGATTGAGTTTAAAAGCAGTGAGATTTTGCTGCAGATCTAGATTCCTGGTTAGACCACACTTGGAATACTGTGTTCAATTCTGGTCACCTCATTATAGGAAAGATGTGGAAGCTTTAGAAAGGGGAGATTTACCAGGATGCTACCTGGAGCGGAGGGCATGTCTTATGAGGAAGCTATGGCTTTTCTCATTGGAGCGAATAAGGATGAAAGGTGACTTGATAGAGTGGATAGCTTGAGACTTTTTCCCAGGACAGAAATGTCTATCATGAGGAGGCATAATTTTAAGGTGATTGGAGGAAAGTTTAGGGTAGGTTCTTTACAGTGGTGGGTGCATGGAATGCATTGCCAGCAGTGGTCGTAGAGTCAGATACATTAAGAACATTTAAGCGACTCTTGAATAGGCACATGGAGTACAATGAAGGGTATGCAAGTTAGTCTGATCTTACAGTAGGATACAAGGCCAGCACAACATCGAGGGCCAAAGGGCCTATATTGTTCTATATTCAAGATTAGGTTTGGATATCTGGTCAGTTAGACTGAAGGGCCTGTTTCTATGCAATACATCTGATTCTATCTAGTCCTTTATTTAAACAAACATTTCTGCTCAGTCAACATTTAGAGTCATTTATCAACATGCTCACCTCGATAGGCATTCCTTGTGAAAATGAGTTTGGAAATTGAGCATGCAGCACAAATCGTATCATTGTTTGCAAATAGGAAATACCTAGCCTATTTATTAAAATATAAGTCGCCCACATTTTTTTGGACAGTTCCTTGCTTCTCTCCTTTCACATCCAATTTCCCCCAAACACAAAAAGCACACCTGGGACTTCTTTCCTAAAAGGCATAAGTATTTTCCCTATGCCTCACCATATAATCTAACGCCATCTACTTATCCCATTACTCCTCATACACACTGTCACCCAATGTCCCCCATTCATGCTAACTTGGCACCTTTTTCAACCCACTATCTTTTATCAACCATACCGACTCAAGTGCGTGCATACTTGTAGGTACGCTGATTGTATTGTGGACAACACGGAGAAAAGCACTCAAAAACACACGGACACTTTTTGACAAGACTTGTTGACATTGTTTGATGAGTTGGATAGTTGAGGAGTTTGTGCATAAAGGTTCATTTGCCTCTATACTTAACAATACCAAGAGCTCACGATTCTAAGCTGATTCCTGATGCCCTAATCCCAAATTATGCTAACACTTTATCTGCAGGGCCACCTCAGCTCTCCAAAAGGATTCTTGGTCATCCGAAAAAGAAATACATTGAAAATAGATAAGCTCTTATTACTCCACACTCAGCCTACATACACCACAAACTCAAATCTGAACTCACTGGAGGCACTTGCTTATTCACCTTGGAGAACCATCCATACATGAAGCATGACCCCCATCCTTATGAAAATCTGAAATGGTTTGGCAACTGGAGTTTGATTTCTAATTTCTTCAGACATCTTTGCCTGGCAGATATTTCTAGGTCCAAATCTCTCTAGGAATCAGCTTAAACAGCATCTTATAGGGGCTCTCTTTTGTTAATAAATTTTAATAAGTTGAGTCTATTAAGAATGTCATGAGTTACTAGTACCACAGTGGTATTCCTACACTAAAGTATTGCACTCACCAGGAGTGTGCTCAGATATTTTGATCTGAGCCTTAGAGCTTTTTTCTTAAAAAATTGGGGCTTTGAAAAATCAAAGCAGAATTGCATCCTAGTACGGTGGCACAGTGGTTAGCACTGCTGCCTCACAGCGCCAGAGACCCGGGTTCAATTCCCACCTCAGGCGACTGACTGTGTGGAATTTGCATGTTCTCCCAGTGTCTGCGTGGGTTTCCTCCAGGTGCTCTAGTTTCCTCCCACAGTCCAAAGATGTGCAGGTCAGGTGAATTGGCTATGCTAAATTGCCCGTAGTGTTAGGTAAGGGGTACATGTAGGGGTATGGGTGGGTTACGCTTCAGCGGGTCGGTGTGGACTTGTTGGGCCGAAGGGCCTGTTTCCACACTGCAATGTAATCTAAGGAAGCAAATACAGAACCAGAGAAATCAAATCTAATGCTTTCTTGGATTTAGATATGGAGGGCACTAAACTGAAATCAGATGAAGTTATATTTTGTTATTTTGAAAAAAGTAACTATGTTTTAAGACATGGAGTGAAATGCAAAACTTAAATATCACCGGCCATGATATGCAACAATTAGTACAGCCACAAAATTAATCACAGTTCTTCTGAGCTAATGAAACAAAGTATCTTCCATTTCATTTATGAGGACATTTGGTTTTGATCATGATTTAGCTTGTGGTGAGAAAGTATTGGTGGCCAAAGGAGGAAAAGCGAGTGTTTCTCCAGCTACAAGATGAACTCCGACAACTCCAAACTAATTACCTCTACCCTACAGTGGCTCAGTAGTTAGCAATACTACCTCACAGCACCAGGGACCCGAGTTGGATCCCAACCTTGGGTGATTGACTGTGTGAAGTTTGCACTGTCAGAGTCTGCATGGGTTTCCTACATGTACTCTGGCTTCCTCCCACAATCCAAAAGATGTGCAGGTCAAATTGGCCATGCTAAATTGCCCCATTGTGTCCAGGGATGTATAGGATAGGTGCATTAGTCAGGGTGAATATATGGTAGGGGAATGGGTCTGAGTGGGTTACACTTCAGAGGCACTCTTCAGAGGGTCAGTGTGGACATTTTAGGCTGAAGGGCCCGTTTCCACACTGTAGGGATTCTATAACATAACTCTAATTACTTAGGGAATTCGGATGCTGTTGTTCTTAAGGTCATTGGAAGCAAAGCATAGATCCTTCACTGTAACCAAAAACAAAAATCACAAAATTCATTGAGAATACCATAACCATATTGACTGCAGCAGTTCATGAGATGGTTCATCAAAATCCTCAAAAATGCAACTTGGTCTGGGAAATGGAATGCTGACCTTGCACTAATCACATATCTAGAATAGTGGGGTGAGAGAGAGATATGGTATTGCAAGACTATCAACAGGAGAAAATAATCTACTGAAAACAAATGCTTCAGGACGTTTACCTGGGTGAGCATAGAGAGGAGCTAGCAAACGAAGGCTAGCGCTGGGAGGTCTATACTTACCTGGGAGGACAGACTTAATTCACCAGAAATAATTTTAAAAATTCAAGAGTGATGCCTGTGGACTCTGTTTGGTAATAGCTATTAATTTGAATACCTATTCAAAATTGTTTTCAGATAAAAGGTAAATGAGAAATACTTTAGATTAAAGAAAAAGGAAATTAAAAAAAAATACCTGAAAACAAATACCTGTAGCTGCATGTGGGAGGTGATAGACCCCATTGTGGTTCAGAGTGGCTATATCTATAGAAAGTATTAATTGCTCGAGAAACTTCAGCTCAGTTTCATGACAAGGGGTAGAAGTTACCTGGACGCTGTCTTAGGAGACACACTTTAGACTAAAGTGCCTTGAATTTTCAGTGGTTAGGGTGTGATAATGAGCAAGGCAGGTAGCAGCTCCTGTCCTTGTCTAAGATTCACAATTCTTGCTTTTTGTGTACACAAAACCAGGAAGTATGAAGGATAAGAAAACTGACCACACCACCATGGTACAGGGAGCAATTCAAGTAGGATTAGAAGGAGGAAATATATAGTCATAATGGGAAATAATACAGGTTCTGGACAAAAACACTACTGTGGTCAGATTTGGCATATTATCTATCTAGTACAAGGTTTAGCAGCTCTCACCTAGGCTGCAGAGGTACTTGAAGTGGGAAAGGCAAGATCCAGTTGTCACAGTAACAACACAGGAGGAAAAAGGTTCTGCTGAGGGAATAAAAGCAGCTAGGAACTAAATTAGAAAGTTAGAACCAAAAAGGTGGCAATACCATTGATAAGAGAATAAATAAGGTCTTTTGCAAGAGATGGATAATGCAGAGTCCATTTGGATGGAGGCAAATAAGAAGGGCTTATGCCCGAAACATCGATTCTCCTGCTCCTTGGATGCTGCCTGACCTGCTGCGCTTTTCCAGCAACACATTTTTCAGCAGTAAAGACAACATTGCTAAGAGGATACTAAAAAGGAGGTAGCTAGATAGGTATTTGACATATTTGCTGTCATTTTCCAAATATCCTGTCATACCAGAGAACTGGAATATCCCAAGTGACACCCCTATTCTAAACTCAATGGAGGCAAAGCAGGTTAGCCTAACATCTATCATTAGAAACAGCAGAACATTTGGAAAATCATAATCTAATGAAACAGAGTCATGAAAGGTAAATCATGTCTAATTTAGAGATTTTAGAGAAAGTCTCAAGAAAATTGCAGCATCTTCTTTGTCGGTGGACACAGTGCACCTCCACGAATTGCTCCAGAGGTAAATCTCTTCAGCAAATCAAGTCCCCACACACAATTCTTTTCTTCTGGTTTCTGATTGCTTCCCAGTCGTTAAAAGGGTAGCCCTGAAAGACGACTCACTCAAAACTAATTTTTTTTGGAATTTACAATGTTTTAAAGTAATCTTAGGAGCAGCATCACAAATCAGTCTTTAAATATAATACACTATGAATGTATCTTTTATCTAATATCCAAGAAAGTCTAGCAAAACCCAGGGGTCAAACAGAAAAGCTTATCAATGTGCTTCAGCTTACTACACTTTTACGTGTTACATGGTGTCCTCAATTTCTGAAGGATAGACACGTAACCTGGAGCTTAAATTCATGGTTTAAGCTAAAAGACAAATCAAAAAATAAAACTTTAGCCAGAACCCCACAAGCAAAACATATTCCTTATTACTCAAATAATAATAAGATGTTTTTCCTGCCTTTTGAACTCAAGTAGTAGCTAGCACAGTATCCTGTGGTTAGCACTGCTGTCGCTAGCACCAAGGATCCAGACTTGATTCGAGCCTCAAGTGACGTGTGTGTAGTTTGCATGTTCTCTGCGGGTTTCTGCCAGGTGCTTCAGTTTCCTCCCACACTACAAAGATTAGATGGATTGGCCAGGCTAAAATTACACTGCAGTGTCCAGGGATTTGCAGGGCAGGTGGATTAGCCTGGGTAAGTGTAGAGTTCCTGCGCAGGATGATTTTTGGAGGGATGGTGCAGATATTATGAGCGTAATGGCCTCTTTCTGCATTGTCAGGATTCTAGGATTTTATATTTTGGTTGGGTTCAGACAGAGGAAGTGAGCTGAGCAAAGGAAAACAACCTGTGGAGCGTGACTTTAACAGATCAATCAAAATCTGCAAATTGCGGCCCTGCCTTCCTCACCATCCTAGTTAGGATCTTCAAACAAGTAGTTTCAAGGAAACATTCCTTTAAATCATACCCAAGATGCCAATCATTTAATATTTGAACAGAATGACGTGACTACTGTCTGACAAAAGTCAATTGATCTATTACAATTACTTAGACAAAACTGTGCGATTGCAGGAAATTAAAACAGCCATCAGGAGTGCTCCTGGATAGAATGACAATCAAAGCTCTCACTTGCTGCAATTAAAGGAAATCAAGAAATGCTTGAAATACTCAGTTGGTAGTATCTATGCAGAGAGGAAAAACTTAACGTTTCAGGTGGATGACCTTTTAGCAAAGCCAATATGGTCACTACCTCCAAAAGTTTGTTTTTATTTCACATTTCCAATACATTGCTTGTGTACAAAATCATGTTCTGTATTAAAACAAATTAAATATTAACAGTCCATAATACAAAAGATAAAAACTTACACCCTTTAAATAATGAACGACACCATAAGATTTCACTAAACAAAAAAACTATTGATGTAAAAAGACAACTACATTCAGTCTTATTGCTTGCTCCTTCATCTGCCTGCAATTGACATGGAGGAGTTGGGCCAAAGGGCCTGTTTGGCTGCTGTGTACTACTAGAATTGTCTAGTACTTTGAAGTCTTAATGTTATTTACTTCTGTTGAGCCACAATTTTCAATTCCAGCTATTCTCTCAAATATGACTTGGTGTTTATGCATCAGTCACTTGTCACAATTGCCTTCTTGGTACTTTCCAGACAATTCTATTGATTGTTTTCTTTGGCACAGGGCTCCAGAGGTCCACTGGATTACTTCTACTGAATGCAGGCCATAGTACATTTGAGCGGTTTTTCCTTCAAAAATCTGGAAAAAAAAATTATACCTCCACCTGCATTCCACACAGAACGATGTTATTACTTTCTCAACTCCGCTGCAGACCTGACAAGCTTTGGCTCTCATCTGAGGGATCTGCAGATTGCCAGAGCTCAGCCTGTGAATAAATTGCTTTTGGAGTGAACAGCCCCATAATTTAACGAAAGAACCAATCATTTCCAACAGTCTATTCCCATGGGGACATGGCATGTTTTTGGAATATCCTAAAACATACTTTTAGAAGCGAGTTTTGCAAAGATTTGCTCGCCGATTTGGAAGATTCGTTTTCAGACGTTTCATCACCATACTAGGTAATATCAGTGAGCTTCCAGATGGACCGCTTTCTATGTTTAGTGGGTCATGTCTTTTTGTGGCTAGTTGATGTTCATGTATCCTGGTGGATAGTTTTCTGCCTGTTTGTCCAATGTAGTGTGTTACAAACAACCTTGCAAGAACTGTAAGTAACATTAGTTTTGCTTGTTGTCTGTATACGGTCTTTCAAGTTCATTAGCTGCAGTTTTAGTGTACTGGTTGGTTTGTGGGCTACCATGATGGCAAGAGGTTTGAGTGGTCTGGCAGTCATTTCAACGATGTCTTTGTAGGAGAGAGTGGCTAGGGTTTCTGGTCATGTTTCGTGTACAGACAAAAAGTAAAACTAATGTCATCAACTAGCCACAAAGACATGACTTACTCACTCATATCCTTACATACAGATTAGGAAGGTCACCACTTTGGGACAACACATCCATCCTAGGCAAGCCAAACAGACACGCACAAGAATTCTTAGAAGGATAACATTCCAACTGGAACTCTATTAATAAACACATTAAGTGGGATCCCACTTACCATCCCCTGAGGGGAAAAAAAAACAGGAAAAGGCATCACAAACCCAAGGAAACCTAAAACACAAATAGAAAGTAGGCTATGCCACCAGTGCTTCATCCGGAGGGTCACTGATGTTAATTAGTACGGTAACGAAACATCTGAAAATAATCTTTCCAACTCAAACATATCTACATCCACAATACTTTTAGAATTTTATCCAACTTAAAAATTATTGTGTTACTGGAGCCAGTAAACAAAATTTTACAACCTTAATGATTTAGTGTTGGGTAATAGCTTTTGGACTTTAAAACTACACTGCAATGATGGCTTGGAACCAATCCCTTTGAGATTTTTGTAAGTATGGTGTGCGCAGAATTGGAGATTGAAAGAAGTGCAGGAAGAGAATAATCTCATGTTAATAATAATAGGTGCAGTAGCCTTGTGTAGTTGATCACCATGTGCAGTTACATACATTATTAATACACAAACAGTAAAGAAGCCAAAGCCTAAAACAGATCTTGAACTTGCCTTCTCCTGTGTTCTCATTCATGTCTCACATAGGATTTCTCTATTTTTATCCATCTGCTCCCTTGCTCTTCCTTCACTGTCCGTTCTGGAGAAGCGTCATAGCAGACTATAAACATTTACTGTTTATCTCTTCACAAATGCTGTCATCTGTGGAGTTTCTCCAACAATATTCCAGATTTGATATCTAAATTTTATACTCTCAATCCTTATTTTTATTCTCCATTACCTTTAAAATAATGGCCAATCGCCTATTTGCCTTTCATATGATCTGAAATAGAGTGCTAGTTTGAAGATATTTATGCATGACCACCCCCAAATTCCTTTGACTTGAAAGACTGCAGAAAGCTGCAGAACAAAGCGCATAACCCCTTATTTTTCCCACATCTTATTGTAACAATACTGTGGCTTTAAATTGTCTTTTTCAAAAAAAAAGGTCAGAGGCGATGAGCAGTCTACTCAGAGCTAATAAAGTAGACAGCCTGTGAAGCCTTGTAACAATAGAAGCAGCCTGAATGGTTCAGGTAAAGCTCCCAGTACCAGAATTTTTAGTCTTAGGTTTCAGCAGCAATTGCTCCCAGGGTCTTGAAGCTAAATGCTGAAATGGCTTTTCCCTGTGTAAGTAGCATGTGTAAGGCTACTTGACAGCTCATTGTTTGGGGGGAGGGGGGGGAGAAAGAGAGAGAGAGAAGAAGAAAAGACGAAGGGGAGATTAACCTAACATCATAGATTCCCTACAACATGGAAGCAAGCCATTCAGCCCTTAAGTTGTGTGGAATCAATCTCCACTATTCTGCAATGGCCATGGCTAATCCAAATAACTTACACGTCCCTGGACACCATGGCAGAACATAAGCAGAATACTCAAACTCCGCACACAACGGTCAGCAGAAGGTGGAATCATACCTGGGTCCCTGACACTATGAGGCAGCAGTGTTAACCACTGAGCCACTGCTGTTCATGATGATCCAACTCAACAGTCTGTTTTTGCTTACCCCCCACCCCCCCCCCATGTTCTTTGATCCCTTTAGCCCCAAGTGCTATACGCAACTCCATGAAATCATAGTACTTTTGTCTTAACTGCTTTCTGTACTATTTAAAATCCACAAGATCACCACTCTCTGGGTGAAGAAATGATTTACCTTATATCCTCATTCAGGACTTCCCCAAAAGTCAGAGAACCTCCTTTCCACAACTACCCTTTCTATTTTGTTAGAATTCATTCCATGTACCAGGTTAATATAGGCTCACTCAGCTTGTCAAAAATCATAATGAAACAGTGCATATCCTTCTTGTTAACTCAAAAAGAATTAACCAATTATGTATTTATATATAAATTACAATCTAATGTTCAACTGACTGTCAATTTGAAACAAATTTTACACTGGCCAAAGTTTTTATACCATTTGTAAGATATCTATTGAAACATTAAATTGTTTTTCATTTGCAAGCAATGCTGTTTCAATATAATATAATCATAGTACCTAAAAAAGCAGCTTAGGATCTTGAAGTTTGGGTTGAATTAGAGTCAAAGAAAGGACAAGTCTCATGGAGGAATGAAGTAACCAAGAAACATGTAGTGTTGACATGGTCAGTTTGGAAGAACGAGATAGAGGACAAGAAAGGACGTGAGTAAAATACCACTTAGGCCAAAAGGTGGAAAAAGTAGCAAGTATTAAACAATACTCAATAACTAAATGGAGAATCTAATCATAATCTTTGAAATATCTTTGATTAGGGAAGCGGTGCCAAAATCTGTTGGCGAAAAAAACAGGGAAACCACCAAACTGACTGATTAATAAGTGTATGTTTTATTACGAGGATGTAAACAGTAACCACCATGAAAAAAATAGCACTTTGACAGTGCTTGTGGTAGTATCCCTCTTGCTGACCAAAAAAGGTCCATGTTCAGGATGTGTGTCATTTCATAGCTGACCAGGTTGATTAAAATGTTATTGGATTTAGTTATCAGAGGCACAATATCAAAATGCAGACAACACCTTTATTGGGTACTGTATGACAAGTACATGACAAAAAAAGGTTCAAAATGGCTGTGGCCACCCAAAATGTGAGTGGATCCTCCAAAAACACTCCTTTTCAGCATTTTTGGAAACAAGATTGAGAAAGGGAATTCATATTCTCAACCAAAGGAGCTTAGATTCTGGAACATTATAATTCAAAGTCCAAAGGGAAGACAAAATTAGGAGTTGATTTTATGGATAGCAACTTTTTAAAAATTGATTACTTTAATTATCACTTAAAAGTTCCTCCAAAGTTTATAATTTGCTATATACACTAGTTAATTGCTTTTTCTCCCATTAGACAAAGTAAATAAAGTTTTGCAAAACAAACCTGCGCTATAATCTACAAACTTATTTCTGACTGGCCAAAAAGAACTTAAGGAAACTCTGACACCACTAGCACGTTATTTTAAAATATCACCCTGACAGCTCAGCACATTAAATCATCAACTGGTTGAACCTTTGGCTCATCAGAATCTAAGGGAAGCTAATCTGATTAATTTCAGTCACCTTGGACTAAGCATGAGCTTTTCATTTCTCTCTGCAATAAAGAATCCAAATGAGCTCAAATTTACAAAAGGACATGGGGGTTATAGCAAAGAGAAAGCAGAGGAAAAAAAAAAGACAGGTTCCAAACTCTACTAATCCATATGACATCAAGTCATAAAAATGAAGTCTTAGAAATATAGGTTCAAAAGGTACATTCCGTGCTATGAAATTTTTTGAAAACTGCAAATCATTTAATCACAGCTGAAAGGTAAGAGACTTTCTCTACTGCTAATGTGTATTTAAACCATACTCCCATCTCAGTGAAAACTAATCACTCCATCATGAGTCTCCATTTTCCCTTTGAAGTCCTTCAATGCTTGATCGAGGTGAACTACTGATTATTATGCAACTGCCTACATGTACCTCTAACAATCGCTAATCTTTGCTTTAGCCTCAGCACACTATTTGTAGGATATGTTGGCCTAGCCAATGTATTGGAGGAGAAAGTGAGGACTGCAGATGCTGGAGATCAGAGCTGAAAATGTGTTGCTGGAAAAGCGGCCAGGCAGCATCTAAGGAACAGGAGAATCGACGTTTCAGACATAAGCCCTTCTTCAGGAAATTTCCTGAAGGGCTTATGCCCGAAACGTCGATTCTCCTGTTCCTTGGATGCTGCCTGACCTGCTGCGCTTTTCCAGCAACATACTTTCAGCACTAGCCAATGTATTACCCACTCCTAACTCTCCAAGGTGGTTATGTTGAGAAGCCTTATGGAGCTGTTGGGTGTACTTGCATTATTAGACCAGAGTCCAAAAGTTAAAACCATATTTGCCATTAGCTATGATTCCAACAGCAGACAGTCATCCTTCCAACTTGCATCAAGTCCAGTTTTGCTAGTGATCCTCAATGACACATGGTCAAATGCTACCCTGAAGTCAAGGGCAGTAATCCTCACTTCCCCTCGACTTCAGCTTTTTCCTCTAAGTCTCAGCCAAGGCTATAATGAGATCAGGAACTGAACAAATATGATGGAACTCAAACAAGAGTAATGAACAGGTTATTGTCGAGAGAGTGCCACTTGACAGCACTGACAATGCCATCATCCAGCCCTTTGGGTCCATAACTTTAGTATACAGTTCTGTTAGCTACTTAATATCAAACAGTCAATAGAATTGGTAGAAGTCTAGCAACCTCAGGAGGCCATGATGGACAGTCCACTGACACGGACTGAAGATGCTGGCAAATGCTTGAACCACATCTTTAGCATTGATGTCCTTGGCTCCATTTCGTTTACAATGGAGATATTTGCAGATCCACTTCCTCCAGTGAGCGGTTTAATTGTGCGCCAATTAATGTGGCAGGACTGCAGACCTTACAACTGGTATTACTGGATGCGTGATTGCTTAGCTCTATCATATGCTGTTGCTATTCAAGTACTCTTCCACAGTTGTTTTACCAGGTTGACACCTCACTTTTAGGTAGGCCTGCTGCTGTTCTTGACATGCCTGTGTATTTCATTGAATCTGGGCAATCCCCTGACTTCGTAGTAACACTACTGTTTAGATATGCCACCTCAGGTTACAGATGATAGCGGAGTACAATCCAACGTCAGCTAATCGACCATAGTGCCTTAAGGAAGTACAGCCTTCTGTTGCTAGATCTGCTCAAAATCTCTCCCATACAGCAAAGTGTAATGCTACATGACATGATGGAAAGGCACTCTCAATGTAAAGGCAGGACTATATCTCTACAAGGACTATGTAAATGTTATGCAAACCAATACTATCATGGTCATATGCATTTACAACAAGTATATGGAAAAATCAAGAGGTTAAGTAGGTTTACCACTCGCATCAATTCCTTCATCTATCTGCTGCAAGAGGAAGTGAGAGCCGAGAAGTGAGGCAGTGGAAAAGCTTTTCCAGTTCCACACTGACTCTCCAGCATCTGCTGCAGGTCTAGTCAAGCAGTCTGTGCCTTTCAGGATGGGGCCAGTAGTTGTGCTACCAAGCTCGACAATGGTCTTTGGACAGAGCTCGTTCATGCCCTTGAAACTCTCAAGGCACTTTCCAAGTGGTGCTCAACAGTGAGAGAAAAAACAATCAACCGAAGGGTTCTAGTAAATGGGAACCATAAGGATGCTTCTATGCCCATGTTTAACCTGATACCACAGGACTTCATTAGATCTAGAGTTCACATTCTACTCTTGGGACACCTTGCTCACACTACATGTGCCACACATGTAGTGGCACAGGACATACGCAGTGATAATCATGTCTGAACCAAACTGCTTTGTTGTCTTGCACGAGTTCAGCAACTTTTGAAACTGAAAATCAATGCATTGACAAAAATTGAACCATGGAACAGCTGCATAGCAATGTGACTTGAGCGCACTGGTTTGAAGCATAGTCAAATGGAATTATGCCTTCAAGACTTAGCCTAGTTGTTTCTCCATAGTCTATCAGATAGCTCTGCCAATTTGGGTATAAGTGCCTAGCTATTAGTAAATGGACTTTGCAACAGAGATGCTGCCAAATCACCAGAGAACAGATGACCTAGTTTTGTGACAATGCTCTTGTGAAGGGACTCAAGTCTTTCATATTAAACCAGCTAAACTCTTGCACCAAACACTTATTGTCCTTATGAATATTTAAAATGTTTTGTACTTAAATTCCTTCACAACTCTGCCCCTAACTCTCACTGCAAGCTTCTCTGACCCTATTGCATGAAAAACATCAACCAGAAGATTTGAGAATTCAAGCATTTCCTCCTTTTACTCTACTTATGTGGCCACCCCTCAAGTACTGTACTGGGGAATTTGCTTCCTAAATTCATCCTGAGAAGATCTTACACAATCCTACAGTATAGGTGGTTATGTTTTTTAGTCAGTTCTTTGAAAGAGCTATCTAGGTGATTTCACTCCTCTCCTGTTCCTCAGAGCCCTGTAGTTTCTCCTCTCTGCCTTTTGAAAATTACCACTGAATCTGCTTTGGTTTCATTCTTTAGCACAAGAACAACCTCAAATTTCTCAGCTCCCATTTGGGACTTTTGCTTATTAGCTTATATCTGCATGCTGTTATAAATACTCTTATCAACAGAAACACACTCTCTTTACATTCACTATCAAAATCCTTTGGAAGTTTAAATACCAATTTAACCTCCCTTAACATTATAAGCTTCAAAGTCAAATACAAGCTTCTCTCATACCTCCACATAACTGGAAGTGGAGTCGCAGGTAGACAGGATAGTGAAGGCAATGTTTGATATGTTGGTCAGGGTGAGCAAAGGAGTTGGGAGGTCATGTTGCAGTTGTACAGGACATTGGTTAGGCCATTTTTGGAAAACTGTGCATAATTCTGGTCTCCCTCCTATCGGAAGGATATTGTGCAACTTGAAAAGGTTCAGAAAAGATTTACAAGGATGTTGCCAAGGTTGAGGATTTGGGCGATAGGGAGAGGCTGAATAAACTGGGGCTGTTTTCTCTGGAGCATCAGAGGCTGAGGGGTGACCTTAGAAGTTTACAAAATCATGAGGGGCATGGATAGGGTAAATAGACAAGGTCTTTTCCCTGGGGCAGGGGAATCCAGAACTCCAAGGCATAGGTTGAGAGAGGGGAAAGTTTAAAAGGAACCTACGGTGCAACTTTTTCCACGGAGAGTGGTGCGTGCATAGAATGACAGGTGCTGGCAAATGGGATTAGATTAATTTAGGATATCTGGTCAGCATGGAGTTAGATGGAAGGGTCTATTTCCATGCTGTACATCTATGACTCTATAACCGAAGTGCTTCATTCCAGGTATAAATTTGGCAAATTTCTTCTGCGTGGTCTTTAAAGCTTCTTCAAATTTTAAATGCAATTTGTATTCAGTAAATTTTTAAACACCAGTATAACAAAGTATTCTTAGCTTGACTTTATGCAAATTTCATTGAGAACAATGTAAACCAGGAAAACATTTTTGATTTATAGCGTCGCAACTAACCTGCATTGTATATGAAATACATACTGCCAATTATTAAATGTCATAATCTAAAAGTTTGGACATTCAGGTTAAAAACTAGTGTAAAGTCCAATAACTTATGTAAAGGGGATGCGATAGCCTAGTTGGTATGCTCATATGATTAATCCATAGATTCAGGTAATATTGTGGACCTGGGTGCAAACCCTGCCATAAAGTCAGATATAAAGCAGAAACAGATCCTTTGCTCTAATTCACCCATGCCAATCAGATATCCTAAATTAATCCAGTCCTATTTGCCAACATTTGGGCCATATCCCTGTAAAAAGGAGAAAGTGAGGACTGCAGAGAAGGCATCTGGAGGGGTATATCAATAGGAAAGGTTTAGAGGGATAGGAGTTGAAGAATGGGGTGCTGGAAAAGCACAACCGGTCAGGCAGTATCCGAGGAGCAGGCGAATCGACATTTTGAGCATAATCCCTACATCGGGATTCATCACTCTTCAATTCATTTCTCTCTAAACCTTTCCTATTAATGTACTCATCCAGATGCCTTTTAACTGCTATAATTGTACCAGCCTCCAACACTTCCTCTGGCAGCTCATTCCAAACACACACCACCCTGTGAGAACATTGCCCTTAGGTCCCTTTTAAATCTTGCCCGTCACCTTCAACCTATGCCCTAATTTTGGACTCCCCCTACTCCAGGGAAAAGACTTTTCTATCTACCCTATTCATGCATCTCCTGATTTTATAAATCTATATAAAAAGGTCACTCCTCAGCCTCTGGCACTCTAGGTCTAGATATCTTTTCCCCACAGCTCAAATCCTTTGTAAATCTGTTCTGAACTTTTTCCTAGTTTCACAATTACCTTCCTATAGCAGGGGGACTAGAATTGCACAGTATTCCAATATGGACCTAACCAGTGTCCTGTACAGCCACAACATCACCTAACTGCTGTTCTCAATGCTTTGACTACTTAATTATACCAAACCCTGCCTTCACTACCATATCTACCTTTGACTCCACTTTCAATAAACAATGAACCTGCATTCCAAGGAGTTTGTTCAGCAACACTTCCCAGAACCTTACCATTGAGTGTATAAGTCCTGCCGATTCACCTTTCCAAACTGCAGCACCTCACGTTTATCTAAATTAAATTCTATCTGCTACTCCTTAGCCCATTGGCCCTTTTGATCAAGAGGAGAAAGTGAGGACTGCAGCCGCTAGAGATCAGAGCCGAAAATGTTTTGCTGGAAAAGCGCAAGTCAGGCAGCATCCAAGGAGGAGAATCGACATTTCGGGAATGAGCCTTTTGGTCAAGACCCCATTGTACTCTGGAGGTAACCTTCTTCGCTATCCATTATACCTCCAATTTTGGCATCACCTGCAAACTTACTGTACCTCCTCTGTTCACATCCAAATCATCTACGTAAATGACCAAAAAAACCCCAATAGACCCAGCAACAATCCCTTGTGGCACACCACTGGTCACAGGCCTCCAGTCTGAAATGTAACCCTGCACCATTACACTATCATGGCAGATAGTGCAATCTAAATGCAATAAAAATCTGGCATTAAGAGTCTAATGACCACCATGAAATCATTGGTCAATCAAGGAAAAAAACCTGTCTGGTTCACTAATGCTCGTTATAGAAGACAATCACTTCTCTGGTCTGCCCAACATGTGATTCCAGACCTACAGCAATGCAGGCAGCTCTTGTCCAGCCTTCTGGACAATTCAAGATGTGTAATAAGTGCGGGCCTAGCAAACGACACTAATTGTTGGAGGGTGCGAGATGTCAAAGAACAGTCTCCGATCCTGCCCAGCAGCACGTTAATCTTTATTCGGAGCTCGTTACCATACAGCATGGGAGAGGTTCCGGGAACAGTGTCCACTGAACATTCTACCCGTCCCAGTCAAGTACACTAATATACAATGAAATGAAAACATAACACCTCTCCTTACACTCAGTAGTACATTTGATACACCAATTCCTCCTTCGAAACATTCATGTTGTGGTGTTAGGAGTAAAAGCATAGCAGTATCAATATTATCGAATGAAGATTCAACTTTTTTCCACGTGAAGCTTACTGCACACATTTGCGGATCTCTCTCTCTCCCGAGTCCCTCGAAAGGACTTCGGAAAAAGGTAGCTCTGGCTTATCCCCTGGACGCGTATTAACGCGTGCACAATAAAGTCCACTGGGTCAGGGATAACCCAATAATTGGACCAGCAATAACTACAAGACACGATAACTGCCTGCCCAGGGATCCCCTGTCAACTTACGCAAAAACACCGACTAAACTGAAAGGAAAGTGCCCACAACTGCTGCTTGCCAAAGCGAGCAAATACTTTTGCTTTTAAAAAAACCCTCTAAAAGCCAAGAGACAGAAGGGGAAAAGAAACATTAACTGGTTTCTCTCCACAAATGCTACCAGATATACTAACCTTTTACAGCAATTTGTATTTTCGCCTGACTCACAGCATCTTTCGGCTTTTATATTTTAAATATAAAACGTATCTCTTCTGTCTCCTCAGGGGCGCGCGCGCACGCACGCACACACACACACACCATTTTCACCAGACGACGGCCACCGCCTTCCTTCATTAAAAAAAACAGAAAACGCTTGCGCCTTCTGCAAAGGAGCGCGTCTGAATCGAATACAAGCCAAACTGGAGACAATTTTATTTTAAACCTAAAAAAAAGGGAAAGCACATTACACGCATACATACGAGCCTCTCCGTTCGTGTCGGAGATGAAGCGACACGTCTTCCCCGTCCTACTTGGACGCCGCCATTTTGTGAGCGGTTTCCCCGGGACTGGGCGGGAAAGGAGGAGAAGGGGGAGGGGCACGCGAGGAGCGTTAGTGTGTGTGTGTGTGTGTGTGTGTGTGCGCGGGCGGGGGGGGGCAAGAGGTTAGTAGAGAGTGAGCGTGTACGGAGTGGGGGAGGGGAAGGAGCACGAGCACGAGCAGGGAAGGGGGAGGGGTGTCACGTAATGGTTGAATAGTGGCACCCCCTCCCGGGGCCTAGGCTGTGGTGGCCGGTTTGGTTGAGACGAGGCGCTATTGTTTCGCTTCTCCGAGGGAGGTTCGAGCCGCTGCCGCCGGTGTCTCGGCCGCCAACCAGTACTGCTGCTGTGTTTTCATTCTTTTTTTTCTCAAAAAAATATATAAATGTGTGTTTTACCCCCCCTTCCCCTCCTGTGTTTGAGTTAATGCTAAACTGCATGGAGCCACTGCAGCCCGTCTGAAAAAAAATATATTTATACCATAAATACACACATTTATATTGTCTACCACATTAACGCACAATAGAGAACAAGATGTAAGTTGTTTTTTGTGTTTTTTTTTGTGTTTGAGGGGAGATCGAAAAGAGTGCAGTGAGTGAGTAAAAGCGAGTCTTTGCTCTTTTTTTTTCTTTTTTTCTCTCAAACTTTCGCACTCGCTCCATCAATGACTGAGCAGCGGCGGACCGGCTCTCCTTCCAGATACTGAATAACTTCCCCGAGGCATTTTTTATTTATTTATTAATTTTTTTTGGTTAAAAAACACCCTCTTCTCTTCACACAACAATGAAAAAGATGGCAAATTCGATGGGGAAAATGCAGCCTTCAGACCCGAGGAGAAAAAGGCAGGCGTTCCTGGAGGAGCTGCGGCAGTTTCACCACAACAGAGGGTAAGGATTTTATGTTTTAAAAAACCCCGCTAATTGGGGGGGGTTGATAAAACTTTGGATGGGCACTTTGGCGAAGAGGAGGCGTGGGTCTGATTTATTCTTCCCCTTCTTGTTCAGGACGCCTTTTAAAAAGATCCCTATAGTGGCTGGAAAGGAGCTGGATCTTCACGCTCTCTACACCAGAGTCACCAGCCTGGGAGGATTCGCCAAGGTGTGTGTTTTATATATTAAAAAAAAATTCTTGTGGTATGTGCGTCTTCAGTGATCTACTTTCCTTTTGAGAAACGGTCGGGAGGGTTGTTGTGTTTTAAGGTTTTGGATAAAAAGGGTTTGTTTTTGTCTGTGTGTGGCTGTGATCTGTAAATGGCAGTTGTCTGTCTCTGGCCTTGCTGCTGCTCCACTGCGCGCACTTCAGCCAAGTCAAAATTAGCGGGCATGCTTAACATCGATAATCGTGAGTGTGCCTGGGGTAGGAAATGCTCTTCAGGAGACAGGCTCGCACCACTCGTTCGCCTCTTTTCACTCGTCGCATCGGAGGGGACGGACTTCTCTGTATCAGGCTTCGTGGTTCAGGGGGAAAATCGTAGGCCTCACATAGGCCCATAGGATGGCTAAGACGGTGAAAATATGAACATTTTCGACCCCCTTTTTCTTGTCGTTTGAACCAGGAAAGTACTACAAAGTTTTTTTTTCTTCTTTTTGCTGCTTACTTTTTTTTTCTAAAGCAAAATTGCGGCTCAGGTCGTGTTGTTAAAACCCGTTGAAGGAACAGATGGTATATTCTGGTATCTGATAATGTGTCTGCATATTAATCAGGATTTTCTTTGCTGCAGGTAACTGACAAGAACAAATGGTCACAGATAACGGAGGAGTTAAACTTTCCGAAAGGTTGCCCTAACGCAGCGTTTGCCTTAAAACAATATTACTTACGGTAACGTTTATAACGTTTATGTTCAGTTCAATACAATTCTTGCTATATCTATTCGAAATTGGGACAAGGGGTTTCATTTAGTGAAAGAGTAATATAATTACAAACGTTCCTTCTTATTTTGCTCTTGAAAATTAGATTTATATTACGTTTATAGAAACAAAATAATGCTTTTTAGGCTTTTGAAATTGATGCTTAAACTGTGGTTTTGTTTTTGGGGCTTTGAAGTATTATGGCAAGTTGATCTAAAATGTATTAAACTTGCAGATCAAAAGACTGTACAGGTGTGACCCACTTTAACAGTAATTTACAGTTGAGGTGTTCCACAGCATTTACAGCAGTACAGAAGCTACCTGGAAGGAAGTAGTTAGTATACATGAAACAAGGCAGGTGTTTTCGGTTAGTCAATTTTGTTGCCAGAACTGAACTTTTCCAAGTGCCCGTGTGATATCAGGGCACTAAACTTCAATTCTTTTCAAACATTTCATCAAAATAATCTTTGGAAATATTTTTACATACTGTCAATAATTACTGTATATTTTAATTTATTTGGAAATCCTGCTTTATAACTCTTTCAAAATAGTAAAACTAATTTGGTGTAGAAGGGGTATATTTTGTAAAATGGTTGAAAATGTGTAGTGGTATTCAGTCTTGTTTTGTCCCAGTATTTGTATTTCCCCTTTTGTGAGGATGGTTAATGTTGTCTATTTTAAATGTTATGGAAGTTTAATAATTTAACAGCAGATTCACTGATCACTGACAATTGTATGGCCAATATCTTTGGGGCAATTTTTTTTCTTGGGCATTAGAATTGATGGGCAGTTTGTTGCTAAGAATGAAGTTTGGTTTAAGCATGTATAAAAGTATTGTGCTTTGGGAGCATTTGGGTTCTGAAGTAGCCTGCTTTGTACACTGGGCAGCTGATATTATTTCCAGTCAATAATGTCATACAAATTTACTGGTTCAAAATAAAATTGGCATTTCAGATGTTTTGAACAAGCTGTGTAGAAGTTTTTGTGCAAGTTAATCACGACAATGTGTAAAACTTTGAGGTTAATGTTCGATAATAGTTGTTTCCATTCGTTTCTATGAATAATTGTACTCTAGAAAAGTTGCATTGGTTTGAAATCAAAAAATTAAGCTTGTTTCAACTTAATTTATCTGGCAACTTTTGAGTAACTTGGTATGACAGTACGTAAATGTAATTTGGTCATGTTTAAGTAATGCAGAAGAGAGTATTCAAAGTGGATTTGAGAGCATCTATGGAGTGCTATGTATTCCCGTTCAAGTCCAGTTACATTTGTAGGACACTAAACCGGTTATGGGTTAAGATTTGGCTTGCTCTAAATCCAGATTGAAGATGTAGTAGGTGGTTATTTTTCCATTACAGAATATCAAAATTAGTAACATTTGAAAAGCTCAATGTTTTCATGTTGTTAAAAATCATAAACAAGGACAGTTATGTTGTATACATTTCATATGCTTCACTTGTAAATTAATTTATAAATGTAGTTGATATTCATGGCAAGCATTTTGTGAGTATCTGAAAGGCTAAATAGTTTACTGTATGTTGATAAACAGTATTCAAACTTCAATTTTAAAACAAAACATCTTTGCTGGAATACCATAAAACTAAATACCAATTTGCAAGGCGTAAATAAAAATCTCACTTTTTGTGGCATTGCCAAACTTTTACTTGCAGCTGGATGAGGGGCTTGCCTTAAAATTGATGGAAAAGGCCAATTAAAAAAATCAGAATGCTGTAGATTTTCAGGGAGTGCAAGGAGCAGTGATTAACAATAAAAATAATGTGTGCTTGTCACAATTAAGGATGACTGGAATGTTGTGGTACAGTATTAAATCACCCTATTTAATTTCTGAGACAACCCCTTTTACAGTATTGAACAATCTTGTAAACAACCTTTGTGTTGTCTAGATTTCTTTTAGTAAGCCATAGGGATTATCTTGTGTAAGGCTGGCTTTTTGCCTGATATGAGATGTGGTTAACATGTTTAAGAAAATCGAAATAATGTACCTATGTTTAACTCCTGATTTAAAATGAGGGAATTTTTCCAAAATTTTATTTATGTAATAGATCTTGAAACTTGCAGGGAGGATGTCAAATATCCTACTTTGTAACATTAAAAGCTATAATGTAAGACTATTGGATTGAAGTTAGAATTTGACTTAGCATGTTTTCCATCCTTTTGAATGCAGCATTATGTGTATCAGCATGAAGGGATGTTAAAGCTTTAAGCCGGTTTCTGATAAGTATTTTTGATGGAAAAATACAGTATTGGGTTGCTGTAGTTTCCTCAGAACACCTGATTTGCATAGTTTGTGCTTGACTTAAACTGTTTTGTTATAGCAACTATTTGTATTTCTGACAATTGTGTGATGGAACTGATAATACTTCTAATGCCAGAATGTTACAAAAATATTTCAAATCCTGCCTCTATCTTTTGTAAATACAGCACCTAGAAAGTTGACAAATGACATTCATTTGTAGACTTTGTAACTAATTTTGTTGCACAATGGATATGTTGCATTAATGCAGTTTTTGTACACAAACATCCCTTCAACCTTTCCTCCAGACAGATGTTGATCCTAATCTGCACAATTTATCGTAGATAACTAATTTCCAAAATGCTCATATACCCTGTGGATGAAATTTTAATAGTGGGGCTTCTTGCTATACTTGAGTTGTAAAGTCACTTTGAATCAACACTACTTATTTTTGGATATGTGCTGCAAGCAAATATTTTATATTTCAGAACTTGAATTAAGCATTACAAAAGTGTTTAAAGATGGGAGGTTTGCAGATCAATGTAGTTAATTGACTTGCATTCAGTTTATGATTGTTACCAAATACATAACAGTCTGAGGACTTTTCTATTTAAATTTATAAACTGTATACATTTTGCAAGATTAAAATAATCCAAGAGAAATTTTACTGTATATTTTTTCATTTTGTTATAATGTGAAACTCACATTCATTTTGTCCCATGAATCATACTTTAATCTCTAATGTGGAGTACATTTTTTCAGTACTTGTGTAAAGATATGCCATATTATGGTTTTTGATTTTTTAACCGATCTTGTTGAAAAATATTTCCATTGATCAAGCTGTATGCTGTTTAGAAAATCAATTGTGAGTGAATTAAGTAGCCCAAAATTGAGACGTGGTCTTTGGGTAAAAAACAATATTGCAAGTGAACTGCAACATTTTTAACTTTTGGGATTTCTTGCCATGTAGTATCAGTCATGATGAAATGCCTCATGTAGCAAATTCAGTTCCTGTGATTTTTGTAAAGAAGATCAAATTGTATTTTACTAATTGGTTTGATATCTTTGAAGCCATTCTGTAAAATCACTAGTAACCACAATCATGTGTGGCAATATATAGTATAATGCTTTTTCTTATGTTATAACATAGGTTTAATATTTTGGTTTTATATATGACTCTATGACTATGACTACATGGTGATTTGAGTTTGGTCAGTTATGATTAATCCAAAGCTGCAGTGTACACAAAGACCATTCACTTTATTGAACAGCATTCGACCTTTTGTGTAACCGCACTAGATGGACTTCACCTGTCCAGTACCATGTTGAGGGAAATTAAGAATGTGTGACAAATATTCAACTTGTCAATGATGAGCACATCCCATGGTGAATAAGAGGCAACTTCAGAAATGCACATGATGAACTGAAAATTGGTAGCTATCACTTGACAACCTGTATTCTTTAAATGCTAATCAGTTGGGGGAGCAATTGAGTCAGAGTATACAGCAAAAAGAAAAACAGCTTGTCCCTTTGGATCATGGTCAGTGTACAATGTTTGTAGGGGAAGTAAAGTGGAATGATTTATTTATGTTGGAGCAGTGGAACATTCAAAAGGGTATGCTTAGATAAAGAGAGCCAAATGTGGCAAAGAACAAATTAAATATATCTGTACATTTTAAATAACCCAAAAGCCTGCAATGTCCATGTCGATTTATTGCAAATACTTATAATATACTTTATAATATTTCAACTACATACACGAAAAGCTGCAGATTGTTGCACGAATACAAAGAAAACTTTGAAATTTAAAAAACCATGATTATTGCATACATGGAAGCAAATTTATATTTGTCATTAATTTTGTACAAGGGAAGTAGGTAAGATAAGCAATGTAATATGATATGGTTAAATTTATATATCTGTTCTGTACAATGGAACAGGTTATCCTTGCTTCAATTTAGCAAGATTCTTTACTGGACGGATATTCAATTTGTGGAATGATATTGATAGGAAGGACTTTTAATTTTTAAAAGCCTGTGTCACTTATTTCAAACTGATTAGTATGCGTTGTTAATTGATTTGGACCACTACTACTTGTGCTCCCATAAATTCAACTTGCTGACAGCCCGGTGGAGTTGGATCCTCACCACTAGCAGCCTTAATTGTGATCACTTCAGTTTGACAAGGTTCATAGCAATTTGTTCAGATGACACAATGTTCTTCAGCATTTGGGAAGAAGCGATAAAATTAGTTAATTCATGGAAGTTGCTCTTCCAGGTTAACTGTAAGGCCTTGTTGATAAATTTAAACAAACAAAATCAGTTTTTTCCACATTTAAGGTGAGAATGAAATAGATAGTAACGTAGAAAATTACAGGTATGTGTGTGTTGACTAAAAGGAAAGCTGTTTCTCTTAATTTCATTTTCCAGCTATTGATCTGTAGCCCTGAAAATTACATTATTTCTCACGCATGTCCCAGTAGTTTAAAATGTGACGATGACATCTGACTTTATTGCCCTTTCGGGCAGAGTTTCAGAACATCACTCTCCATTAGGTGAAAACATTTGTCCTCAATTTTTGTCTAATCTTTCTGCTGATCACTTGCAATCAATGCACTTGCTGTAACCTTTCAGTTAATAGAATGGATGGAAAGCACTGTTTCCATCTCTCCATCCCTGGGAGACCAAATTGAGGTGAACAGTTATCTTAGGAAGATTGAAAAGTTGGAAACTACACTCCTTGTCTTTTTTGGAAGATTGAGAAGTGATCTTATTGAAGCACAGGATTCTGAAGGGGCTTGACATTTTGGATGTTTAGCGGATGCTTCCATTCAAGGAATCATAGAGATGTACAGTATGGAAACAGGTCCTAAAGTCCAACTTGTCCATGCTGACCAGATATTCTAAATTAACGTAGTTCATTTGTCAGCATTTGGCCCATATCCCTTAACTCTGCCCATTCATATACCCATTCAGATTACTTTTAAATGTCGTAATTGTACAAGTCTCCACCACTTCGTCTGGCAATTCATTCCATACACACATCAATCTGCATGGAAAAAGTTGTCCCTTAGGTCCCTTTTTAAATCTTTCCCCTCTCACCTTAAACTTATCCCCTCTAGTTTTGGATTCCCCTGCTCTGGGGGAAAAAGACCATGTCTATTTACCCTCTCCATGCCTCTCATGATTTTATAAGCCTCTAAATGGTCTTCCCTCAGTCTCCAATGCTCTAGGGGAAATAGCCCCAGCCTTTCAGCCTCTCTCTCTGGCTCAAATCTCGCAACATCCTTGTAAATCATTTCTGAACCCTTTCAAGTTTCACAACTTCTTTCCTATACCAGGAAGACCTGAACCGATTGTAGTAATCTGGCAGTATCTGTGGAGAGAGCAATGGAGTTTGTTTTGAGTCTAGTGATCCTTCTTGGTTTATTCCAATATTTTCCATGCTTTTTCTCTCTTCTTAAATTTGTGCCTTCATTGATGTCCAGGGATTGAAATTTAGAAGCTTCTCTTATTTTTAGTGGGAATGTATTTGTTAAGAGCTCATAATGTTTTTTCTCCTGGAATATCTCTCAGTGCATTTGACACTGATTATTTTCAAGTTGTTTTCAGTCCTCTTCAGTCAAATCTCATCTCACCTGAGTAAAATTGTGCTTCAATTCAGAACTTTTACTCTTTGTTCCATCTTTCTCCACAACTATGTTAAATCTAAATCTAGTTGATGTACGATCACTTGCACTAAAATATTCCATGGTGATGCTCTTTCGATCTTCATTCCCTAGAACGTAATCTAGAGTTGTCCCTTCTCCTGTTGGACTTGCTAAATAAGTTCTCCTGCAAGTATTTGCAGATTTCATTGTCTTCTGTAACTTGGACATTTGGATTTTAAAAATCAATAAATTGGATATTTGAAATTATTTCTTAATGCTGTTTCATTGTATTAGTAATTTTCTACATATCTGCTCTTTCTTCTGTACCTGATTGAGGTTCTGTAATATGCAGTAGTATGTTGCTCCTTCCAATTAAGGTGACCGTGTGCTCTTGAGTTTGGGATTTGATTAGAGGTTGTCCGGCATTGAAAGATTTTGCAGCCCAGGTTTTGAGGTGAAGATGGAATCATGCTAACAAACTGGCATGTTACTTAGTGCAGACTCAACATGTCCATCTCTGGTCCTCTACAAAAAGTTAGCCTATGGTAGCTGTTTCAGAAAGACTAAGAAAAATATTGATTGTTTGTGATGCATAAATTCGAGTTGACATTGGTAACTTAGGTGGATTAATTCATATCACTTTTGTGAGGCTAATCTAGTAACTTGTCACAAAGAGGTGGTGATCATGTCATTGGCTGTCACAACAGAAATGTGTGTATGTAAATTTAAAATTGTATTTGAGCAAGATGAACAAGATCTATTGTATTTGCTTTGCAAGCAGAACTGATTAAAAAGTTTGTAAATTGCTGAAAAATATTTCTGAATTTGGGAAATCATAACATGGAACAGAAAAATAATGTTTTACTTTGGTATATCAGGCATGTTTGCATCTCCACTTTATTTTACTTGAGATGTGTTATGAAATTTTAGAATGATACACTTTTAAAAGCACATTTCAAACAAACAATTGAAAAGACACTTTTTTTTCTGGAGTGTTGGTGCTAATGAAAATTTGTGATTAAAGAATGTAAGCTTCTGATGTTTCTTTTTTTTAATGTTTTGTTTTCTGACTATTTGAAACCTATAAACAAAACACTACAATTGGGAAAACAAGAATATACTACACCTTTTTTAAAATTCATGCAGATGCAGAAAGCTATTCATTTTTCCTGTCTCCTGTACTAGATGCCAGATAAGCACTTTGAAAATCTAGCAATGTCAGAGGAAAAGAAAGTTGGTATTGAGATTGTGTGATCACCTGTATGTGAATTAAATTATCCAAGTTTGTTGAAGGTGCAGCATATGGGGAAAGGAAGCAGCTATGAATAGATCTTTTGCAGAAATCAAAGGTAACGGAGTAGGAATTGGAAGAACGGCCATTGGCAATTTTCTGCTTTTTGATTAAACTGGATAAGAATGGAACTAGGAAATGCAATCCCACCTAGTTGGATGATGATGACATGCATCTAAAGCTATGTCAAAGGCTGCAGACCAATCAAGAAGGTTGAGGAATCTTTTGCCTTTGTCATAGTCACAATGTGACATTGTACAAAAAAGGAATAACAGTCACAATGTCACTACTATCATTGGATTTCCCACTGTTGACGTACTCAAGATTACTGTTATCTGGAAACTGGATGAGCCAAAGATATACTGTCATTAGAAGAGCAGATTAGAGATTAAGAATCTTGTAGTGACTAACTTGCCTTTATCCCAGCCTGTCCAAGGCACAAGTCAGGAATATGATGGAATACTCCCCATTTGACTGGATAGGTACAGCTCCAACAACACTCAAGAAACTTTGACATCATCCAGGACCAAGCACCCTGCTTAATCTGGCACCACCTTCACAGACATTTTGCTCGCTTTTACCATTGATGTAAAGCGTGCAAGATGTATTGCAGAAATTCACTAAGATTCCTTAGAAAGCACCTTCCAAACCCATGACCACTTCCATCTAGAAGGACTGGGCAGAAGAACTGGTCCTCCTGGGGGAAGATGCGGTGGAGGCAGAGGAATTGGGAATAAGGGATACCATTTTTGCATGAGGCTGGGTGGGGGGGAGAAGGGGGGGGAGAGTGTAATCCAGTAATGACCCACCGACTCCCACAACTGCCTGGAGTCATGCATCATGGAAATAGACCCTTTGCTCCAACTCGTCCACATTGACCAGACATTCCAAACTGATCTCGTTCCATTGGCCAGCATTTGGTCCATTTCCCTTTTTAAACCCTTTCTATTCATATACCCATCCTGATGCCTTTTAAATACTGTAATTGTGCCCACCTCCACTTTTTCAGATGGTTCATTCCAAACATGCACCACTCTGTGTGAAAATGTTGCCATTCAAGTTGGTATTGGGACTATTGCTTTTCCTGATCTATGTTAATGATCTAAATCTTGATGGGCAGGGGACATCCTCAAAGTTTGCAGATGATGCAAAGTTGATGTGTAATAAACTGAGGATGACAGTACAGAGCTCAAAGAAGACATAGACAAGTTGCTGGAATGGGTGGATAGGTGACAAGTGTAGGTCTTTGCAGAGAAGTGTGAAGTGATATATTTTAGTGCGAACAACAGTGAAAGGTATTTTAAAATAGGTGGTACAATTCTAAAAGGGCAGAAGCGGAAGGTACTGGCTGTATGTGCACAGATTGTGGTAGGTGGCAGGACAGATGGAGAGAACAGCAAATATAGCATAATTTCAGCTTTATTCATAGGGACAGAGTAAAAGAGCAAGGTGGTGATGCTGAACTTGTATCAAGACACTTGTGAAACTTCAGCTGGAGTGTTGTGTTCAGTTCTGGATGCCATCCTATCGGAAGGATGTGAATGCATTAGAGAGTGTAGAAATGATTTATGAAAATGATTCCAGGAATGAATATCTTCACTGATGAGGATAGATTGAAGAAGTTGGAACTGTTATCCCTGGAGATAAAATGGGTTGAGAGGAGATCTGTTTGAGGTTTTCAAAATCTTGAAATTCTCTTGTTCAAAGGACAAGACACATATTTAAAGTGATGTACTAAAGAATTAAGAGTGATGTGAGAAAAAGCTTTTTCACTCAGCAAAAAGTTAGGATTTGGAATGCATTGCCTTACAATATGGTGAAGACCGATTCAGTTGAGGCATTAAAGAGGGCATTGGATGATTATTTGGATAAAAGTAATGTGCAAGGTTTTGGGGAAAAGCAAGGGATTGGCACTAGGTAATACTTCCCGAAAGAGCCAGTGCAGGCATGATTGGCCAAACTACCTTCTATGTACAAGACTTCTTTGATTCTGTGAGGTTTAAAGCTAGGACAACCTGGGCGTCTTGGAGAAAGTTTATGACTGGAACGGAGGTAGGTGGCTGACGTAGTTGATTGAATGCTAAATGCATCTAAAGTAGTCGTGCTTCCTTTTGTTAGCTTGCTTCATATTGTGTCTAGCCTCCAGATAAGTGAGTTTCACCTAAATCCCCAATTTGATTGATTAACGAATCCAATAAGTCCTTACTTAAAATTGCCTAATTTAATGTTTATTTGCTTCAAATGTGAGACATAAATGGGCCTCCTAATCTTGATACAAGATTGATTTTAATATTGTTTCCTGTGCTTCCCTGCTTCATGACCTCTGAGTTGTCATTACTTCTCTCTCGGACGAGTTCCTGTTCCAGATTCAATCTGAAGTTGGAACTCTGATGTCATGCAAGTGAAAGTATTAATGCTTCAGAAGTGTTCAGACTTAAAATCATCTTTTAAAACAAAGATGACTCTTCAAAGCTGCTCCTGCCTTGCTGATCTTTTCTTAAATCTTGGCTCAGGGCAAGCATTTGAGAAAGGGAAACAGTCAGTGGGATACAGTGAGTTTCCTGTATTGTAACTTGCAATTTGTTTTAAAAATAAGAATTTATTTTAGTTATTTCATTTAATAATGTAAAATATTTCAATTTGGAAGGTATGTTTTAACATTTTTTGTTCTGCTGAGAGTCCTGTAGAACTGAACTACATTTTTAATGTTATCTCCCGTAATAATTTATGTTTCACTTAAGACAGTGCTACATAAAGTTCTGATTTTCAGTAATGCAACCACAATTTTAATTGAGAACACGCTGTAACTTGTTTTTACAAAATGTAATTTAGATCTCCACCATAAATGGATTTTCTCCTTACAAACCTACCTTTAAAGCTTCTCTTTTAAAGCTTTAAAACTCATAAATCTGTTGCTTCTTTATTCTATAAGTATATCCTCTCACTTCTGGCATTATTCTTATGTAGATTGGTTTTTCTCACTTTTTAGTTCTCTCTAGAAATAAAACTGTTGCTGGAAACATGTTTTTAATGGACTTAAAGCTGTGTAGCTTCTTGCTGTGATTTGTATGTACCCAAATTCCTTCGCTTCTTTGGCTTCAGTTCAACTCTTGTTTTCAGACTGTCTCCCTAGTCATTGAGAACTCAATCTTATAGAATCTATTGAAAATGCAAGTGTGTATACTGGTATATAATTCAAAGTGTTCTGTTCACTTGTACTTTGTAAAATCGAAGTTAATTTTTAAAATCTGGAACGTCCTTCGCGCTCAACAGCCATGTAGTTAAGGTATACTTAAATAATGGTGCAGGCTTTGGGGTAAGCAGTGTAATCAATTTTTTTTTTACAGATATCATGATATACCTCTGGATTAAGTGGGGCAGTGCTGTACTAATTTCATAGCTATCATTTGATATAGTTCAATTCATGGGAAGAAATTAGGCCAGGCCTTCTTGTAGATGCTCATTGTCGTTGTCAGCAATTATTTGCTAATGAATACGATTGTCCACCTGGGAAATTTGTGTCACTGGCCATGGGTTCATGGGTACCAGCATGGCTTATGAGCCCCATCATAGAACAACATCTCCAACTGCATTTGTTATGTGTTTCTGGGAGGTAGAATGGGTCTTAACTGTGAGATTTCAGGTATTCCTTTCCATATGTCATCTTGCTGACAGCTTATAAGCCCCAAAAGAAAATGGCTCGTTCCGAGAATAAAATGCTTTTAAATGCAGCTAGTGGTTGCAAAATAGCTGTTGATTGCAATCTTAAAATTTAAAATCATCTGAGCTTGTAGACCAAACTTGTTCAGCATGCACTAACAAGTTTTGTCTGTACACCTCGACGCATTTACTTTGTTATTTTTCTCTCTCCCACTGTACTGAGAGGTTTTGTACTGCTCACCTACCTGATCCACACATCACAGCACATTGATTTTGGAAGGCACTTTTTTTTAGCTTCTATAATTACCAATGGCAAAGAAGGAGTCTCTTGTCATTGGCTGTAATTGCAAATGTAAACTGTCAGCCTGCGTTGTTCTAACTGCTTCTGAATTACTTGCATTTGACAAGGTACTAGCTGCAAATATAAGTAAGGGGAGTAGTATTGATTGGACAGTAGAATGCCATTTTTTTGAAATGGGCAATACAGTATAAAAATGTCTGCAAGTTAACAATCATACTTGCGGGTTTTAATTAGAGTGCCAGATATAGTTAATGGTTGTAAATCTGCATTTACTGTCCAACTTTGAATTACCTGAGAAAGTAATGTGATGAAAGTTCATAATATTATGGCTTGGGCTTGGATTTAAAATACAGGAATGATACGTTCTTTCATTCTTAACACACAAGTTTGATTTTTGTGTGTGTATATCACAAATCAAACTTGGGTGTTAAGAATGAAAGAACATAGTTTTTCAGTTTAATTTTAGATGTGTTCTTTCAGTGGTATTATGATGTCTGGAGGTATGTTTTGTTTGCATCCATTTAAATTAAGTCTTTAACCTTTTGAGGTGAATTGTTAAATGCCTTCGAACAAAGGGTTGAATAGAACACCAAGTCAGAACAATCCAGAAGAAGTCAAGTAGTGTGCAGATTCATTCAGAGAAAAAGTTTCTAACAGCAGAGGTGATAGTTTAGCAGAATCCTAAATACTTAGGAATGGGCAATGCAACCGGAGTTATTTAATAGAAAGTTCTAAAAGTAGAAGACTGCAAAAAACTTGAGTTGAAGGAGTTCATATTAATTAATAAGTGAACTGTGTTATCTGTTTAAAGCTCTTAGGATGACCCATTAACTAAAGAAAATAGCAAAATTGAAAAAGTTGCCATTAAAAACAATTACAGCTGTGGAAACTGAACAAGGAACTTGAGTGAAGACTGCATGATCATTGAAGATTTTAATATAAGGTTGTTGAGTATAAAAGGGTTGAATCTTTATTTCTGATATAATTTTTTGTTTTGTGTTAATAATAAACATTTATATTCTTTTGATAAAAGTACATTGTCAGTCTCTTGTGAATATGTTCAGTGCCTACCACAGCAAAGAAATAGAAAAAAAACTTACAATATAAAGCCAAATTTCACTGACATCTGATTTAACTTGTGTTAGTATCACGTGTACAAGTGGCCTAACCAACTCGAAATGATGGTTTACTTTTTCTCTAGGATTTTAATGCACCCATTGAATTTTTTTTAATTTGGTGGTGTGTGGTTACTTCGCAGTTTCTAAATTTAATAAATGTTTCTTCACTATTTGCCATTGTGAGATTTGAATGCTTCACCTTTTTAAGTTGCTTGCTCCGTACCAAAATCGGTCTACTATAGAGTTTGGTGTTCTAGTTGAGAATCTTTTGAAAAGTTCTTTGTTTTCTGAAAAAGAAACTTTAAGTAAACTCAGGAAAAATGTGCTTGCTGTCTGTTGTATACATGTTTGATTACTGTTTGGCAAATTATTTCTTTCTTGATCGCCTTTCAATTAAAAGATTTAATTAAAGTGTGAGACATTGATCTGATTTCTTTATATTATTTTACAAATAACTGGCAAAGACTTGAATTCTATTCTACTACACCTATCTGTGACTGGTGCTTAACTGCAGAGTCTTGCATTACTGTGCATCATTCTAAAAAGTGCTATAAATTTATGACCTCCTGAAGTTCTCATGACATCAGATTACATATGGGCAAGGAAACCTAATTACCACACATCATCTCCAAACCTCAGGTGATGAATCAGTGCTCCTCCATATTGACAACTACTTGGACGAAGCACAGAGTGATAAGGGAATGAACTCTTGATGGGGACTTCAATGTTCACCACCAAGAGTAGGTCGGTGTACCACTGCTGACTGTGTTGATTGGGTTCTTGAGGACTAGGTCTGTGGTGAACCAGCAAGAAAGGAAATGCATATTTAATCTCTTCCTCACCTATCTACCTGCAGCATGTGCATCTGTACACAATAGTATCGGTAAGAGTGACCACCATATAGTCTAGAGTGTAGGTTTGCTCGCTGGGCTGTAGGTTTGATATCCAGACGTTTCATTACCTGGCTAGGTAACATCATCATCAGTGGCGACCTCCAAGTGAAGCGAAGCTGTTGTCTCCTGCTTTTTATTTATATCTTTCTCCTGGATGGGGTTCCTGGGGTTTGTGGTGATGTCATTTCCTGTACGTTTTCTGAGGGGTTGATAGATGGCATCTAGATCTGTGTTTGTTTATGGCGTTGTGGTTGGAGTGCCACGCCTCGAGGAATTCTCTGGCATGTCTTTGCTTAGCCTGTCCCAGTTGAAATGGTGTTTTTTTTTCATCCATGTGTAGGGCTATGAGGGAGAGAAGGTAGTGTCTTTTTGTGGCTAGCTGGTGTTCGTGTATCCTGGTGGCTAACTTTCTTCCTGTTTATCCTACGTAGTGTTTGTGGCAGTCCTTGCATGGAATTTTGTAGATTACGTTGGTTTTGTCCATGGGTTGGACTGAGTCTTTTAAGTTTGTTAGTTTTTGTTTGAGAGTGTTGGGTTTGTGTGCTACTAGGATTTCGAGGGGTCTCAGTAGTCTGGCTGTCATTTCTGAAACTTCTTTGATGTATTGGTAAGGTGGTTAGGATTTCTGGGTTAGGTTAGAGAATTCCTCGAGTCCTGGCACTCCAAACACATAAATCTAGATGCCATCTATCAACCCCTCAGAAAACGAACAGGAAATGACAACACCACAAACCCCAGGAACCCCATCCAGGAGAAAGATATAAATAAAAAGCAGAAGACAACAGCTTCGCTTCACTTGGAGGTCGCCACTGATGATGTTACCTAGCCAGGTAATGAAACGTCTGGATATCAAACCTACAGCTCAGCGAGCAAATCTACACCCTAAACCTCAACCTGAGCTGTAAACCTTGCAAAACCTGCAAAAACCATATAGTCTTTGTCAAGCCGAAGTCCTGTCTTTACAATGGGGATGCCTTCCATTGTGTAAATGAGACAACCTGTGAACAAATGTAGCATCTCGAGACTGGGCATGCTTGGAAGTGCTGCAGGCCAGCAGAATTTTATATTCCAACATAATTTGCATTCGCTTAGCCCAGCAAATCCCCTGCTCTGTCATCCCTATCACGTCCGGGAACAACCCTGAGTCAACAAAAAGTGTAGAAGGAAATGCCAGGAACAGTGTCAAACTTACCTAAAAATGAGATGTCAATCTGATGAAGCAACAAACAAGGTTATTTGAGCACCTACAGTGTAACATTGAGTGATAGAACAAAACCGTTCCACAACCATGGATCAGATGTAAACTTTCCTGTCATGAATAGTGGTGGACAGTTGAGCAACTTATTGGAGGAGGGGGCTTCTCAAATATTCCCATTCTCAATGAAGGAACCCAGCATGTTATTGCAAAAGATAATGCTGAACCATTAACAACAGTCTTAGTCAGAAATGTCAAGTGGATAATCCATCTCTGCTTTGTCCTCGTTCTCCAGATGTGCCAGGCATGACATAGCTGTCTTCAATCAGTCAATTCATTTCATTCCATTTGAGGTCAAGAAATGGCTGAAAGCATAGGATACTGGAAAGGCTATGAGCCCTGATGACATTCCATTGTAGTACTAAAGACTTGATCTTCAGAGCTTGTCACACCAAGTCAAGATGTTCCAGTACAGCGATAACACTGGCATCTACCAAATCGTGTGGAAAATTGCACAGGTGTGTCCTGCATACACATGTAGGACAGATTCAACCTGGCTGATTATCACCCAATGTGTCCACTCTCAAACATCTATGAAGTGATGGCAGGGGTCATAAACAGTGCTATCAGGCATCACTTGCTTAACAATACCTGGTCACTGACATATAATTTCAGATTTCACCAGAGCTAGTTGATTCCTGACTTGATTACATCTTTGATTCAAAAATGACAGAAGAGCTGAATTTTAGAGATGAGGTGGAAGGAACTGTCCCTGACATCAAAGCCACATTTTGACCAAGGTTGGCATCAGGAAACATGAGCAAATCTGGAGACAATGGGAATCAGGGGCAGAAGGAGGAGGAGGGAACTCAACACCGATTGGAATCGTGCCTGGCTGTTGGCGGTCAGTTATCTCAGCCCCAGGGCATCACAGCAGGACTTCCTCAAGGCAGTGTCCTATACTCTATCAGATGACGTGCTGAAATGCAGCAAGATCTGGATGATGATCTAGGTTTGACAAGTGGCAAGTAACATTCTCACCACAAGTGCCAGACAATGATCATCCCTCAAAAGAGAAGATTTAACAATCTACCCATGACATTTTAATTGCATTGCCATCACTGAATCCTGCAGTATTAATATCCTAGGGCTTACCATTGACCAGAAACTGAAATGGATTAGCCATATGTAGAATCCCCACAGTGTGGAAGCAGGCCATTTGGCCCAACAAGTCCCACCAACCTTCCAAAGAGCATCCCACCCAGACCCATCCTGGCTACAAAAGCAGGTCAGAGGCTGGCAATCCTGCAGCAAGTAACTCACAGACTGACTCCCCAAAACCTGTCGTCCTATCTGAAAGACACAAACAAGAATCATGACGGAATAGCTCCAACGAGCTCAAAAAACTTAAAACCGTGCAGCAAGAGCAATCTGCTCTTTCAGTCTTGCCAGATCAAATTCCTGGAATTTTCCCCCGCTCTCAAGGCTGCAGTGTTTAAAGGTAACTGACTGACCTAAGCAATAAATAGCTGATGGACAGTTCTAGACATAAAATGCTTAAAGATACCCTAAACACACTTTAGCTGTGGCTTGGTGAGATTGGCCTGGTGGGTTACTCTTGGGAGGGTCGGTGTGGACTTGCTGGGCTGAAGGGCCTGTTTCCACACTGTAGGGAATCTAATCTTAAAAAAAAAAAGCGAAGTAGTAAGAGGCAGTATTGTGAAAAATGTTCGCTCTGGAGTCTGAGAGTTAAAGAAACAAAGATTTTATTTAGGCACATGCAAGGGGAGAAGACTTGATTTGTGCTAAGTGCACCCAACTCCACCTTCTCGAGAACCATCTTAGGGAACTGGAGCTGGATGAACTTCAGACCATTCGGGAGGTGGAGGGGGTTATTGAGAGGAGTTACAGGGAGGTAGTTACTCCACAGCCACATGAAGGTAGATGGGTTACCGTCAGGGGTAGAAAAGGGAACTGGCAGGCAATGCAGGGATCTCCTGTGGTGGTCTCCTGGAGTGGGTGTGATTTGAGGCTTGAGTCTACTGGGTGGATTGATTTGAGGTTCCAGTCCTCCATGCTGTGCTGAGGCTCGAGCCTCCTTGAGGAGTAAAGTGAGAAAGGGGTTCAAGTCCCCTGGTGGTGAAATTTTGAAGCTCTGGGGGAAGAGCGTGGCTTGGATTGTGGTGCCATGTGGTCCGCTGAGAGGGCTTTCTCTTTTTACAAGTGTAATTTCCGTGAGAGGATACCAAAAAACCGAAAAAGGGTTGAAATTAAGGTTGTATTAATACTTGGGTTGAAAAAAAGTTTCAATGTAAATTGTGCCATGCTGAGAGTATTTGATGTTTAAGAATGCTGGTTTGTTAAAATCTTGGTTCAGAAAATTCTTTTAAGTAACTGTGTTTTGCCTTATTTGAATCCGGATCTCAATTCAATGTGTTTTGTGGACTGTGTAGTTGTACATTGAAATTGTACAACATTATGTCCTCAAAACAAATTGAATGAGAACCTTAAGCCCCTGAGTTGTTCCAAATCCAACAATGCCTGTTTAAAAAAACAGTTAGGTCAGTGGTCATGCTTTAGTCAGATGAGAGTATTGTATTAAAATATCTTTGTGTTTTTAATGCAGAGTGTTCACAAAAAGAAGAGTGCGTTTTAAGTTTAATGTTTTAAGATTTTAGAGAATATTTGAACTTGAGGATGAGCTGTTTCAGTTATGTTAATTATTGTTAAGACTTCATTGGCCCCCTTCATATTGCAAATACAAACAATATTGATCTCTACCAAAGTTGCCAGTGTAATTCTTAGTGTTTTATTTGGGAAGTTTCATTTGGAGAACATATTTTAAAATATTCAGCATTTGTTTCCCATTAATGTTCGAGACTTAAATCTGAACTGAAACTGCCTCTTCAATTGCTAAAGCACAGGAAACATTTTGTTTTCTTGCTGTTCTAGATTTTGGAAATACTTTTCCGGAAAGCTTTGACATTAACCAAGTATTAACTTGTTAAAGAAAAATAATTTTTGAATATCCTAAAATGGGTCCCCCAAGGGTTTGATTTTAGAACCATTGTTGTTTATAATTGACTGACTGAATTGTTTAGGTAGCACAATTTAGAAGTTTATAGATTGTATAAAACTTGATAATGTCATTAATAGTGAACAGAGTAACAGACTTCAAGATGCCTAAGAATGTTGAAATGGGTAGACACAATTTAGTGTAGTTAAATGTGTGATTGCCTTCATACTGATAACCACCTTGGCAAGGAAGGAATGAGAGAAGAAATGCAGAGACACTTACTTTCAGAAGCTAACATCGTCTCTAGAGTTTCTAGAGGTAAAGCATACCTTCAGACCACCGCTCACCCCTCCACAACCTGATCAACTGATTCAATCAGCTCTTCAGTCACGAGCATGAAAAGTAAAGAAACTAACAATAGTGAAGAGGAGTTCGGTACGCTTTTTGTCAGTGGCCTTCCTATGGACATTAAACCACATGAGGTTTACCTTGTCTTTTGATCATTTAAGGAAAATGAAGGTTCTCTGATCAAGCTAACATCAAACAGCCAGTTGTCTTTGTTACGTTTAACAGCAAAGTGGGAGCAGAAGCAGCAAAGAATGATGTGTTCATCTAGCCTGCAGCTGTAGCTGCTGCACGCACGCTCAGATGCACTGGTATCCTCCATCTGAAGCATCTCCGGAAGGATGGCTGTCTCGTCAGTTTTGTTAAGTATTTAACTGCCATTATCCAAGACTTCAGATTTCTCTGTGGAGTGATGCACAAGGACAGGCTGAATTTTGTTTTCAGGTTGGACTTTACTGAAGGAAACTTTGGAAAACTGGCTCATTTTCACTCTGGAGGGAATGGAGTGGTCATTAAGGACTGTTGATTTAAGAACTTTTGAATTTTTTTCCCCACATGAAAGGATTCTTCAAATTCTATTTACTGTAACGGACTAGTAATTTTTGTTATCACTGCATGTTGTGCATCAATAACTTGCTTAAATACTGGCTGTCAGAGTTTCATGAAAGCTGGTAATGCCATTGGCTATCATGAAATGATAAAAGGAGGAATGAGAATGTATACAGGGTATAAGCAGGCAGGGAAAGAGTTAACTTAACTTAAGTTCTGAGTTTTGTGAAAGAAGAGGTATGAGAGTTTTGTGAAAGATGAGAAATAAGAACTTAGTTACCAATGGGGTGCTAGAGGCAAAGATAATGGATTAACAAGGTGGAAAATCAGTCATTACGTTCAACTATTTAACAATATTGGAAGCATTCAGTATGTAAAGTTAGTTAACAAGGCGAAGGGTATTTATTATGTGAAGCCAGTTAAGGTTAAGAACATTCATTATGGAACAGCAGATGGCTTAGTCTTTACTGCTGATGCTCAATATGCATGTTGCCTTATCTGGATGATTATCCCTGTAAAATTACTATATAATTCATTAAGAAACTGCTATTCCAGAGAAGACAGAGAACTCATGTACCTGTGCACATGGACGATCATTCTGTCTCCCTCTAGGGCCCGTAATAAAGATGGAGGTTAAATTATACTGTCTCAGCATTTTGCTTCGACTGAGGGGGGGAATGGGACGATGGTTCCCCATAACAACAAGTATACTGTTTTGGATACTGTTGGGGGGTACAGCCTACTGGGGTAAGCAATGGGGCACATGTCTCGGGTGCAGAGTTTGTCCCTGCTGCTTGGGGGAAAAGGGGGAAGAGGAGCAGAGCTTTAGTCATTGGAGACTCTATAGTTAGGGGGACAGATAGGAAGTTTTGTGGGAACGAGAGAGACTCCCAATTGGTTTGTTGCCTCCCAGGTGCCACTGGGGCCTCTGATCGTGTTTTCGGGAGGGGGAGCAGCTCCAAGTCATGGTCCATAAAGGCACCAACGACATGGGTAGGAGGAAAGGTGGGGATCTAAGGCAGAAAATCAGGGAGCTAGGTTGGAAGCTTAGAGTGAGAGCAAACGAGAGTTGTTGTCTCTGATTTGTTGCCCCTGCCCCTGAGGCAGAACTGTCCTCACCCTCAATCACTTCTCTTTGGAATCCTGGCACTTCCTTCAGGCCAAAGGGGTAGCCATCAGCACCCGCATGGGCCCCAGCTATGCCTGCCACCTTGTAGGATAGGTGGAACAGTCCATCTTCCGCAGTTGCAACGACACCATCCCCCACCTTTTCCTGCTCTACATCGATGACTGTATTGGAGCCACCCCATGCTCCTGTGAAAAGGTTGAACAGTTTATCAACTTCACCTAAGTTCACTTGGCTCATCTCGGATATCTCTCTCCCCTTCCTGGATCTGTCTGTCTCTATCTCCGGTGACCAACTCAACACTACCTTCTATTTCAACACTGACTTTTGCTTGTTTGGGTTTGTTGCTGAGAAATCGGCGGGCTGTGTTCATTGGGTACCCACTCTTTTTGAATACACGGTGTAGGTGATTTTCCTCTGTGCTGCACTGTGTTGGCTCGTTGAAATAGCAAGCAGACAAAACACGTCCAGAAACCCTAGTCACTCTCCTTACATCCAAGACATCTCTGAAATGACTGCCAGACTAGTCAGACTTCTTGACATCATGGCAGCCCACACTAAAACAGCAGCTAGTGAACTTGAAAGACCCTACACAGACAACAAGCAAAACTATTGTCATTTACAAAATACCATGCAAGGACTGTGACAAATAGGTAGAAAACTAGCCACCGGGATACATGAACACCTACTAGCAACAAACATGATCCTTTCTCACTAGTATCCTTACATACGGATGAGGAAGGACACCACTCTGACGAGGACAACACATCCATCCTAGGACAAGCCAAACAACAACAACACACGAGAATTCCTAGAAGCATGGCATTCCAACCGGAACTCTTAACAACAAACACATCGAGTTAGACGCCATCTACCACCCCTTGAGAAAAGGAACAGGGAGTGACTTCACCACAGGAAATAACATCATCACAGGAAATGACATCACCAGCCCAAAGAAAACCAAACATATAAATAGAAAGCAGGAACTTTCAGCAATGCTTTGCCTGAGGCCCACTAAAGATGTTCCCAGAATGGTGACAAAACATCTGGAAATCAACCTTCCAGTTCAGCGAGCAAACCTACATCCAAAACCTCAATCTGAACTACAAATCTTCTCAAAATTCACTTCAGTGTGACAGTTTTAAAGCAATGAACATGAATCATCCAGTAGCCTTTTGAGTGATATCTCAAAATTAGTGCTCAATTATGAGCTGTTGAATGCTGCAGGCCAATGATCAGTAGAAGCTAGCTTCCAGCTACCCAAAAATCCCCTTAGTACCCCAAGAAATATTATTTTAATAATATGTGGTTTATTGGTTCAATCTCTTCATATAAATATTTAAATTTTAGGTACTTGGGAACTCTTACCCAAAATATATTAACTTAAGCAGTAGAAAAAGCTAATGAATTGCAAAATTTGTCTCTTTATTTGAGTTAAATGAAGAATTGCAACTGTTTGCTATCTCAGATGGGAAATAAACCATTAAATGTTTAGACATAGTGATCCAAATGCGATTTGACTAAATTATTTTAAAAATTGAATTGTATTTGTACAAGTGTGTGTTAATGGACTTGAAAATAAATTGAACCTGCATTTGTGATGTGCTAAATCTCACAATTGAATGCAATCACAGTATGTAGTATAATAATTGAAATCATTTCCATTGGGTCACCAAAGTGTTCAATTCCAATCCCTTGACAACTATAGAAAGTGGTATCTCATTACCAGCCTTGACCACAATGTGAAGATTTGGTGAATAATATGCTTTATTGTTATTTAAAACTAAAAGATATGTTCTTTTAAGGAGAAATAGCATTTCTTAGCCAAAATATCAGGTTGTGATACACAGCTACCTTCAGGACTTATAATACTATATTTTGCCTGATAATTCTATAAACTGTCAATCCCAGCACTATCTAGTGGCAGAACTTGAGGACTGCAGAATTTAGAGCTGTTGTATGATTGCAGTTGGGCCCTTGTGACTCTAATGTTAATTATTATTCACCTCCCATGGAGAGTTGAGATGAACAGCACTTTTCAGGTCAGGCAGATGTAACAGGAATGAGGGATAATTTGGATTGGTGAAGGCAGTGAGATTGGTGAATATAGGCTGGAAGGACAGGTGGAAGGCAGCTAATGTGTAGGGAGAGGCGTGACCTGTTGAGAGGAAATAAAAGGGGCTAGTGGACAGGAGAAGCCCATGGGTGTATGGTGTATGCAAAATCAATGATGAATGCCCTTGTTAAGGGAGAGTGTTTTGAAATGTGAGATAGGTGACAGTCAAAACAGGGAAACAAGCCAGTAGAGTATGCATTATTGAATTCTCGTTAGCATCCACTAAGGAGGAGCTTAGGCAGTAATAGCCTATTTACGTTAGTTGATCACGCAGACCGAGAGCAAGGGCTACAGGCAAATGCAGCAAGTCATGTTTGGATTGGTAAGTTGCTTTTCATTATTTTTTCAAGTCAGTCTGTTCAGATGTTCTGTGGGACCTGAACCTTGATCCTCTGCCCCAGAGATGGGGACATGATCGCTGTGACAGAAGAACCCCAAGTTGTCTTTAAAACAGATTAAATTTATTTGTAACAGTTGCATAGAATCACAGACATTGTAATATTGAAAAAGGCTTTTAGCTATGTTAGTCTATAAATGAGTCTCATTTGTGTTCTTTGTGCCATCCTGGTTTTCCAATTTCCTATATCCCACCTACTAAGTCATTTGGTCACATTAGCCAGTGCCTCTGTTTATGCTTGACATGAGCTGCCTTCTAACTACAACTCTATTTAAAACAAATAGAAATCTCTTTTTTTCACTCTACAGGTGCTGCCAGAACTGCTGAATTTCCCCATCATTCTATGTTTATTTCAGATTTCCAGCATATACAGTACCTAGTCTTTTATTCTAATTCATTATCCCAATTTCACAGCCTTTGATTACCTTCTTTCTCGTGTCCTACTCTATCTTCTCCTAAAATGCATCTATTCTGTTCACCTCTGGTAGAGTCAGAGTGATGTACAGCATGGAAACAGGCCCTTCAGTCCAACTTGCCCATGCTGACCTGATATCCAAAATAAATCTAGTCCTATTTAGTCCATATCTATCTTAAACCCTTCCTATTCATATACCCCTCCAGATGCCTTTTAGATTAGATTACTTAGTGTGGAAACAGGCCCTTCGGCCTAACAAGTCCACACTGACCCACCGAAGCGCAACCCACTCAGACCCATTCCCCTACATTTACCCCTGCCCCTAACACTACAGGCAACTTAGCATGGCCAATTCACCTAATCTGCACATCTTTGGACTGTGGGAGGAAACTGGAGCAACCGGAGGAAATTCACGCAGACACGGGGAGAATGTGCGAACTCCACACAGTCAGTCACCTGAGGCGGGAATTGAACCCAGGTCTCTGGTGCTGTGAGGCACAGTGCTAACCACTGTGCCACCGTGCTGCCCGCATATTGTCAGTATTGTAATTGTACCAGCTTCACCACTTCCTCTGGCAATTCATTCCATATACGAGCCACCCTCTGCATGAAACCGTTGTCCCTTAGGTCCCTTGTAAACCTTTCCCCTTAAACCTATTCCCTCTAGTTTTGGACTCATTCATCCCAGGCCAAAGACCTTGTCTATTTACCGTATCCATGCCCCTCACGATTTTATAAATCTCTAAAAGGTCATCCCTCAGCCTCTGACATACAGGGAAAACAGCCCCAGCCTATTCAGCCTCTCCCTATTGCTCAAACTCTCCAACCCTGGCTACGTCCTTGTACCATAAATCTATTTTGAAACCTTTCAAGTTTCACAACATCCTTCCTATAGGAGGGAGAGCAGAACTGCACACAGTATTCCAATAGTGGCCGAACCAATGTCTTGTGTAGCTGCAACATGACTTCCCAACCCTGACATTCAATGTACTGACCAATAAAGATAAGCATACCAAACGCCGCCTTCACTACCCTATCGACCTGCAAATCTATTTTCAAGGAACTACTTCAAGGTCTCCTTGTTCAGCAACACTCCCTAAGACCTTACCACTTGAATGTATAAGTCCTGTTCTGATTTGCCTTTCCAAAATGCAGCACCTCACGTTTACCTGAATTAAACTCCATCTGCCACTCCTCAACCCAGTGGCCCATGTGATCAAGACCTTGTTGTACTCTGAGGGGGAACCTTCTTTACTGTCCAATTTTGGTGTCATTTGCAAACTTAGCATATCGTCTGTGTTCACATCCCAATCATTTATGTAAATGATGAAAAACAGTGACCCAACACCAATCCTTGTGACACACAGCTGGTCATGGGCCTCCATTCTGAAAAGCAACCCTCCACGACCACCCTTTGTCTTCTACCTTCAAGCCAGTTCTATACCCAAATGACTAATTTTCACTGTATTCCGTGTGATCTAACCTTGCTAACCAGTCTACCATGAAGAACTTTGTTGAATGCCTTACTGAAGTTCTTAGGTCAGTTCCACCGCCCTGCCCTTGTCAATTGTCTACGTTGTTACTTCAGAAATTTCATTCAAGTTATTGAGACATGATTTCCCACGCACAAAACCATGGAAGTGTTCCAGTTGCCTGGACTTGCTATTCACCCATATCTGCTACTTATTTCTTAACTCTAGGTATTGTGGGCTTGATTCTATAGTGCCTAGCCTCCCTACAATGAAAATATGGCAGACTAAGCAAAGTCATGAAGTTTCCCAACTTGACCTCTACATCTCCAGCATAAAATTTGGCTCCGTGTTTATACTTTTCAATTCTATTCTTCTTGAAATGAACTTCAGTGCTTGGGTTGTGTTTTGTCCTTGCCTGCATTGTTACTTTGATTCATTGCAGTGCTGCTCTTCTCATGTGAGACAAACAAAGGACAGCAAAAAGATGGCAGGGGTACTGTATTATAGAGATGCATCCTTGAAATAAGTAAGCAGATTTTTGGGATCTGTTCATAGCAAAGTTTGTTGAAACCGTTATATTTAGGCCTAACACTAAAGTCTCATATCGGCTATTATATGCAATTGCATATTACAAAGAATGAAGAAGTGCAGCTACTACAAGCAAAAGGAAATCTGTGTTATCTTGCATCTGTTCAATCATTAAAGTGATGGAAGGAGTCATCAACAATGCTATCAAGCAGCACCTGCTCAGCAATAACCTACTCAGTGACGTCCAGTTTGGGTTCCGCCAGGGCCACTTGGCTCCTGACCTCATTACAGCCTTGGTTCAAATATGGACAAAAAAGAGCTGAATTTCAGAGGGGAGAGTGACAGCCCATAACATCAAGGCTGCATTTGACAGTGTGGCATCAAGGAGCCCTGGCAAAACTGGAATCAATGGGTGGCGGGAGCAAACTATCTGGTGTTTGGAGTCAAAGGAAGACAACTGTGGTTGTTGGCAGTTGGTCACCTCTGCTCCAAGACATCTCTGCAGGAATTCCTTAAAGTAGTGCTCTAGAACCAACCATCTTTAGCCGTTTAATCCATTATTTTCCATCTGTCATAAAGTCAGAAGTGGGGATGTTCATTGATTGCACCGTGGTCAGTAACATTTGCAGTTCTTCAGATACTGAAGCAGTCCATGTTCAAATGCAACCAAATTTGGACAATATCCAGACTTGGGCTGACAAATGCCAAATAATATTTGTGTGACACAAATGCCAGGCAATGACTATATCTAAGAGGAGACAATCTGACCACTACTCCTTGACATTCAAGGGTGTTACTATCACTGACCCCCCCCCCCCCCCAATTATCAACAACATTAGGGTTACCTTACCATTGACCATAAACTCAACTGAATTTGCCACAGAAACAGTGACTACAGGAGCAGGTCAGTGGCTAGGAATACAGTGGTAGGTAACTCACCTCCTGACTCCCTAAAGCTTGTCTGTCATCTACAAGTAACAAGTCAGGAATGTGATGGAATATTTCCCACTTACCTGGATGGATGCAACTCCAAAAACACATTGCCACAGAAGGCTGTGGAGGCCAGGCCATTGAGTATATTTTAAGACTGAGATAGATAGTCCCCTTGATACTCAATAACCTAAGGGTTACAGGGAGAAAGTGGGAGAATGGGGTTGAGAAACCTACCAGCTATGATTGAATGGCAGAGCAGACTCAATGGGCTGAATGGCCTAATTTCTGTTCTTAGTCTTCTGGTCTAACACTCAAGAAGCTTGGCACTATCCAGAATGAAGCAGCCCACTTGGTTGGCACCATGCCCACAGGCACCTACCCCTCCAGTACTGATGTTCAGCAGCAGTACAAGATACACTGCAGAAATTCACCAAAGATCCTTAGACAACATCATCCCAAACCCATACCATTTCCATCGAGCAGGACAAGGGCAGCAGATAGATGGGAACACCACCATCTTCATGTTCCTGTCCAAGTCACTCACCATGTTGACTTGGAAATATATCTCTGTTCTTTTTTTCTCTTGCTGCGTAAAAATTCTTGAATTCCCTCCATACGGTCTTTATGCATCAACTTAGTATACGGACTGCAGTAGTTCAAGATGGGAACTCTCCTCCACCACCTCAGGGCTGTAGGAACAGGCAATAACTGCGGGGCTGGCCAGCGATTTCCACATTCCACAAGTGAATGAAAAGAAACCACCTTTTCTTCCCTGTACAGATATGGCTGATGTCTGATATGACTGAATCTGTAATTTGTACCACTCCATTGTAATTCTGCGTCAGCTTTTAACCAGTTTCCTTTAATCAAAATAATAATATGATCGTAATGTTTCAACTTGGCATTTAATATCTAAAATTTCTATTGGAGTGCCATCTAGAGGAATAATTGGTACAGCAACTTGTATTGCTACTGTGCACCTGATAATTGAGGGATGAGATTATCGGGAAGATGGTCCTCACATTTCCAATGGAAAGGTTTGAGTATTCAAGCTCAAGATGAACCATAATCGACTATAACCTGGCGTTGTGATTTTTAACATAATCTGTTGTGCCTATTTATTGTTCCCCACTTGTGAAATTTAAACAGTTGTTGCAGCTAAAAGAAAGTATAGTTAGAAACATGATCTTCCTATCTCTCTCCTTTAGCCAATGACTGACTTTATCCTTTCCAAGCCAGAGCAGTTAAAAACCCAATTAAAAATTTGGGTTTTCCTTCCAGCTGATGTTATTATTGGACAAGCCAGATCCCAGACTAAAATCTTGCTTGTTTGATTTCTTTTGGTTTTAAATATGTGGTCTTTCATTGAAACACAGCATGCAATGCTGCAGATTCAAACTTAACAATAAAGCAGTAAATGAGAAGTTTATTGCACAAATTAAGACAACCGAATAAACCAAACTATTTATATATAGCACACATACAAATAACTTAACACAATAAAATTTAATCCCAATGATAGTCCTTCATAATACACATCAGAGGGAATTTTCTTTAATTTCACATCTATGGGACTTAGTTTCATTGTGGCTGCAATTCAGACAATATGACCGCCTCTTCCCAGCTGAGCTTTCTCAGCTTCAGATGAAATCTAAAGTTGTAACCAAATGCCTCTTGTCTGGAACTTCCAACCTAGACTGCTTACACTGAGGTAACATCTTAACAGTCTAAATATCAATTGGTTTGATGACTACCTGGGCTTGAAATGCAGAGGAATACCAACAACGAGGTTTCAATTCCCGCAACAGCTGAGGTTGCCGTGAAGTGTGTCTCTCGCTCTATCGCTCTTTCTCTTTTTCTCTCTCTTGCGCTCTTTTCCTCGCTCTCGCTCGTGTTCTCCCTCTTTTCGGCAGAATTCAAAGTGTTCCATGGGCATGTAAGTAATAAAATGTTGGTAATTGGAAGAGTGATGCTGATGTCTGACCCATACAGGAGACAAAGGGCAGGGTTGAGATACTAAATGACTACTTTCATCCCTGTCTTGACCATGGAAGTAGGTACTGCCATAGACCTCATGAAGGAAGGTATAGTTGCCACGTTTGGTGGGTTGAAATTGTTAAAAAGGAAGCTTTAGAAAGGCTGGCTGAACTTGAAGTTGACAGGTTGCAAAACCAAATAGTGTGACTGAGATACTGAGGAAATCGGGAGTGGAAATTGGCGCAGCCACTTTCATTCCTCCTCTCATACAAAAGTAATGCTAGGGCACTGGAACATTTTTGTAAATGTTCCAACTTCGGTTAATTAAAAAATGCCCAAGAATAAGTCCTGCTTCAGAGGCTAATCTATTTAACATCAATGTTGTAAGAACTCTGGAAATTGTAGCAATGTAGAATTAAGTCATCTTGAAAATTGTGAATTAAGAAAAGCCAGCACAAATTTATGCATTTGCTCCAGCAAATTTGTCGAGGACCAGCTTAATTTCACCAGCTTAATTGTGTTTGAGGTAGCACAAACCTAAGGATCATGCCGCTGAAATTGTGTGCCATGTCTTAGGACCAGTTTGATAGCGAAGTCAGACAAGTTGATTTGGATTTTGCTTTGGTAATGATAGTAAAAGCAGCATTTGAAAGTTTGGATATGAAAACAATAGCACAAAGTCCTTTAATTCTCTTGCACTCATGCATTGACAAAAACTTCCAGTCAATTGACATTAGTTGCATTGTAAAATGCATAGAAAAGGGTTGGAGCCTGTTGAATGATGTGCAGCTGAGTTTTTAATGGCTTAGTAATTTTATACTGTTGCCAAATTGGCCTTGAAAAGCTAATGTATTTAGACAGAAAAGCTAATTTTTGAGGAGTCAAAAATATCTCCAAGGTATTAAAAAAAACACATTTATCAACACTCAATAGTAAATGTTTTTAAGTAGTATTTTTAGCTTCTATCTTAACACTGTCATAATTTATTCCACAATCTGAGAACATAAGTTAGAAGTAATGGATTGTAAAAGCTTTTAACTACTTGGTTTCCTGTGTGAAACTTTATTATGTTTGCTGATGTCACAGCTTCAGCAGGTTAAGCCATCCCCTTGACTTGGTGCCAGATTTTAAACTGTTCTGTAGAAAGAGGAATTCCTGCCTTTTGATATTGTTCGACCTTTGTGAGCAGGTTTCTTCAAAAACAGTGGAAAGCACCTTTTCACTTTGCTGTTGACTGTAAAATCAAGCTATTTTTGCTATCATTCTCCTTAATCATATGGTGTCATCCAAACGTTTCGTCCCCTGTCTAGGTGACATCCTCAGTGCTTGGGAGCCTCCTGTGAAGCGCTTCTCTGGTGTTTCCTCCGGCATTTATAGTGGCCTGTCCCTGCCGCTTCCGGTTGTCAGTTTCAGCTGTCCGCTGTAGCCGGTATATTGGGTCCAGGTCTATGTGTTTGTTGATGGAGTTTGTGGATGAGTGCCATGCTTCTAGGGACAGGCCACTATAAATGCCGGAGGAAACACCACAGAAGCGCTTCACAGGAGGCTCCCAAGCACTGAGGATGTCACCTAGACAGGACACGAAACGTTTGCAACAAAAACTTCCAGCTTGGCGAACAGAACCACAGCAACGAGCACCCGAGCTACAAATCTTCTCTCAAACTTTGTTGTTATCCAAAATATATCCCTTCCCTACCTCTGAATTTAAGCCACTTAATAGGTGTTGGTATCTTTCCTGAATTCAGTTGTTATGCTTTTTACTGGTTTCAAAAACATTTCACCCTTTTTTACTGAAATGTACAGATGCTCACTTTTTCTCTGGGATTTTGTGTGGCTTGGGAATTGATGACTGGTCACATGGAAATGCCAAATTATTTGAACAATATTTTGCAAGAGTTTTCATGGTGATGGATAGTGTAGACATTCCAAAGATATCTGGTAAGAAAGGTGCTAATGAGAGCATAGGTCTTATAACTCACTGTACCATGAAAGGATAAAGTATTGACAAACTAAAGGGAGAAAGTTGGCAGGACCTGACTATTTGCATCCAGGGGTTTTCAAGTAAGTAGCTGCAGAGATAGTGAAGCAATGGTCAAAAGATGCCAGACCTCACTAGGGGGTTCCAGAGGTTTGGAAAAAGTGCTAACGTGGCACCCCTCTTCAAGAAGAAAGGGTGTCAGAAATCAGGAAACGATATGTCAGCTAGCCTAATGCTGGTGTCCATTATTAAGGAAGAAATAGCAGAACATTTTTAAAAAAAGCTAAATACATTTAAATGCAGGTACTGTAAATTTGTGAAAGGAAAATCAAGCTTCACAAATTTACTAACATTTTGAGGATATGACGATCAGAGCTGATGAGGAACCCTGAGGGGGAATGACCAGATGTGATAGAATTCATTCTGCAGAGAAGGAGAAGATGATTCAGATGTAGCAGTATTACAATTGAGCAAAGGTAAATACAAAGACATTAGCTGGCCAGAGTTTGTTAGCAGAAAAGGTGATAAGGCAGCAATGGTAGGGTTTTTGGGGGGGTAAATCGGGATACACAGAAATTCATCCCAAGGCAGAAGAAACCTATTAAGTAGAGGATGAGGCAACCATGGCTGACAAGGGAAGTCCATGTCAGCATAAGAGCAAAAACAAAAACCTGCAGTGTAATGAAAGTTAGTGGAAATCCTTTAAAAACCAGCAGAGGGCAACCAAAAATGTAATAAGTGAGGGGAAGATGAAATATGAGGATAAGCTATCTAGTAATATAAGAACTTGCAGTGGCTCAGTGGTTAGAATTGCTGCCTCACAGCATCAGGGTCCCAGCAGAACTTAGATTCCAGTCTGTTTGTGTGGAGTGTGCACATTCTTCCTGTGTCTGCGTGGGTTTCCTCCGGGTGCTCCGGTTTTCTCCCACATTCCAAAGATATGCAGATTAGGTGAATTGGCCATGCTAAATTGCCCATAGTGTTAGGTGCATTAGCCAGAGGGAAATGGGTCTGGGTGGGTTACTCTTCGAAGGGTCGGTTTGGACTGATTGGGCTGAAGGGCCTATTTCCACACTGTAGGGAATCTAATCTAACCTAATCTAACTTCAAAAGTTTTTTTTACGTAAGAGGTAAGCGAGGGGCAAGAATGGACTTTGGACCACTGGAAAAGAGGCTCTGGACAAAGTAATGGGGAACAAAGAAATGGAGGAGGAACTGAATAGGTACTTTGCATCAGTTTTCGTGATGGAAGGCACTAGTAGCACAGCAGAACTTAGAGTCAGGTGGCAGAGATGAGTTTAGTGGTCATTGCTAAGGAGATGGTGCTGGGGAAGCTGAAAGATCTGAAAGTGGCAGACTACACCAAAGTTCTGAAGGAGATAGCTGAGGAGGTTGTAGAGGCATTGGTGATCTTTCAGGAAGCACTGGAGTCTGGGAGGATCCCAGAGGAATGAAATATGGCTAATATGACACACTTCAAGGGAGGGAGGCAAAAGATATGAAATTGTGGGCCAGTTAGCTTGACCTTGATTGCTGGTAAGATTTTAGGATCTGTTGTTAAGGATGAGATGACAGAATACTTGGAAGTGCATAGTAAAATAGAGCTGAGTAAACATAGCTTTGTCAAGGGGCGATCACGCCTGAAAACTCTGTTAGCATTCTCTTAGGAGGTAGCGAGCAGGTTAGGCCAAGGAGAGCCAGTGGACATGATCTATTTGGATTTCCAAAAGGTCTTTGACAAGATGCCACACAGAAGGCTGCTAAATAAGAGAAGAGCCCATGGCATTAGGGGCAAGGTACTGGCAAAGATAAGGAATCAACTGACTGGCAGAAGGCAGATATTGGGAATTAAGTAGTCTTTTTCAGGGTGGCAGCTGTTGACAAGTGGAGGGGTTAGTACAGATCAGTATTGGGACCATATTATTGTCATGATACATTAAAATCTGGACAAAAGATCTGAGGGCATTGTTGGTGTGTTTTAGGATGACACAAAGATGGGTGTAGGGACAGGTGGTGTTGAGGATGTGTGGAGGCTACAGAAGGATTTGGACAGGCTAGCAGTGTTGACAAAAAAGTGGCAAATGGAATGCAAAGTGGAAAAGTGAGGTTGTGCACTTTGTTGAAGAATAAAAGCAGAGACTATTTTCTAAATAGGGAAAGAATCTGAAGCATCAGGGGACTTGGAAGTTCTAGTTCAATATTTTTTAAGATTTGCACGCAGGTTCATGTGGCAATTACAAAGTAAATGCAGTGTTAGCATTCATTTCGAGAGGGCTAGAATGCAAGAGCAGGAATGTACTGCTGAAGTTGTATAAATCTCTGGTCAGCCCACATTTGAATCCTGTGAGGAGTTTTGGGCCCTTATCCAAGAAACGATATGCTGACTTTGGAGAGGGTTCAGTGGAGGTTTATAAGAATGATCCCAGGGTTGAAGGGCTTGCCATCTGAGGAGTGGTTAAGGACTTTGGGTCTGTACACAATAGAGTTTAAAAGGACATTGGGGGATGTCATTGAAACCTGCACAATACAGAGGGGCTTGGATAGAATGGGTATTGTGGAGATCTTTCCATGAGACGAGGATATTGGGACCAAATGGCATGGTCTTAAGGAACAACTGTTGGAACTGAGAAGAGGAGGAATTTCTTTAACGAAAAGGTGGTGAAGCTGTGGAACGCATTGTCACAGAAGGCTGTAGAGGCCAAATCATTGAGTATATTTAAGACTGGGATAGGTAGTTCTTGCTTGGTAAGGGGATCAAAGGTTATGTGGACCGGCAAGAGAATGAGGTTGAGAAACATCTTAGCCAGTGGCGGAGCAGAACTTGATGGGCTATCTGGCCTAATTCTGTATCTTTCTCTTATAAAGGGGATTGTTAGATGTTGTGTTTTTAAATTTCCAGAAGCCTTTGTGTATGGTGACACTGATAGGAACTCTCAACCCTCTGGCTAATACATTACCATGATTTAAGGACTGATTAAAGCATAGAACATAGAGAGTTGTAATTAATAGGTTTTGTCATATTGGAAATGCATGACTCATGGATTGCTACAAAGATCTGTCCTCGGGCTCCATTGTTTGCCATCTATATTAATGACTTGAAGGAGAGGAAGCTGACTTAAAAAAATAAATAGGTAAGTAGGCATGTTGTGATAAGGGCATTAAGGAATCTGCAAGAAATATGCATGGATTGAGTAAGTGGTCAAAAGTGTGACAGATGGAATTTAATGTAAGTGTGAGGTAGGAAAAATCAAAAACCGGATGGAGTGGACACGCCAAATAATTACTGCAAAACAAGGTCCGAGTATGATGCACACAAAATGTTAGCATGGTGACGCAGCAAGTAATTAAGCCGACAGATGGAATTTTGACCTTTTATTGCTATGAGTTTGGAGTTTAAAAACCAGGGACCATTGTCGCAATTATATAGGATGTTGGTTAAGTTGTACCTAGAGTACTCTGTACAGTTTTGGTCCATGTATTTAAGAAAAAAATATACTGACATTAAGGCAGTTGAAAAGAGTTTTACTTGGCAGTTTCCTGGGATAAAGTGGTCGAAAGATCAAGAAAGGCTTAATGTCCTTTACGCATTCAGAGTTTTAAAGAATGAGGGCAATCTTATTGAAACCTAAGATTTTTGAGGGGGCCTGACCAGGCAGATGTTGAGAAAATATTTCCATTAGTGGGGCAATCCTGATGTGGGGACATATTCACAGAACAACGGGATGTTCACTGTAAACCTGAGATGTAAAGGATTTTCCCCTAAGGCTAGTGATTGTCTGGAATTCTCTGCCCAAAGAGTTGTAAAGGATAGGTCACTGAAAGTATTTAAAGAGGAGGCAGAAATATTAAGGAGTTGACCACTGAGTGGGCATGAAAGAGGAGTTGAAGCCTGGGACAGATCAGCCATGATTTTGTCGAATGGTGGGACAGGGTTGGGGATATGAAATCCTAATTCTGCTCTTATTTGATCATCATGTGATTTTTCTGACCATCCAGCAAACACTGAAGGACTGAAAAAATGTAGATCTTATTTCTGACCTTCTACAAATAGCAATGTTTTTGTTAAAACAGGTTCCAGTTTAAAAACTAGAATTAACATATACACTTGAATTTAAATAAGGCAAAGTTGAATTTCTTTTTTAAAAAAAGCTACATCACCTTTATTCTCCTTTTGTATTTTCACCCCAACACAAATATACATTTTTTAAAAAGTTAATTGCATTGCCAATCTACACAGGTTTTGCTGTCTGTTTTTTAAGAACGCTCATTAATTTCTTCTCAAGTTTAAGTAGCAAGTTTCAAAGGCCCTAAATTTGGAATGCAACAGCCTCTCTTCTGCACACTTCTCTTGCCATTGTGTCTCTCTTGGCAGAGAGTAAAATGTTGCATGCAGCAAGTCACCATGCTGTCAGAATCTGATTTGAAAGATAATGAGCTGAAGATAGCAGAGTAGGAACAGAAGAATGATTTCACTGCAGAACTCCATAACTGACACTGCAGTATATTTAGTGCATGTGGTTACATTCATAATTGGACCATTTTACTCTCAGATTTGTTCCAAATAAGTAGTCTCTATTTCTGTTTATTTTCCCTCATTAAGACCAAAGAACTAATCTCTTCCTAATTAAACTGTTTTAAAACAAATTTTGATTAACTTTTTTAAAAAAAAAACTGAATGAAATCAACATATTTGGCAGTGTGCCTTGAATTTTCTTGAACGGTTTTTTTCAGAGTCCGCGGTATGGTGTTAGCAAAATGAAGTGGTTTTTTTTCTCACCTTTGCAGACTTGCTCCACATTAATTTAGCTGATGCTAATTTTTTATATTACGTAACATCGTCTTTTCAGTTGATTTCAGGCAAAATCAAAAGTACTAGAAACAACAAAAAGGAAACATGTTCTTAAAGGAGCAGTGTGATTGTAAACTGCTGCGGGCACATTTGATTTTGGGTAAAAACTTTAGATGAGGTTTTTTCTAAGTACTAAACACCAAAATGTTATGGCAACTTATTCTGTATGCAATGGCAAATGAGTAGTGTAGCTCATGTAGGATCACATGTGACATTGCTTTAAGTAGATCCGTTGTGTGTTTAGTTTCTTGTTTAGCAAGTGAGAGGCTTAACAATCCCAGATGCTTCTCAAAGCCTGGGTAACACTGAACGTTCTCCCACTGGACTCCTAACAAAGGGAATGAGTTAAGGTGAGCCATTAAGTATTGTGTGTATTAGCTGTGTAGCAGTAGCATGCAACTGTTGGAAACTAAAAAAGAGCTAATGTTTTTAAAGCTTGGTGCTTGAGGTGGAGAAATTTGCACGGAAGTGCCAATTGTGAAAACCTAATCTGTAAAATGATGGCTAGCTCGGTCTTAACTGTGCCATGATTTCAACTGGGAGACATTACCTCGAGCAGAAGAAATTTAATTTAAATGAAACAACACAAGATCAAGTATTGTTCATACTTGATTTGATGTAATACTGTTTTTCAATGTTTATAGATTCTTGTACTCATTTACAGAATAGAGAAAAAGAACTGAAAGGTAGAGTGAAAACAAATCTGCAATGAACAGGAAAAGTCCAATTAAACAATAAGGTTGCTGTTCAGAAATCTTTGTAGAACCTGTTCCAATCTGTTGGCACTGATGTCTAGCCAGTTAAACTAGGTTAATCAAGTTTAACTATTCACAACAGTGTACATTTTATGATAAACATTAGTTGTCACCATCTTAGGTTGTGACCTTTTAAATAAAGCATTTAAAATACAGCCATTTGAAAGGTCAAAGGGGAGAGAGGAAGCTGGAGATTTATATATTAAGCGTGAGACATAGGGAAAATATATGATCATTTCAGCTTTTCCAGAGCCATTGTGATGTTTTCTGCCTCAAAATGCATGCACTTATCATCATTTAGATCTACCAGCAAGTTCTCTAATAACAAAGCAGCTAATATTTTTCTGCAGTAGGGCCGAGGTAATGTGAACTGACAGGTATAAGGTAATGTTCTCCTTTTATTAACAGCCAACTTCATCTTGCTCCATTTCCACAAGCTGAGGCTTACACAGATTGTTCACAGCATAAACTTCTATTTCGCACTGAGCTACTGATGCCGTATTCTCTCCATGAACCACTTCTTAACTCCAAAGCATCACTTGTTTCTGCCATTTTGGTTAAAATTCTCACTTATGCCTTTGTAATCTTTGGACTCGACTATCAGTGGTCTTTATCAACCTGTTCACCCATCACTCCTGTGTTTAGCCCTGCATTGAGTCATTCTGCGACTGGTGGCTATACCTAGCTTCTGAGCTCTTGATTCTCCTTTTACCCCATAACATTTTCACCTCTGTAGCCTTTTTCCTATTTAAACCCCTGTCGTTGCTTGTCCTAATTATCTTAAGCTCATTGTAAGATTTTGCTGGGTAATACTCCCATTGCATGTCTAGAAATGTTTTTCTACTTTAAAGTAGTTTTATAAAATCCAGTTGTTGAACTTGAGTGACCGGCAAGTGACTGTCCATTTCCAAGTGAGGAAAAGCTCACATCTGACTTTGAATGAAAGGGTCGTCAACTTCTTGGGTGTCAGTGCTGACAAGAAGTTTAACATGTTGTTTCTAATCACCCTGTTCAGAGATGTTATTACATGCCTCTGGAGCAGGTGGGACTTGAAGACTGACCTCCTGTTCCAGAGACACAGATACTACCACTGCATCACAAGAGGGATTGCAGGAATATCAACAATGTGTCTACAATAACAATGTGGATACTTCGTATTTTGCATTGAGGGGTTTATCTTCAAACTCGTCAGCAATTAGATACAAGGTCTCGATTACTCATTGCCAGATTGCAACCATCCAAGTTGGCAATGTTTGAAACATTTTAGCAAATATCAGCTTTGAAATGACAGTGCTTAGTGTTCTTACTGTTGGAATTGATAGCCACAACCTTGGTCGCTAAAGCACTCTGTTCTGAAAATGTACTGCAGCAAATCGCTAAGCTTAGTTGAGCAGCACCTCGCATCCCTCAGAATTTCATTGCAGAGAATGATTTGATTGTGATGTTCTGGGAATGCCAGTGTGTCTTCCAGTTATCCCTGAAAACCATGTCTTTTCCTGATTTGGACATGTTGCCATTCTATTCAACTGCAGGATCAACGTCCTCTAATTCCCTATCATGAACTGTTTAGCACCCTTAACATCAGGGCATAAGAACTAGTCTAGCACTAGATTCGTGCATTAAGTAGTGATCGACAGTAAATATGAATTTGCCAAGGTCTGCAATATCTTGAGACCAAATAACAAAATACTTGCAAAGCACTCAAAACAAAATTTCAAAGTCCCTTAATTCAAAATTATTTGATTGTATTGTTTGCACTAAATGCCTTCGTTGTGGTGTTTTAATTAATCAGTAATTTGGGTTGTGTAGCTAATGGGAAAAGCAGTTTTATCAGAAGTAGACTATTCTTTGTTACAGGGAATTCTGAAATTTTTAGTTGTCATTGAAGACTTCAAACGTTTTTCCAGTGAGCAAGTCTTAAGACTGTACTAAAAAACTTGTACAGCAACAATTGTCAAGTAGAATAAAAGTGCTGGCAGAGTTCAACAGATCTAACAGGTTTTGTGGAGAGACAAACAGTGCTAATATTTCAGGTCATGACTTTTCATAAAATCCTAAGCATAAAATGGAAGTTTGTATGTATACATTTGTATACAGCCCTAAGCTATTGTTTTGAGTTGCAGATTCAGTTTGAAGTTCAGGGTCAAAATATCCTAAATGTTGACCTGCAATTTATGATCCCAGTAAATGAGAACAGTGTTGCTTGTGAGTAGGTGTGGCTATATTTAGTTGTGATAGTACAGCAAAGTCCACTTAAAGGAATCACTTCTGCAGAGAATATTAGTGTATTTGAAAAAAATTTTCAAATTAACTTTTTTACTTTCTCGTACAGAAATTAAATGTTAGGTGCTGAAAGGCATCTACCTTTTGGCAATAATCAATGCATATGAGTAGAAGTATTCGTTTCCAAATGCTTAGTCAAAAACACCTGCACTGATTTCTATTTTCAAGTCCGCTTCAGGTACGAAGTCCATTTGCAATAGGGAAAATATTTTTTTTAAAAGAAGGATAGTGCTTATGAAGAATTAATTGTTCACTCCTGAATCTCCATTTTGGCCTGATATGTTCTGCAATCTTGGCTTTCATTGTGCCCAAGTGTGAGGAAGCCACAGCTTTTTTAAGATTTGTTTTCATTAATTTTTGTGCTTTGGTGAGTTAGAGAATCATTGAAGCAGATGTCTTAATCAGACTGCAGTTCTTTCTTGCATCACCAATAAATCATGCAATTGATTGCTTAACTTTGATTTTACTTATTGACTCTTGGAAAGCTAATTTTTTTGTTTTGATTGTGATAATCAAGTTAATAGTCCTTGATCAGTTATTCCTTTTTCGTTTGTTTTACATAAATAGGATTGCTAATTTAAAATAATCATAGCGAGGACATGAGAGAGCGAATCGAACAATTATACATGGGGTTAAATGGAATTGCTAATTTATTGAACCATTTGAAAATTTGTGAACCATGTTCCTTGCATGGTTTGCAATAAAAGTTTTAATTGAAAGGTATGCTTGTTCAGTTTATGCTCTTCACATTGTAGCTGTGAAAAGTGATTATCGTCACACATCATTCACAGGAAATATATATTTTTTAGAAATATTGAACTGGTTAAGTTTTAAAACTGTAAGTTCAATTGTTTCATTTCCCTTCAAGTAAGTATTACTTAAAACAGTTGTTTGAAATATTCTTTTTACAAGTAATTGATCACCACATAAATGTTTTATGATCTCTAGTGTTTCTTGAGAAATGTGATTTGAAAGCATGGAATCTATATTACCAATAATTTCAAGATTTCTATAATGCTTACCTTCAGACACTGAACTTATGGAGCAGTAAACTTTTATGATGGCAGTTCTGCTGAGAATTTTCTTTTGCTGTGTGTTCTATTTAGTAGTTGTAAAACTTAAGTTATTCTGTTGGTTTAACACCAAAGAAGAATAATACTTAATAAATGACCTATTATTATCAGAAGTTAAAAATACATTACTGGCAGCAAAGTAGATCATTGATTTTATAACTGGAAAATGTATTGCTAAGTCTTGTAGGTGATTATTCAGCCTTGCTCACAACCATGTTGTTGTATGCTATTACTGATGGATAATACTTGATTTTATTCTAGTTATCTTGAAGCTTATGAGAAAGTACATCACTTTGGGGAAGATGATGACGAGGTTAGTTCAGGGAATCAACGAGGACCTGTTCCTGTTGGTGGGGTACCTTCTTCATACAGTTACCAGCAGCATATATTGTCAGGTAAGTAGTCATCACATTCTGTTACTGGCCCAATGGATCTGTGGAAAATCTGAAATATAATGATGCATACTGTGGCACTCTGTTCCACTTTAGAAAATTATTGAAACTTTTTAGAAGCATTTTTGAAGCTGGGGTGAAAGTTGTTGAAATGGTTATCTTTTGTGTAATTAAAAGATTGAAATCAAGACAAGGAGAAAGAATATTTCCAATCAAACTTGCTGAAAATGAATTTTACGTTATATGGAGTTCCCATATAAGTTACAAAACATAAAGAATTTATTTTCAAGGAACAACAATAACATTTTTTTATTAATCCAAGCTTTATCTTCTACAAGAAGGAAAAAGCTGGAGTGATTATCTTTCAATGGCAAATAATGTATTTGTTTATTTGTGAACATCAAGAGAATGAAATGGTGTCATTTGCTTATCTAAGCAATTTTGTCATGGGATTTATCAAAAGGCATTTTATCTCTGATAATTAGTCATTCAATAGAGTGGCATCAATAATTGTAGGTAGTTTTTTTTGGCAGTTCCTCAGGGTTGAGGATGACTTGTTTCCATTCTGGGCCTAGTGGAAGGGGCTGTGGATGACGATAGGTTCTGCAGAAACTGCCACAAGTGGGACAGGTAGTGTTTGAAGAGAGTGGGTGGCATGCGTTGAATGTTTGGACGCTCTTTCAGTTGCTTCTGCTTGGTGTCTATGTGCTCCATTTCGAATCATAGAGTCGTAAAGATGTATAAAATGGAAAAAGACACTTCAGTACAACTCGTCCACACTGACCAGATATCCTAGATAAGTCCAGTCCTATTTGCTAGCATTTGGCCTGTATCCCTCTAAACTCCTCCTAATCATATTCATCATATACCCATCCAGATGCTTTTTAAATGTTGTAATTGTGCCAGTTTCTTCCACTTCCTCTAGCAGATTGTTCCACACTCGCACCACCTTCTATGGAAAAAGCCCTGGCAACATCCTTGTAAATCTTTTCTGAACCCTTTCAAATTTCACAACATTTTTCCTATAGTAGGGTGACTAGAATTGCACATGGTAGTCCAAACGTGGCCTAACCAATGTCTTGTACAGCCCCATTCAAAATGGTTTGTATTTTCGCACAGCTTTCCTCTTCAGTTTGAGAATCCAATTTGTTACTGAGCACGTTATTTTGGGAGTCTTTCAGGATGTCCTTGTGGTGTTTCCACTGTCCTCCTAGCGATGATTACCATTGCGGAACTTGGAGTAGAGCGTTTGGTAAGACAGCTTTATGTCAGATGTACAGACAATGTGGTCTGCCCGTTGCAGCTGGTCATGTATGACCAGAGCCTCAATGCTGGGAATTTTAGCCTGGGAGAGATTGCTGATATTAGTATGCCTATCCTGCCTGTGGATTTACAGGATTTTGAGGAGGCTACACTCTTGATCGCATTCCAGGGATTTGAGGTGTATGTTGTACACGGTCCATGTTTCTGATGCATTCAAGACAGGAACCATGGCTGCTATGGAGACTCTGAGCTTGGTTCTGTGTGTAGTCTTGGATCTTGAACCCTCTGTTCCTCTGGTATCTGAAGGCTGCTCTGGTACATTCATGAAATCCAACATTGACTTCAATGTCTACTCACACCAAGTGGAGGTTCCTGAGGTATGGGCGATGATGATCCACGTTGACAAGGATCTAACTATGGACTTTGATGTTTATGGGGGGCGGCGCATTGTACTGTGGCAGGAGTGAGTTGTATATGTGCTGGAGACGTTATTCTATATCGGTGTTGAATAGCTTTTTCAACTTTGTGATGAGTTGAATGTGTGCTGAGATGGCGATGGGTAGTGTGGTGTGGAATGGTGTTGAGCACATTTGGGCAAAGGCAGCATCTTGGTTGAAGAGATCCTTGAAGTGATTCTCCAGTAGGTTTTGACTGCCTTTGCCTTTTGAACGACTCTGCTTTTGACTCTCAGTGGAGTAATCCCTGGGTGCTGAGACCATAACTTTATGCTGAAAAAGCCATGCACGTCATAGTTATTGATGAGTTACTGAGTCTCCTGTATTCTTTCCATCCACTATCCAACTATATGGGTTCGTTGTTGCACCTCAGCCTTCAGTTGTCTGTAGGCCTTTTTCCGTTCACTGGAGTTTTGGTGGAACTGCTAGTTCAGGGATGTATTACATTTTCAGTCATGGAGACCCTGGGTCTCATGATTTCTTTTCAAAACAGGGGTCTTGGTATTTTCTGTTTGAGAGGCCGATCATCTCCATGTAGGCGCTGACTATGGCGGCTTTTAGGGTGGACCAGACGCTTGACCACTCCAGCACATTGGCTGTCGCCAGGTTGATTGAGGTGATGGCTGAATAAGTCTGTCTTTTCAGGGTGTGGCAATGTTGAGTCTCCCGTGGTAGAACTTTTCAGCGTCTGCTGGTTTGAGGCCAGGGGGTCAATGGAGATGGTAGAATGAATTAGTCAGTTTTTGGCTCCAGTCATGTAATTGGTTAGTTTTTTTTTTATTCATTCATGGGATGAGGGTATCACTGACTAGGCCAGCATTTATTGCCTATCCCAGAGAGCAGTCAAGAGTCAATGCTGTGTGTCCTGAGTTGCATGAAATCTATGCAAGGTAAAGATGGCAGTTGCCTTTGCTTAAGGCATCAGTGAACCAGATGAGTTTTTCTGACATTCGGCAATAGCTTCATGGTTATCATTGTTAGACTCTTAATTCCAGATTCTCTCTCTTTCTTTATTGAATTCAAATACCACTTGCTTTGGAGAGATTTGAACCTGGGTCCCCAGAGCATTACCTGGGTTTCTGGAATAACAGCCCAGCGATAATGCCAATAAGCCATCACCTCTCCCTAAGGCAGACATCTTTGAGGTCTCTTGCTTACATGATGATGTACTTTATTAGGAGCCAATTCTTGGAGTGGACTTGATGCCATGAGATCCTGTGCTTGTCCCTCTAGAGGGAAAGGGTGTTTGCTATGACATGGTCATGTTCTATGCACTTTGTCAAGAAGAAAACTGGATTGGTAAAAACCGAAAGAACTGCAGATGCTGTAAACAAAGTACAAAATCAGAAGTTGCTGGAAAACCTCAGCAAGTTTGGCAGCACCTGTGAAGAAAAGTCAGTTAAAGTTTCGGGTCCAGTGACTCTTCCATCAGTTCTGAGGAAGGGTCACCAGACCTGAAACATTAACTGAGTTTTCTTCACAGATGCTGCCTAGCCTGCTGAGCTTTTCTAGCAACTTCTGTTGGAGAACTGGATTGGTGTTTATTGTACACGTTCCTTGCTGAACACTCCTTTCCTAAGGTTTCCATCCTTACTGACTCTGGTGTTGAAGTCATTGAAATAAATCAACGTATTTGCCTTGGGGATGCTGAACAGTGGTTTATCAAGGGTGGTGTAGAATGGCTCTTCTGTCTTGTCCATTCTGTCTTTGATCAGAGTATGGGCACCAACAACTACGCTGGTTCTGGGCCTAGGTGAGTCATTGGGTTGTGAGGTGCTCACATACCCCACATGGGATTCATGAGTTGTCTGAATAGTTTGTTTCTTATGGTGAAACAGACTCTTATAGAAACAATGTATTTCTACTTTGCCTTTGAAGAAAGAGGTGTAACTGCTACTTGTTCTTATAGGTCTTTGCTTTCTACCAGTTTGACTTGCTCAGGGCGGCGACGTCAGTATTGGAGCAGCGGAGCTCCTGATAGGTGACGGTAGTGTGACATTTAAGTCAGTCATTGTTGGACTTGTCCATAAGGGTCCTGTCATTCCAGGTCTTAAACTTCATTTGGATGGGTGTTTGTGTGCATGTCATGCTTGAGCCTGTGCATGGAATCATGTATGTGGGGTGATTATTGCAATCGCCCCTTGGTTCCAGCGGATCAAGATCTTAATGGCAGGGAAAATCTGAGATAACTGGAAACAAGGGTCTGCTGTGGGATGGAGTTCTGATATACACTCATCTTCCTCTAATCATTACCAGTCGAGTACTGGATGAAGCCATTGATGATGGCCACATCGTGTGAGTATCAGAAGGGTACTGGGCTGGGGTTTGGCAGCCCAAACTCCTGCAGTAACTGGTTAAGGATTAAGTCAAGATGGCACAGAATGAGTTGGGTAGGCTGGATAGATGGTGATCAGAGATGTGTTGCTGTAGCTGTGCCATGGAGGATTTCCCTCAAGCCAACCTTATTTGACCTAACCCTGGGTCAACTTGGCTGCCTAACCTGGCCTTGCTACATTACAACAGTCTTAATTTTCAGTCAATTTTTACAAGTATGAAAGTGTGTGTATACTGAAATTCTGTCCCAGTGGATTTTATAGAAAATTTGTGGAAGCTGGCAAAACACTACATTAATCCAAGTTTTCAGAAGGGCATTTGGAGTTAGGAGAGAAAATAATTGATAGAGCCATTTGGTGGAAAGAAAGCTACTAAATTTCATGACGAGAAAAGCTGCATATGTTCATTGTCTTGTAGCTTAAGTTTATGCAACTGACATGGAGCTTTATTGAATCCGAGAAATTTACTTTCACTCCTTTTTGTTTTAAAGAAAATTGCCATTCACCGTTTTTCTCTTCATGTAGTCATATGTAACTGAATAAAATTCTTGTCAGTTTACTTATTATAAACTCCAGTTGAGTTAGCAGGTACGTAATCTGTGAAAAATTAATATTCTAAAGCAAGAATAGTTTTATAAGCAGTATTTTTTTCTACAGTTGCAATTTGACCTTTTTGTTTTGACTTCAGCAACTCAAACTACTTTCACCAACATAGCTGCTATTTCATAAACATTGGCTAATATCGTGCACGCAAACATATTAGTGATTCGTGAAAATTAGCAGTTTAGATCAGTTAGATGACTTGTTTTTAAACATGTTCCTGTGGTGAGAGGTTATTGTAGCTTCTTGAGGTTCAGTGGTGGTTTTGCGAGTTGTGCACGAGGCTGAGTTTGTACAAACTGCAAAGATTTATCTTTGTGTGGGTGTGTCTCTAGAGACCTAATATTTGCATATTTCTCATTTTATGTTGTACTTTTCAAGGCATTTACAATTACACGTTAGTTTAGATATATAAATATTACCGTTCCTTTCACAGTCGTTTTCTTTCTACCTACCTGTTGCATGTGAGAGTATTCAGCCTTAACCAAGTGAGGTGATTTGATGGAGAACATACATTTAGCACCTATTTAAGAATTAATTTTGGTGCCAGATGGAGTACCGGCATATAAAGCTAAGCTGTTGTAGTAAAATGATGTGTATAAAGCAGAGTTTTGACAGCATCCTATATTATATTTGACAGATGGTGGTTCAATTTCCACTACAGTTGGAACTGAATTTGGGACCCTTCAAAACAATTCTATTTATTTATTTATTTTATTTATTTATTTATCTGTTTATTTATCTGTTTATGGGATCTGAGCCAGTGCTTATTGCACATTACCACCTTCTCAAGGGCATCTAGGAATGTGCTGCCTTCTTGAAGTGCTGCCGTCCATTCGCTGTAGTTAAACCACAATGCTGTTCGGGAGGGTGTTCCAGGATTTTGATCCATGACGGGGCAAAATAAGTGATATATTTCCTAGTCAGATGCTTGCCGACTTGGAGCATGCAGGTAGTGGTGTCCCCATGCTCCTTCCAAATGGTAGTGGTTATGGGTTTGAAAGTTGCTGTCCAAGAAGTCTTGGAAGAGTTTCTGTGATGCACCTTGTAGGTGGTGCATTTTGCTGCTACTATACGTTGGTGATGGAGGGAGAGATTGTTTGTCATACCAGTCTGGTGGGCTACTTTATCCTGGATAGCGTCAAATTCTTGCATGTTAGAAGTGCAGTCATCCAGGCAAGTGAGGAAGGTTCATCACACTTTTGACGTGTTGTAGATGGTAGGCAGGCTTTATGGGGCTGAGACTCGCTGCAAGACTCCTGACCTCTAACGTACTCTCGCAGCCACAGTACTTATGTTGTCTTAGTTCAAAGTTTGGTCAATGCTAACATCCTGGATGTTAATAGTGGGGGATTCAGTGATGGCCATTGAATGTCAAGAGGTGATGGTTAGATTCTTTTTGCTGGAGATGATCATGGCCTGGTATTTGTGTTGCACAAATGTTACTTGTCACTTGTCTGCCCAAACCCAGATATTGTCCATATCTTTCTGCTTTTGGAAATGGACTGCTTCAGTATCTGAGAAGTCAGGAATATTGCTGAACATTCTGCAGTCATCAATGAACATCTCCACTTTGACCTTAATGTGGAGAAAGTAGCTGAAATGGGTGGGCGAGGTCACTACCTTGAGGAGCTCCTGCAAAGTTGTACTGGAGCTGAGGCAATTTAACTCCAACAGCTACAACCATCATCTTTTGTGCCAGGTATGAATCTCACTAGCAGAGTGTTTTCTGCATGATTCTCATTGATTCAAATTTTGCTCAGGCTCCTTGGTGTCATACTTGGTCAAAGTGGCTTTGCTATTTATTAATGCTAGTTACTTTAGCCTCGCATCTGAAATTCAGCTTTGTTCACTGCTAACCAATGATGTTAGGAGCTGAGTGGCACTGGCAGAACCTATATACTGAGCAGCAATGAGCAGGTTGTTGCTCATCAGGTGCTACTTGATAGCGCGTTGATGAAGCCTTCCATCACTCTACTAATGATTGAGAATAGGATGGTGAGTCGGTAATTAGCCAAGTTCAATTTGCTATTTGTGTACAAGACACATCTGGAAAAATGTCAACATTTTTGGCTAGACTCAGTTTCTAATCGAGTTTCATTTTAACTATTATAGTTGCTCATCTGCAATTAGAATCTATTTACTTGTAATAATAATCAGTCAGTTTTTATTAAGAAATCCAGTCCATGTTGTCAGTCTGAGCCTAAAAGACAAGGTAAATTGGAGAATTCTGCATATGTTTTAAAACTCTTCAACTTCTTTAATGATTCATTGAATAGTGTTGGGGCCGAAAATCGAGCCCCACTAGTAAAGTTCCACATGAAGCAGAACTCTCCAAATTCAGAGTTTAATGATGCTTTCACACAGTTCCAGACGTAGAGGGGCATTGCCTTTTGGAATCTGTCATGGAGTCTGCTGTGGCTCAGATTCCACATAGTACTGATGAGCAACTGTAAATTGTTATTAGAACAACACAATCTGACCAGTGTTGCAATGAGTTTGTGTTTGATTTATTGTTGTCACGTACCAAGATACATTTGAAAAGTGTTGTTTTACATATTATACAGGCAGATCATACCATATGAAATACATCAGGGTAGCAGAACAGAATGCAGTGATACAGCGCAGAGAGAGAGTAGAATTAACGTTTGAGAACTCCATTCAAAAGTCTGATAGCAGTGGGGAAGAAGCTGTTCTTGAATCTGTTCATATGTGTATTCAATCTTTTATATTTTCTGCCTAACAGAGGGTGGAAGAGAGTATAACTGAAGGGGAGGGATCTTTGATTATTTTGGTAGTTTTCCTGGGGCAGCAGGAAGCATAGATAGTCAATGGATGAAAAGTAGGTTTGCATGATGGTTGGACTTTGGCATTGAGCTAGTCATTCTTTTCTATCCAGTAATCCATATATGGCTTTCTGTTATCCATAGTTTGACTATACAATAGATAGATAGTACAAGCATCACTGAAACCTGTTGCAATTTAAATTGTCTGTCAAGTTTGAAACCTGTGAATGTAAATGTATTGGAAGCCGTTCACTAGGTAAATGAACCGATTATATCAAAACAAAATTTGGACAGACCAGGCATGGAGTTCAGAAGAGTGAAAGTTGACGTAATTGAAAAATAAGCCTATTTACATAGGGTAAATGTGGAGAGGATGTCTCCTTTTATGGAAGAATCTGGGATCGTTGTTTAAAATCAGAACTCACTCATTCAAAGCAGATTAGGCAAATTTATTTCTGAGGGTTGAGTGTCTTTACTACCTTTTCAGGAGGACAGTAAAAGCAGAGTGCTTAAATATTTTAAGGCAAATATAAATGGATTAAACAAGGAAACAAGGAAGTGAAAGGTTTTTGGGCTATGTGGTAATGAGATTTGAGGTTCTCATTACGTCAGCCACCATCTTACTGTATGGTCGGGAAGAATCTGGGGTTGAGTGGCTGATTCCTACTCCTCATTCATATGTTCATGTGAAATGATCAAATTGTGATTTTTTTTTTTTTGTTCGGAGATAAATGTATGATTGAACAAGTGTATGATTTGGATCTAGTTTTATTGGTTTACTGCATGGTTGAGCTTTTTTAATATTTGAATTTCTTTTTATGTATACTATAATTCTATGTGATGCTTCATGTTCTCCAGTTAGGAAACGATATGAAAATGCATTTTTAGAAAGTATAACATTTTGTTATTGAAATGTGTTTTAAAAACCAGTAGAAATAATTTACAGATTAAGAAATTGACGTCCTGCATCTTCACCCTCCAATTAAGGGTAGAGTACTTTTATATTTTTCAAGTTTATAGAGCATTGTTTACATGTATTTTTCTCTGATCATTCTGAACAGAAACTTTGTTTATTCTAAATTGTTCCCTTTTTTTTAGATTATATTCGACAAAGCTATGGACTTAATACAGAGTTTGTCACACTTAGTGACTACAATAAATTGGTGCTTTCCCTTATGTCTGGACTCCCTAATGAAGTGGATTTTGCAATAAATGTTTGCACTCTTCTCTCAAATGGGAATAAGCACATCATGCAACTTGAAAAGGACCCCAGAATCACCACCATTTTACTTGCACATGCTGGAGTTTTTGATGATAGTAAGTTATACTACTAAGCATTAATCTATGTTGGCAATATTTGCCATATTATTAATAGTTTCTCTTTCAGCTAATGATTTGTTAGATGTTTTAGTTGACAATCAAAGAGATCAGATTATACAAGTTCAGAATTTGTTCATCTTGGCTGGAGTCAAATGATTCAAATTAGCTATAATGTTTCAAATTTCAAGTTTGTGAAATATGCCATTTTATTCACATAGTGTTCCAGCATGCAGCTTCTGCAAATATATTTAGGTCTTGTTCTAGAGCAGTTGATCTTGCACTTTACTCTTGTAACCAGCAGCATGCCCTATTATTGGTAGGAAATCAGGAAAATGACTCTCATCCATGATATTGTATTAATCTTTTATTCACTTTTGTGTTTATTATGTATTTTTCAAAATATTCTGACCATTTATGCTAAGTTTATTTATGAGGTGTACTGCTGCCACCGTGGGACAGTTAGAGCTGGACAATAAATGCTGACATTACCGTGATGCCCACTTTCTGGGAAAGAGCACATTTCTGAATTTTTCATGTGATTTAATGTACAGCAATGCTTTATTTTTGTATAGGTAACAGTACTGGTGGCCTCTAAAGCAATGCAAACAGAATTAGCAATATGGACAATTATAGCTGAGGGAAGAAGCATAGAATCATAGAATTTTATAATCCAGAAAGAGGCCTTTTGATCCATCTTGTTTATGTCAAGCAATACCTCCTGGGTATTTTTTGATATGAAGATTGTTGCAGCAGATTGAAGGGAACTAAATTTGCTCACAAGCAAATGGCCCAAATTCATAGCCACGCCATTTTAAGCCATCGTTGTCAAACAAAAACTTTTACACTACTACTGACGATCATCCAGCAAAATCAAAGGAACATAAGTTTTCACACAAGACTGGCTGACGTGCGAATGTGTTAGATTTTCTCTAAGAATCAAATGAATGGAAACTTTTTGGTTAGACCACATCAATGAAAATTCCACAAAATGCTGTTAAGATTTGAATGCAGTTTTTGGCAAGGAATCAAAGACAATTTATGCAGCCAGATAAGTATTTGGGATGCACGTCTTTGCAAGAAGGCATGCTTTCTTTCCAAACAGAGCCTTTTGTCTGTACAGTCTATCGGGTTTATCGGGTATGGCAGTAAGTCGTTGCAACAGATTGGAAACCCCATTTTAAAAGAAGTAAATGATGGTTTATTTTTCTACAGTTGCATGATGATGCTTCGGTATTTATCAATGTAAAATTACATTGGCAAAAATCTGACCAGTTACAGATAAATCACATTTATTTTTGTCAGCTTCCTTTATTACTGCTTTGCTCTTTGTTTTAGTATAATTAACAAATTTGGTTGAATAAGATGTAAAGACATAATTTTTAGACTATGCATATGACAGACATATTTGTATGGGTGCAAGCATGTTTGCACCTTCATTTGAGCTCCTGTTGCTTTCAGTATCAAAGTAATTTTTTGTAAATGAGAAATGAGACTCCAAACACTGATGGCTGTGATACCCTTACTAATTCTGGTATGGATGAGCAGCGTTATGAAGAAAGGTTGAGCAGGATTGGCTTGCATCTGTTGGAGTTCATAAGACTTGATTGAAGACTTCGGATCCTAAGTGGTCAAAACAGGGCATGTGTGGAAAGATTGTAAAGTTGTATCCTTTTGTGGTACAATCTAGAACTTTGGGTCAATGTTTAAAAATAAGGGGTTGCTCATTTAGAATGAGAATTTTACTCTGAGGGCTGTAAATCTTTGCAACTTCTTTACTCAAAAACTGGTGGAAGCAGGACCTTTGCATCTCTTATGGCCAAGGGAGATAGATTCTTTATGAGCAAAGTGAAAAGTTATCATGGATGGGTGGGAGGGGGTGCGGTTGGTGGCAGTGATACTCCTGCTTCCAGAGAAATTGTGTTTTTACTCTCAAACTTGAGTTTTCACCTGGAACTCTATCAAAAGTATTTGAAATTTTGAAATAAACATTTGCTGGGACATTCTGTTCAACTGTTTAACTGTAATAATTATTGTGGTAAATCTATCTTATTCAGTTCTTTAAGTTTCTGTCAAGGAACTTCTGTACTGTACCCTTTAGCAGAGATGAGTATCCTATATTTTTTTCCCCCTATCCATTTTGAGGACTGCTATATTGCCTTTAGAAGTATGACAGGCTTAGAACAATGTAGAAGATCCACTTTGTTTAGTTCAATACTTCAATTAGCAAGTTCAATTTTTGGAAATGCTTTTATTCCTTATTTCGTGAACTGATCTACCTTTTGTATGTGCAAAGTAAATTAATAGCAATGAGGGTGTTTGAAATAAAAATTATGACCATGCTGATTGTCTATTTTTAAGTTATAACTTTCAGTTTTCCACTGGTACCTAAGTGAACACCAGTATTGTAATAATAAACCTGGTCGACTAGGTACTTTAGAAATGACCTATCTATTTTTAATCCATATTAGTTTTCTCTAATTAGCTCCTATTTTCTCAAGTGTTCAGTCATTTTATCTTAATTATAATTTTGAATAACTTTTCCACAACAGATGCTAGATGAAGAGATCTATACTTTTTCTCTCTCATCTTGCTTAAACATTCATAAGTTATAATCTGAAAGGAAAATTCCTGAATTGAGTTTTCGAAGAATGTGTCTAATATAGGAGATAGACTGTCTAGACCCCACTAAATATTTAGATAGAGCTTCTCAAGGTCAGTAGCAAGCACTGTACCTTGTTACTGACCACACAATTACTGTTTCACTTCTGACTGGCATTTCATTTATATTGCTTTACTTCCTACCTTAAGTTACTCCAGACTTAATTATAAATTTACTTTTCTCCTGTAATTACTTTATCCAATTTTAGTGTGTGAAGAAAATTTGAAATAATTGCAGTTGTTTCTGGAGATTGAATTTTGCTGTATTGCCAAAAGTCTTTTTACAAGAGATTTCCAAATTCTTTGCATGAAAATAATGTTTATTTTTAAAATGCATTGTGGTGGTCAGATGTTTTGGGTATGATTTCTGAAGTTTTCTATTTAATGTTGCAAGAAATTCTTGAAAATAAGCAAAGTAGTTGCTCATAAATTTCCAATCATTAACCAAGAAAATGTTATCAAAATTGCTGATGGTCATGACATCATTGTTTCATTAACATGAATTTTATTCCCACTTTTGAAAAAGGCACACTGCTAATTGAAGAATATGCATGTGATTATTTTTCTTAATGAATAGATTTTTGTGAAATCTTGAGAATTTGCAATTAATATACTAAAGCTGCAAGAAATTAATGAGTCACTGAAGGCCCATGTTAAGTATTTTGACTATACTAGCTGTATTTTGTGCTTATTTATCCTAATATGATTGTTTACAGATTTGGGTACCTTGTCTTCTGTATTTGGTGCAGAATGGAAAGAAAAAACAGGCAGAGATTTTGTTAAGGTAAAAAAAAAATGATAGGTTGTTATAGGTGTAATTTGATTTGTAACATTTTGATTCAAATAAAATTTGCTATGTTAGGTTGATTATAGACATTCACCTGCCATCCTAAATGTAACTTCATAATTTCAGAAATCAATATGATGAATGGTGGCAATTCTTCTTGTTTTGGTTCTTGCATGAATTGTAATCTTTTTGGACTCAAGAAATGACTGTGTACATAATCGTGTCAATTATGCCATTCATTCTATGAACCATCATGGGAAAATGGGACCAATAGTAACAAGCATCTTTCAGTGAGGTTGTAACTGACTGTATCTTAATACCTTCCATGTGCCTTGTTTCTGTGTTGAAACATTAACAAGCAAGGATCTATTGACCTTCGATTTAAAATTATTAATTGTTAGTCTATTGCTTGGGAGAGTGAGTTGAAAATTTATACCTTCCTTTGTGTGAAAATGTGTTTCCTAATTTCTCTCCTGCATGACCTGCAAGACTATACACTGTAAGTATGAAACATGAGCCAAATCATGCAGTAGTAACATTATGGTGAATGTATGTTACTCGTTCCAAAGGCACTGTGGCCATTCTTGTATGATGATGACTAGTATAGTTCATAGTATTCAAGATGTGGTCTAACCAGGGGTTTGCTTAGCTACATAGAAAATTGCCTTCCTATTATATTCTAGTTGTCTAGTTATTAAGATTGGCAGTCAATTTTTTTAATATGTTAAATGATTAAATACAGTATTTTAATTGCTTTTGTTATTTTTTGGAGCAAGAATTCTAAATTCTGTAGAGTAATCAGCAAATAATCTGTTTTTCTTTATAACTCCTGCATAATGTAAAGGAGAAAAGATTAGAGGTCATTGCACAATTTGGGGAAACCCTCTTGTATTTTGCTCAATGACCGAGTAAGAGTTTTAATCTAATGTCTCATGTAACCAACATGAAGTAGTGGAAACTAGCAAATTTTGGATTTTATCCAGATTGTGTACTCCAGCTCCAAGACTTGTGCAAGAAAAGATGAGAGACTCACTGGATCTCTCTCAAATGAAAGTGAGGTCAAGTTGTTTACTGCCACCAACTTCATTCAACAGATGCTGAGCAAGCACGTAATTAAAATTGCTATTGTTAGTTGTATACTACAAGTAATCAGAATCTGTGTTATCCTGCTGTTTGAAGCAGATGCCAAAGACACCAGTCAAAGCCAGCAAGGTCTATCTTTAAACAGATCCCAATTATGCAGAAATGTTTTTAATTATATTTTGGGATTTAGAATTTTAAGTTGAAGAAAGTGCATGTGGGTCAGTTCTCTGAATGTGATTTTTTTTTTAAAATTGTAAACTGGTCAGGAAATCATTTGAAACAGTTAGCAAAAGTATCTCAATTCCAAAAAATTATGTGACTGTCGTCCAGTACCTGACAGAACCCCATGTGGTTTAAATGTGTGGAATATTTATTGCTGAGTTTACAACAGACCTTGAAGTCAGTAGTTTTAGTTTTGACTTCCAAACAAGCAGTCAAGATCTTTGTTCAGAAGAATCAGAGTTTGGTTCAGAATGCAAATTAATTTCTCCGAGCATAAAAAATAATCTTTTAGTTCAGGGAACAGGTCACAGTAGTGAAGTATAGGTGATGAAGCTTCTAAGCCAGGAGAGTTTGGTCAGAAATCTTAGAGTTAAACTGGAAAAATTGGGCATCAGAACCATGAAAAGTTCATACCAGTCAACTTGGAAAAGAATCTTAAAATTGTTTCTGCAATCCAAGAAAAAGAAACTTGGAGGAATCAATTATGTAAAAATGTAAGAGGTAATACTGGAGTGAAAGATCTCTGGAATTGATTATCTGTAGAAGGATAGCTTGGGAAAGCAATTAGAAATTTAGTTTTGCTATTTCCATTAAGATCTTTGTATGATACACAATTGTGCTTGAGTCATAGAGGTCTACAGCGCAGAAAAAAGGCCCTTCGGCCCATTGAGTTGGCACTGGTCAAAAGCAACCGCCAAATTGTTTAAATCCCATTTTCCGAGCCCGATAGCCTTGTATGCCTTTGCTTCGCAAGTAATTTGAATACTACTTGAATGTGATGGTTTCTACCGCTCCCACCCTTGCAGGCAGAGAACTCCACATTCTCACCAAACACTTGGTGAAAAGGTTTTGCTTCACATCCCCTGGAAGCTCCTGCCCCAGAGCTTAAATCTATGCCCCGGATATTGATCCCTCCACTGAAGGGAAAAGGTCCTTTCCATCTTTTGATTTGATTTGATTTATTATTGTCACATGTACTTGGGTACAGTGAAAAGTTTTTTTGTTTTGTGTGCAGTATATGCAGATCATAGCATACAAAGTGTATTAGGATACTAGAACACAGCAAATTTAACAACTGCAGAAAAGGTGCACAAAGAGCAAAATTAATCCTAAATTTAAAATTTTGAGAATCATTCAGAAGTCTAATAACAGCAGGAAAGACGCTGATCTTGAATCTGTTGGTATGTGTGTTTAAGCTTTTGTATCTTCCAGTTGGAAGAGACTATAACCGTGGTGGGAGAGGTCTTTGGTTATGTTAGCTGCCTGTCTGGGTCAACAGGAAGTATAGTTGGAATCAGTGGATAGGAGGTTGGCTTGCGTGATGGATTGGGCTGTAGTTTCTTAAGATCCTGGGCAGAGCACTTGCCATCTCAAGCTGTGATACATCCGATAGAATACTTTCTATGTGCATCTATAAAAATTGATACAAGTCTTTTGAACATTCTGAATTTCCTTAGTCTCCTGAGGAAGTAGAGGTGTTGTTGTTTGTCTATGCTCCTAATAATTTTATACATCTCAAACCATATTTCCTCCCCAAGTCTGCTGTGCTCCAAGAAAAACAGCCCCAGTCTATCTGATCACTTTTCATAACTAAAACTGTTCAGACCTGGTAAATTTCCTCTGCATCCTTGACAGTGTAGTTGCATCTCTCATGTGGATTCCAGAACTCTGCACAACACTCTAGCCAACTTTTTATACAGTTCCAACATAACCTCCCTCCTCTTGGCTCTATCCCTCAACAAATAAAGGCAAGTATCCCATATGCCACCTTAGCCACTTTATCCATCTGTCCTATTACCTTGAGGGACCAGTGAACATGCCCACCAAGATCCCTCTGATTCACTGTGCTTCCCAGGAGATTGTGTATTCTCCTGCCTTGTTTTTTCTGCCCAAATGCATCACCTTATGCTTATATCAATTCCATTTAACACTAATTAGGCCATCTGACTAGCCCATCTATATCCTGTAATCTGCCCTCAGTATTTACCAAATCGCCAATTTTTAAAATAATCATCCATGAACTTGCTGGTCAGCTCTCCCAAATTCAAGACAATAAAGGGTTGTCTTTTCACGCTGATGCTGTGCGCTTAGGTCTTAGTCTCTCCTACTCATGGAATTGTCTTCTCCACATCCACTGTATCCAGGTCTTTCAGTATTCTGTTAGTTTGAACTACACCCCTCATCTCTCAGCTAGTATAGATGCAGGGTCCTCAACCGCACCTCACGTGATAAACGCTTCATTCCCGGGATCATTCTTGTAAACCTCCTCTTGATTTCTTCTGAGGCCAGCGTATCCTTCCTTAGTCATAGGGCCCAAAACTTTTCATGATATTTCAGATATGGTCTGACTAGAGCTTTATACATCCTTAGTTGTACATCCCTGCTGTTGTATTCTAGCTTCTTGGCACTGCATTTGCCTTCCTAACTGCCAACTGAACCTGCATAAGAACCTTGAGAATCCTGAACTAGGACTCCTAAGTTCCTTTTGTGTTTCTGACTTTTGTAGCATTTTTCTGCATTTAGAAAATAATTTGCATCTCAATTCTTCCTACTAAAGTGCCTAGCCTCACAGTGTATTCCATCTGCCACTTCTTTGCCCATTCTCCTAGCCTGTCCAAGTCCTTCTACAGCCTCCCAATTTCTACAACACTACCTGCCACTCCACCTATCTGTGTCACCTGCAAAGTTAACAAGAATGCCCTCAGTTCATTCTTCCAGATCATTGATGCATAACATGAATAGCTGTGATCCCAACAAGACTGGCTGCCATCCAGAAAAAGACCCCTTTTATACCCATCTTCTGCCAGCCAGCCAATCCTCTATCCATGTCATTACCTTGCTCCTAACACCATTGCTCTAATCGTTTTTTAGCAACACCTTTTGATCGGGTTAAGATCAGCAGGAGTAACCCTGCTCCACAAAGAAAGTTTGGGCCTCCCAACCTGGAACTCAGCTGCACACATGTTCCTTGAATGCAGGGTATCCCCAGAATCCGATCCTGTCAATCATCTTGTGTTGGCATTTTTGCTGCAGCATCTTATCAACTTAATGCCTATTTAAATATCAGTCATTGTAAACTTTATAAACTTTTAGCATCCCTGCCCATTGGGGTAAAAAAAAAGCACAGTGAGGATACTAAGCCTATGGTTTGCTTACTTGTGCCTGAACTATTTACTTAGACTGGTGTATGTGACACAAAAGTTAATGCTGTTTCTGGCTAACCAAACACCATTCTGCTGGTGTGTGCAGAAAGAGAGTGGCTGAGGCTGGCAGATTATATTTAATAAGAGAGATAGATCTCCTCTTGGCTTTGCTCTAAAGTGAACAGGGTCTGCAGCCTTCAGATTCCTCATCCCTGTGACCTTTACGTTTGGGCACAGTCCTACAGCTGGTGCAGAACTATTGATTTATTTAGGTTCAACTTAACTTCCTGGATCTTGTATTCCAAGCTTCTCTTTATTGAAGCTGAGGATCACATTTATTATTCACTGTTTTATTAACCTGTCACTTCATCTTTGCAGATTTTTGCATAAACCCTCTTTGTTCTCTTCATTCTTAACCACCCCATTTGAAATTATCACCTAGCTCACATTATCTATCTACATTATTCCTACCAAAATGTTTCATGTCATATTTTCTTGCAGTGAATCCCCTCTGTTTCCCAAACTGGTTAGGTTACCTTGAAGTCTATTGTTTCTTCCTTGCTGTTTATTAAATTTTAAGCTTTTAGGTAATTGCAAATTTTGTAATTGTGCCCTAACATATATCAAAAATAAGTGTTACTGGCACTGAACCTTGGAGAAGTGAGACTGAATGCCCTTCTTAATTTTACTTTAGCCAATTTAATACCATTTATTTTATTCCATTAGCTTCAATTTTGCTTTTTGATGAAAGTGGTGTTTTCATTTCAGCATCTTTTGAAAGTTCACAAACACAAGGTCAATTGCATCAGAATCAACCACACTTGGCATTTTTAATAAATGCATGGGAAGTAAAGAAGTATTGTTTTTACTGTGAGACTGGTTAGAATATGGATTTTGCTACCATGAGGAATAGCACAGGTAGCAAGCTTAGATTAATTCAAGGACAAGTGAAAAAAACATGCAATTAATAAAGAACTGGAAGGAGAAGGTGGGAAGAGTCTCATTGAACCATTAAGTCTGGCATAGATGTTTTTTGGCCAAATAACCTGTTCCTGTGATGCTAATGCTATGTACTATATCATTAATTTAATGTTGTGTTACATCATTTAACAGGGCAAGCAATGAATTACAGTACTTGTAATGAGCAAGATTTCATTTCTTCTTCTGAACCTGTGTCCTATTTTGTTTAGAAAGTCCTTTTGTGGCATTTTATTATGCTAAAAGTGCAATATAGATGCAAATAGTTTCTGCATTCATCAATTTAATAGTGTTCACGGTGTATTTTCTTCATGTCCAATCCCAACTGAGAACATCAAAATCCTGCAGAATTCACTATAGAACAATTCCAACCCCAAATCCTCATGAAATGGGCATTTTTGTTTTAGATTGAGCTGAGAGTTCAAGTGCAGGCGTTTGATTATTTAGTCACATAACAATAAAGAAAGTGTTTAGTTGAGGTTCTGAATAAAGAGTGATGGTAATACCTAATATTATTGTTGTAAAAAAAATAAGTACACACAAAACATATTAGATTTATAGAGTTATCGATCTTCGGTCCAACCTGTCCATGCCGACCAGATATCCCAACCCAATCTAGTCCCATCTGCCAGCACCTGGCCCATATCCCTCCAAACCCTTCCTATTCATATACCCATCCAGATGCCTTTTAAATGTTGCATTTGTACCAGCCTCCACCACTTCCTCTGGCAGCTCATTCCATACACGTACTACCCTCTGCGTGAAAAAGTTGCCCGTAGGTCTTTTATATCTTACTCCTCTCACCTTAAACCTATGCCCTCTAGTTCAGGACTCCATGACCCCAGGGAAAAGACTTTTGCCTATTTACCCTATCCATGCCCCTCATAATTTTGTAACTGCTGTAAGGCCACCCCTCATTCTCCGACGTTCCAGGGAAAACAGCCCCAGCCTGCTCAGCCTCTCCCGATAGCTCAAATCCTCCAACCCTGGCAACATCCTTGTAAATCTTTTCTGAACCCTTTCAAGTTTCACAACATCTTTCCGATAGGGCGACCAGAATTGCACACAATATTCCAACAGTGGCCTAACCAATGTCCTGTACAGCCACAACATGACCTCCCAACTCCTGTACTCAATACTCTGACCAATAAAAGAAAGCATACCAAAATTCTTCTAATCCACAATCTTTTTTTCTGTATAAAACTTGAATCATAGAATCCCTAAAGTATGGAAACAGGCCCTTTGACCCAACAGTCAACACCGACCCTCCGAAGAGTAACCCACTCAGACCCATTCCCTAACCCTACTATCCTATCTTTACTCCTGACTAATGCATCTGACCTCCCCATCCCTGAACACTATGGGCAATTTAGTATGGCCAGTCCACCTAACCTGCACATCATTGGATTGTGGGAAGGAACTCACGCAGACATGGGTAGCATGTGCAAAATCCGCAAGACAGTCCCCCGAGGCTGGAATTGAACCTGGATCCCTGGGGCTGAGAGGCAGCAGTACTAACACTGAGCCACCGTGCCGCACATCATTGCTTATGATGACCAATTGTCATTATTTTCCTCTCTTTCTAAGTCCCATTTAATAGAAATAACTAAATTATTGTAACTTTGGCAGAGTTTGATTTAAGTCACTTTTGACATATGTTGAAGCCTTGTAAAATTCGCTAGTTTGATTTAATGCATGCAAAAATAGTACCTTGCTTTGGTGTGCAGCTGTCCACCTTTAGATACCCTGCATTACTGAAAAGACCAATGCTGTGAAAATCATTCATTATCCGAAGGGGACTGAGATGGGAGAGGCTGGGGGGGAAGGTAGCTTGCAAGGTGATAGTTAGGTAGAGATAAATAGAGATGACAATGGGATGAGGAAGGAGTCGGCTAGATTAAATTGGGAACATAAGTTGTATGGTAGAACAGTTGAGAAACAGTGGAGGACTTTCAAAGAGATTTTTCTCAGTGCTCAAGGAAAGTATATTCTGGTCAAAAACAAGGATAGCAAGGGTGGGAAGAGCCAGCCCTGGATAACCAAGGAAGCAATGGAAGGCATCCAATTAAAAGCTCAGGCTTGTAAAATAGCCAAGAGTAGTGGGAAACAGGAAGATTGGGAAAGCTTTAAAAAGCAACAAAGAACCACAAAGCAAGCAAAAAAGAAAAGAAAAGTAGATTATGAATACAAACTAGTGCAGAACATAAAAATGGGTAGGAAAAGTCATTATAAATAAAACAGAAAAGGGTGGCAACTATGAACGGAAGTACCTTGCAGGATGAGAAAGGGGAATTAATATTGGATAATGCTGAAACAGCTGAGGCCATGAATAACTCTTGTCAGTCTTCAGTGAAAGATGCTTCTAACATGCTAAAGAATGATGTTAATGATCCAATGGGAGATGAGGACCTCAAGTCAATTGTTATCACTAAAGTGGCAGTGTTGAACAAACGTGAGGGTCTAAAGGTAGATAAGACCGCTGGACCTGATGGAATGCATCTCAGGGTGTAAAAAGGATGGCGTATGTTAGATGCATTAGTGGTAATTCACCAAAATTCGCTGGACTCTGGGCAGGTCCCAGCTGACTGTAGGCAACGCATGTCATGCCACTGTTTAAAAAGGGTATAGGCAAAAGGTAGGTAATTGTAGGCCAGTTAGCTTAATATCTGTTGTCAGGAAAATGCTGGAGGCTATCATTGAAGAAGAAATAGTGAGACATCTGAATGAAAAAGGTTCCATCAGGCAGATGCAGCATGGATTCAGGAAGGGAAGGTAGTGTTTGACAAACTTACTGGAGTTCTTTGACAATCTAACAAGTGTAGTGGATGAAGGGGAACTGGTGTATGTTGTAGTTTTGAATTTCCAGAAGGCGTTCGATAAGGTGCTGCATAAGACAAGAATGCAAGGTCATCCATAAGACAAGAATGCAAGGAGTTGCAGGGAATGTACTAGCATGAATAAAGCACTGGTTAACCAATAGAAAGCAGAGATTTGGGATAAATGGGTGTTTCTCTGGTTGGAGATCAATTGTGAGCAGGGTGCCGCAGGGGTCGGTATTGGGCTCACAATGATTTGGAAGAGGAGACAGAGTATCCAAGTTTGCTGATGACACTAAATTGAATGTAAAGGCAAACTGTGGAGAGGATGTAGAGGGTCTGCAGAGAGATTTAGATGGGTTAAATGCGTGGGGAAGGGGCTGGCAGATGAAGTACAATGGTGATAAATGTGAGGTTATCCACTTTGGAAATAAAAATAGAAGGTCAGAGTATAAAAGTGGTGAAAAATTGCAGCATGCTGTTTTGCAGAGGGACTTGAGAGTGCTCATACATGAATCACTAAAAGTTGATTTGCACGTGCAACAGGTAATCATGAAGGCAAACTGAGTATAGATTTCCATTGCAAGCGGGATTGAATTTAAGCTGCAATTGTACAAAGAGTTGGTGAGTTTGCACCTGGAGGATTGTGCACAGTTGTGGTCTCCTTGTTTAAGGGATATACTGGCTGTGGAGGCGGTGCAGAGAAGGTTCACCAGGTTAATTCTGGAGATGAGGGGTTACCCAATAAGGAGAGGCTAAACCGCCTCATTAGAATTTAGAAGAATGAGGGGGATATTATAGAAACAAAAAATTATGAAAGGGACAGATAAGCTAGAGGCAGGCAAATTGTTTCTGCTGGTGGGTGAGACTGGGACTAGGGGACATGGCCTCAAGATTAGGGGGAGTAGATTCGGGACAGAGATGAGGAAGAACTGCTTTTCCCAGAGAGTGGTGAAGCTATGGAATTCTCTGCCCAAAGAAGCAGTAGAGGCAGCTTCATAGAACATTACAGCGCAGGACAGGCTCTTCGGCCCTCGATGTTGAACCGACTTGTTTTCTCCAATTCTCCATTAAAGTCCAGGCTAACCTTGACTATCATAGAATCCCTACAGTGTGGAAACAGGCCTAGGTTGTCTTTACTCCCCTTCTTGAACAAGACAACATTTGCTATCCTCCAGTCTTCTGGCACTATTCCTGTAGACAATGACAACAAAGATCAGAGCCAAAGGCTCTGCCAGCTCCTCCATGGCTCGGGATTTATCTGTTTTCACACTTTTCCAACTTGTTAAACCTCAATCCCATCTATCCTCGTAGCTTGTATCTCAGTATTTTCCTCGACAGCATTGTCTTTTTCCAGTGTGAATAGTGATGAAAAATATTCATTTAGCCCTTCCCCAATCTCCTCGAACTCCAAGCACAACTTTCTACTACTATCCTTGATTGGCCTTAATCTTTCTCTAGTCATTTTTTTTTATTCCTGATATACCTATAGAAAGCTTTAGGGTTTTCCTTGATCCTATATACAAATGACATATCTCATGTGCCCTCCTGGCTCTTCTTAGCTTTCCCTTTGGTCTTTCCTAGCTAACCTGTAACTCCCAAGCGCCCAAACTGAGCCTTGACGTCTCATTCTAATGTAAGCCTTCTCCTTCCTCTTGACAAGAGATTAAACTTCTTCAGTAAACCATGACTCCCTCACTCGACAACTTCCTCCCAGCCTGACAGGTGTATACTTGTCAAGGACAAGCAGTAGCTGTTCCTTGAATAATCTCCACATTTCAATTCTGTCCATCCCCTGCAGTTTCCTTTCCCATCCTATGCATCCTCAATCTTGCCTAATCGCATCATAATTGCCTTTCCCCCAGCAATAACTCTTGCCCTGCGTTATAAATCTATCCCTTTCCATCGCTAAAGTAAACGTAACCGAATTGTGGTCGCTATCACCAAAGTGCTCACCGACCTCCAAATTTAACACCTGGCCAGCTTCCCTACCCAGTACCAAAGCTTAAAAATGTGTTGCTGGAAAAGCGCAGCAGGTCAGGCAGCATCAAATTTAACACCAGCTTCGCTACCCAGTACCAAATCAAATGTGACCTTGCCCCTTGTTGGCTTGTCAACATGTAGTCAGAAAATCCTCCTGCACACAATGGACAAAAGCTGACCCATCCAAAGTCCTCCAACTATAGTATTTCTAGTCAGTGTTTGGAAAGTTCAAGTCCCCCCATAACAACTACCCTGTTACACTCCCTCCTAAACAGAATTATCTTTGCTATCCTTTCCTCTACATCTCTGGAATTATTTGGAGGCCTACAGAAAACTCCCAACAGGATGACCTGTCCTTTCCTTTTTCTAATCTCAGCCCATACTGTCTCAGTAGATGAGTCCTCAAATATCCTTTCTGCTACCGTACTACTGTCCTTGACTAATAATACCACACCACCTCCTGTTTTACCATCTTCTCTGCTCGTACTGAAACATCTGAATCCTGGAACTGCCAACAAGCGTTCCTGACCATACCTTCATTAAATATACTCAAGACACATTTGGATGGGTTTTTGTATGGTAAGGGAATTAAGGATTGTGGGGATAATGCAGGTAAGAGGAGCTGAGATGATGGATAGATCAGCCATAATCTGAATAAATGGTGGAGCAGGCCCGACTGACCAAATAGCCGCCTCTTGCTTCTATAACTATGAAACTATAGTTGAGTGCATAATGTTTTAACTGACTGTGCTTCTGTCTGTGATAAGGGAGTCCTTTTCAAAATATCCAAAAAGATATCAGACCTTCTGAATTTCTCCAGCATTCTGTTTTTATATCAGCGACAGTGCTTTATAAAGCTTTGTGATTCTACTGGGACTTTGGTGTCCAGTGTTGACAGTAAATAGATATTACCACAATGTGCATTTAAAACACTTCAGTGTCCTCCACTCAGGCAAGCATGTGTATGTGCACAACAAAGAATATGTTTATATCTAATTATTTGATTCCTCCATAAGCCATGCTATATATTTGAGCTCAAATTTAGTTTACACTTAGGATAGTGATGCTGCTCAGTCAAGCTCTTTGTACTAGTCTAGGTGGCCAGTGAGGTTTCCTTTCAAATGTCCTGTTGAATATCAGGGTCTCAACTATTTTAGTGAAATCCAGTCTGTGCCTCAGTGAGATTTCTTCAATCCAATTGTTTGGCTGAAGAGCCACAATGTTGTTTGCCTCAAAAAAAAAGACAGGTTTTTCTGTAGAGGACATTGAGCTGGATTGCACCCCTCTGACAGAGGATCTCTGGTGGTTGTAGAGCTATCAGGCTTTTGTACATACTGAGAACCAGGTACTGTTCTTGACGGCTGCCATTAAAACTTCATCTAGCAAATGTATTTTTGCAAAGAATTACCTAATTAAAATATATCTGAGGAGTTGTTCATAACATACATCGGGATCAACATTTTTTGGTTATGTTGTGCAAGCGTTTTCAAATGTCATCTCTACAACCAGCTTTTTTAAAATTCAAACTTGAAATATTTTCTATGTTTCGTGAGATTTCATAAAAATCTCACCTTAAGGCTCCTGTTTATTTTCAGTAAAAGCTATGTATATTCGATGTACTGTTCAAATGATCAAAGTATAATTCTGTAATTATTCAGAATTTAAATTTGTTGATTTTGGGATGTGTGAAATGTTTAGTTTTCTCCATTCAATACTTGTTCTTTATGTATCTGTATATGTACATATTGATAGACAAAGATATTTAAACAGTTGAAGAATGTGCGCATTATCTTAGTCTTTTGAATTATTACCTATTCAACCACTATATCAGATAATTTTCTAGTCTGAATCATCGTTTCTAAAAAAATCCAAAATGCTCATTGTTGCAGTGACTGGAATAAAGCCCTGCAGATAACATTTTGAAAGACTAATGCATGAGTTTTCTTTCTGTGGCTTGGTTTTCATTTGCCATTTCATTGTTAACAAAATTCCAGCAACAAGTTTATTATGCTTAGTATAATTTAAAATGGCCTCTCTTTTGACTTTCATAGTTCTGGAAAGATAATGTTGACGATAATGAAATACGGGAGCTTATTATATTTAGGAACAATGGACCACAAGGTTAGTGAAGTAATTAATTTTTCAAAGTACAAGAGACAAAGTAAAAATTTAACTGTAAAGTTGATATTTATTTCAAGACTGCAGTAGCATCTCCAGCTTATAATTGTTCAATATATTGTAGGGTAGAATGGTTTAAAAATAAATTGTCATTCTTTAATTTTCATGTAAGTTCCCAATTTCTGTTGTGTTGTTGAAGATGTTTGGTGTGAGGATTACTGATTTACTCTCAAAGTGCAGAGAAGAAGCATTAGTACTTTCGCTGTGTTTTGCCACTTTGTTTTTCTGTACAGATCTGTAGTTTTGTTTATACTTTTTGGTTGTTTTGTTTCTGTAATTGAAATTGATCTTTCTATTTAGGTACGAGTATAGAAATTGATATGGAATCATCTTTATTCCATCCCCCTCATAAAGTGGGCATCAATGATGTTGAGGGGCAACGTGTACTTCAGATAGCAGTAATCCTTCGCAATTTGTCATTTGAGGAAGGAAATGTGAAGCTATTGGCAGCTCACCGTACGTGTGTGCGTTTCCTGTTGTTATGTTCCCACTGTCAGTATGCTTCTCTCAAGCAACTGGGGCTGGACACATTGGGTAACGTAGCAGCTGAGGTATGAAATTATTCTGACAAATAGGACATTTCCGTTTATACTCTGTCCTGTTATAAATTAAATTGGATGAAACCATGGTACTTTTAGTCAATCTAAAATATATTTATGCAACACGTTTTGAGAGAAGATTATCTCAATTGTATGCACATATTAGTCTTCATATAATTTTGGTGTTAACAGATGAATTTTTGAGTTTGAGGAATAATCACTTTGCTTATGGAGCTAGTGAACTTTGCTAACTTTTAGTAATTGTTTTGTTGTAGTTCATTATGCATAGCATGACTTAAAATCTTTTAAAGCTATTTTAATGATGTGTTGCATAGCAAGGGCATACTGTAGGTCAACTTTGGCTTTTGTCCAACCAATATTTACATAAACTGTGACCGACTTTGTAGACTGAAGAGCCAAACAAAAATGGCATTTAGCAAAACAGACTTTTTCATTTCCCCTTAGTTTAAATTAGGTCATATGCTCAACTGAGGAAAATGTTCAAATCATCTTCAGTAATTAAATACTTGTGTACTATGGTGTAAAGACTGGGTATTTTTATTTTTCTGGATTTTTTGATTGTGGACTGAAATGGGAAGCAAATTGTTCTTTTAAAAACAAACCAGCATTGTCGAAGCTAGCTGCATTCAAAAACAAGTAATCTGACATGCATTCTAAGTATCATTTAAGCAGCTGCTTGTTCAAGCAGTAATGGAAATTATGTTATCAGACAAGCTGGAGCCAAGGAATGGAGCTTTGGCTGACTGCAAGTAGCTGATTAGTCACCTTGACCACTGAACAGTTATTGATGACAAAGGTCTTCTGCCCACCAACAACTATGACATTGGCTGCCGGTGTAGTTCAATAGCTTGGGATGTGAATGTTTTTGCAGAAACCATCAAATCTTTAGAGGAAAAGGAGCTGTTTTTGCAATTTAAAAAAAAACTCAAACCTGAAGATAACCATTTGATTTCCTATTTCTAGTTGTGTTGAGTTGTGATACTAATTGTTAAGTCAAATACCTTTTATAAGTCTTAACCCTGTGTCTCCTGAAACCCTGATGAAAAAGTTTGGAAAAGGATAATCAAGGAACAGCACATCCTGACAAGCCAAAAGGACTATCTCAGCAGATGTTGTGAACAGGGGCCATTGAACTCTTTCCAGTTTTTAAACCTCCGACCATAAAAGCCTTTAGTTTTATTTCTATGTTTTCTTTGTGTGTGCAGGTGGGATAGTTTATAAGGCAGTTAAAGCTTTAAATATGTTGGCTGTTTTCATAGTTTTATTTATATGTAGTTAGAATTTATTTATCTGTAATAAATAATCTTTTTTAAGTACAGAAACCTGGTCTGTGCTTTGTTAATCTGGGTATAAAAGACAGGTAAATTGGGGAAACTTTTCTGTACTTTTCAAAATCTTCAACTTTTGTGACAACTGAAAGAATAGCATGGTTTGATTTCCAGTGGACTACCATTGTGAAGTGCAACAATGAACCTAGCACTTAGCATGTTAAGCAAAGAATAATTGTTATCATTCCATCCTCTTCAGTCAGCCTCTATGATTTCTCTTTTAGTGCGATATTCACAAAGTATTTTTTTTCTTTCGTGCAAGATTTGCCACAGGATTTGTTTCGCAATTATCACATGTTCGAGAAAGGACAAAGCAAGAAACTCGCTTCTGCTTTGACTATGCTTGCTCCTTTTTCCATTTTCAGCTGTGCAGGACATTGATTAGGCTACTTTGGGAATACTGTGTGGAGTTCTGGTCTCCCTGTTATAGGAAGGGTATTGTTAAACTTGAAAGGGTTCAGAAAAGATTTACAGGGATATTGCCAGGGTTGGAGGGCTTGAGCTATAGGGAGAGGCAGAATAGGCTGGGGCTGTTTACCCAGGATGTTGGAGGCTGAGGGATGATGTCATAGAGGTTTATAAAATCATGAGGGGCATGGATAGGATAAATAGACAAGGTCTTTAGTTATGGACTCCCCCCCCCCCCCCCCCCCCAGGGAAAGAGGTCATTGGTTTAAGGTGAGAGGGGAAAGATTTAGAAGGGACCCAAGGAGCAACGTTTTTACGTAGAGTGTGGTGCGTATATGGAATGAGTTGTCAGAGGAGGTAGTGGAGGCTGGCAAAATTATACCGTTTAAAAGCAATCTGGGTGGGTATATGATTAGGAAGGGTTTAGAGGGATGTGGGCCTAGTGCTGGTAAATGAGAGAAGATTAATTTAGAATATCTGGTGGCGTGGATAAGTTGGACCAAAAGTCTGTTTCTGTGCTCCAATTCCACTCAATCATTTTCATCAGCATTGTCGGGCAACGACTGTCTCCAACCAAAGAAAATGTACTCATAAAACAAGGAACTGTATATGCTGAAGATATGAAACAATCACATTGCTAGAGAAACTCAGCAGATCTGGCAGTAGCTGGGGTGAGAAAGCAGAGTCAACACTTTGAGGCCAGGATCCTCCTTCGGAACTTCTGATCTCCTCCTCCATGTTTAGTTGCATGACCAGCGCTAAGTTCTACATTGTCAACATCCCGGAGTTACTGTTGACCAGAAAATGAACTGGAATGGCTTCAAGAGCAAGTTGGAGATTTCAAATTCTGAGGCAAGTAACTTGGCTCCTGACTGCCCAAAACCTACCTAGCACTTACATGGCACAAATCATGAATATGTTATGAGATCCTTCGCTTGCCTGGTTGAGTACAGCTTCAACAGCAGCCAAGGAACTTTTTATCATCCAGAATAAGGCAGTCGACTTGATCAGTACCATGTCCACCACTTTCCGTATTCACTCCTTCCACTGCAGACGCCAGGAGTAGCAATGTGCACCATTTATAAAATGCAATGTAGTGCCTCACCCTGGTCCTGTCAAACCTGTCTACCACCTAAAAGGATAAGGACAGTGGATGCATGAGAAGACCACTACCTGCAAGTTTCCCTTGAAGCAACACATTGTTCTTATTTAGATCTATATTGTTGCTCTTTCACTGTTGCTGGGTCAAAGTCCTAGTATCCCTAAACACACCGTTGGTGTACTTGCACTACATGGATTGCTGCAGTCTTAAGAAGGTAGTGCGTGACTAAGGAGCAGCATCAAATGCTGATTGACATATCAGATGAAAGAAAACAAAAAGTTGCAATCTTGGTAAGGGGTTCTTTGGTCACCTTGGATGTTGGAAACCTATTTGGTAAAACTTTAAACATTGAATTGCAAGAAAAATGCATAAAATTGGGAAATGATGAAATGCTGAAGGCTTTGTCACAAAAATGGAGGTTAGGGATATGATGCTACTAGGGACTGATTGCTGGGAATGTTGGCATTTTGAGGAAGAGATCATAAATTTGGAGGATGGACAATCTATTAAAGGAACTAATAGAATATCGACAACCATGAGGGCAGGAAGGAAAGTTGATGAGTTTGGGAAGGGCAATTTTAGCTTGAAGAAAAAGAGTGGGGCAAATAGCTGAGGCAAAAAAAAGTCTCTGGATTAGTGATATGTTAGTCAATGATTATGCTGCAAGTGAGTTACATTTTAAATGTTGGTGGAGTAGGGAAGTCTGAGGACTCATTGGGAAATGTTAAGTTGTTTTTAAACGACCGTTGTTCCTGGTGCTAAATTGGCGATAACTTAGATGAAAGGAGAAAGGGACCTCTGTCATTGATCCTGACAGAAAAGAAAATCTTTGCAGAATTCTAACATACTATCATTCCAAAACACAAGCTGGAATGTCTACTTCTAGTATGACCCAATTTAATTTGCTTGCAGAAAAGTTTTGCATCTGTTTCATTATAAATTAACATATTATGAATGCTGAAGCTATATTCAAATGGTTCAGATTTGTTGTATAAAGCATCCAGTGCCAAGCTCCCTTGCTTAGAAAGACATTTATTGAAACGATTTAACTGGAAAGAAATTGCAAAACTTGGTACAGAAAAACCTGGATGTTCTAGTATATCAATGCACAATAGTTAATTTGCATGGGAGGAAAATGGATATTTGTCATTTATTCCAGGGAGAATGGAACATAAAAGTAGTTAAGATTTATTGCAACTGTGCAGGAGCTTTGAGAGGCTGCATCTGAACTATTGCATACAGTTTAGTTTTCCTTTTGAAAAGAAGGTATAATTGAGGTGGTTAATGTCACTGGACTAATAATCCAGTACCCAGACCTGTGTTTTGGGGGTATGAGCTCAAGTCCCACCCTGAATGATAAATTAAAAAGCTAGCCTAATGGTGACCATGTAATTTTTGTTTATTCTTGTGGGATATGGGTGTTGCTGGCTGGCTAAAATGTTTGTCAGTACCTGGTTGACTATGTGAAGGTGGTTTTGCACTGCATTCTTGAACTACTGCCGTTCTACATGCTGTAGGTGGACCCACAATGTCCTTAGGGAGGGAACTGCATTATTTTGACCCCGCGACTCATAAGGAATGACAATATATTTCCAAGTCAGGATGGTGAATGGCGTGGAGAGAAACTTGCATTAGGTGGTGTTCCATGTATCTGATGCCCTTTTGCTTCTAGATCAAAGTGCTCATGGCTTTGGAAGGTGCTGTCTAAGGATCTTTGGTGAATTTCTGTGATGCGTCCTGTAGATAGTATACACTGCCGCTACAGAGTATTGGTGATGGAGGGAATGGATGTTCATGGTTGTGGTGCCAATGAAGCAGACTGTTTTGTCCTGGACGGTGTCAAGCTTCTTAACTGTTGTTGGAACTGTATTCGTTGGCAAGTGGGGAGTATTCCATCATATTCCAGGCTTGTGCCTTGTAGATGGTGGACAGGCTTTGGAGAATCTGAGGGCAAGTTACTTCCTGCAGTATTCCTAGTCTCTGAGCTGCTGTTGTAGCCACTGTAGTTATATAGTGAGTCCAGTTGCGTTTCCGGTCAATGGTAACCTCTAGGATATTGATGGAGGGGGATTCAGAATCAAAAAGTGTGGTGCTGGAAAAGTACAGCAGGAGGGGGATTCAGTGATGGCAATACCACTGAATGCGCAAGGGGCAACAGTTAGACTTTTTTTTATTGGAGATGGCCATAAAATCTCAGCCAAGTCAGCCATAATCATCTTAGAACATAGAACATAGAACATAGAACAATACAGCACACCACTGAATGCGCAAGGGGCAACGGTTAGACTTTTTTTTATTGGAGATGGCCATAAAATCTCAGCCAAGTCAGCCATAATCATCTTGAATGGTCGAGCAAGCTTGGAAGACAAAGTAACCTACTTTTGCTTCTAAGTTTTGTGTCCCATTGTTAAATCTGGTGGAGCTAGGGAAATATGACTGAATTTAGAGAGAGAATAGAGAGGCAAATGGAAAGTAAAAGCTAAATTTATTTTTACAATCTTCCAAAACAATTAACCTAAAGGAATGAGACTGCCCAATTAAAGTTAATTTTTGATCCCAAAGTCATGAGTTATTACAAACAGCACTAACCAAATTGTTAAACAGGCTACTTAACCTTTAAATGGCAGACGTGAATTTGCTGTTAAAATGGTCATGTAATTTAATGGTTTTCCCATTCTTTTAGTACATAGCAAAAGTAATAACTTCACACCAGCGCAGGTCACCTAACAGAAAGTGACTAAATTGAGACAGCAACCTTTAAATGGCACTATCTAAATCTGCATCTGCTCCTTGCCTGAAGATGCCAGACCATTCCACACAATTTTTGACAAATATTGTTAAGTCCTACTGGCTGCTGACAAAGTTTCCCTTAATATTATTGCACTTTGCTTAATTTATAATCGTCAGACTTCTAGTAATGATTTGGAGTGCTTCACATTCTCCGGAAATTTGCTTTGTTTCCTGATATGTTTCCCAATGCAATGTCAATGAGTAGTTTGTTTTTTGTTCCGTTATGCTTTTTTTCTCCAAAATAAGATCTGATGATCTCTGGGTTGATTGTCTTCTGTTTTTTTTTTGTTTCGGTATCTATTGCCAGCAAGCAATGCTGACATTACACTTTGCATACAAATTCAGTATTTAGATATTACATACTCTAAAATACATTATTTGTCTTAGTCCCATAACTTTAGCCTTTTAAATTTGAATCCAGCTATACTTTTTTAAAATTTATTCTTTGTGTGAATCTTAACCAACAATATACAGCAGTGTCAGTTATTTAGTGATAATATGACTACAAAGCATACAGTATTGTAATTTGCCTTTTTTAATTTTACAGCTTCAGTTGGATCCTCTTGATTTTAAAAGTACTCACCTAATTTTTCATACTGTAACTAAATGTCTACTTTCCTGTGACAAGTGTTTGAAAATAAGAGGTGAGTAACTACTGTTAACAATGTCATGGATTCTATTTAGTTTTACACATTGTTTTGATACATTATTTTATATATCTTTTTGTAGGAATGGAAATACTAGGAAATCTATGTAGAGCTGAAGATAACGCAGACTTGATATGTGAATATGTGGATCAGGACTCTTACAAGGAGATTATATGTCATCTAACTTTGCCTGATATGCTGCTGGTAATCTCCTCATTAGAGGTGCTGTACATGCTTACTGAACTAGGAGAAGTACCCTGCACAAAGATAGTTAGTGTGGAAAAAAGTGTGGGTAAGTTTAAATATTGTTGCAAGTAAAATGAACAACTCATTTCATTATTGTTTTTAGTATAGCAAAGTCTCTTGGGATGTGTTTATCTAAAATCAATTAATGAATTGGTGATTAAGTTGCATCTTCTCCCAAAGACAACTGTAACGTTTTCTACACTATGGAAAGTTGTTCACAATAATTTAGAAATTGAGATTTTGTAGAAACTTAATCTGGATTATTTAAATACTGTTAACGTTTAGTTAGGAATTTTTTTGTGTCCTTCCCATCTCCCATTTTTCTGAAATTTCTCCAGTCATTGCTAAACTTAAAGATTTGTATTTTTGCATTTAAGGAGCAGAGAGAACATGGTGAGCATTCTCATGTGTACTTTAAAAGGGTAAAGGAAAAATGCACTTGACTGTGAAATCTGGTTTGCTACCCTTGGGCTTGGGAAGCAAAGAATATTAGAAAATAATACCACAATACACAAAACACTGGAGAGACAGATAGCATAAAAATAGAGAACAGTATGATAACAGAGTATGGGACAAAGTGTATTTCTGAGTTCCACTGCATTTCTATATGCACAGAGTATAGTTAATGAGATTGGGGCGTGACAAGCAGAGGTTGCCATGTTGGATTATGCTTTTTTTAAATTTATTCATTTTGTGGGATGTGTGTGTCGCTGACTGACAAGCATTTATTGCCCATCCCTAGTTGCACTTAAGAAGGTGGTAGTGACTGCCTTCTTGAACTGCTGCAGTCTACCTAACGTGGGTTGACCAATGCCATGAGGGAGGGAGTTCCTGGATGATGATCCAGCGACAGTGAAAGAACGGCAATGTATATCCAAGTCAGGATAGAGGGGAATTTGAAGGGGGTGGTATTCCTATTTATCTGCTGCCCTTATCCTTCTAGATGGAAGTGGTCGTGAGTTTGGAAGGTGCAATTTGAGGATCTTTAGTGAATTTCTGCAGTGCACCTTGTAGATAGTACATACTGTTGCTACTGAGCATTGGTGATGGAGGCAATGGATGCTTGTGAGTGCAGTGTTAATCAAGCGGGCTGTTTGTTTTGGATGGTGTCAAGCTTCTTGTGTTGTTGGGGCTGCACCCATCCAGGCAACTGGGGAATATTCCATTGCACTCCTGACTTGTGCCTTGTAGATGGTGGACAGACTTTGAGGAGTTTTTTGAAGAAGTACAAAGAGGATTGATGAGATAGAGCGATAGATGTGATCTATATGGACTTCAGTAAGGCGTTCAACAAGGTTCCCTATGGGAGACTGATTAGCAAGGTTAGATCTCAGGGAATACAGGGAGAACTAACCATTTGGATACAGAACTGGTTCAAAGGTAGAAGACAGAGGGTGGTGGTGGAGGGTTGTTTTTCAGACTGGAGGCCTGTGACCAGTGGAGTGCCACAAGGATCAGTGCTGGGCCCACGACTTTTTGTCATTTACATAAATGGTTTGGATGGGAGCATAAAGGGTACAGTTAGTAAGCTTACAGATGAGACCAAGTTTGGAGGTGTAGTGGACAGCGAAGAGGGTTACCTCAAATTACAACAGGATCTTGACCACATGGGCCAATGGGCTGAAAAGTGGCAGATGGAGTTTAATTCAGATAAATGCGAGGTGCTGCATTTTGGGAAAGCATTTCTTAGCAAGACTTAAACACTTAATAGTAAGGTCCTAGGGAGTGTTGCTGAACAAAGAGACCTTGGAGTGCAGGTTCATAGCTCCTTGAAAGTGGAGTTGCAGGTAGATAGGATAGTGAAGAAGGCGTTTGGTATGCTTTCCTTCATTGGTCAGAGTATTGAGTACAGGAGTATGCTGAACAGGCTGGGGCTGTTTTCCCTGGAGCATCAGAGGCTGCGGGGTGACCAGATAGAGGTTTACAAAATTGAGGGACATGGATAGGGTAAATAGGCAAAGTCTTTTCCCTGGGATCGGGGAGTCTAGAACTAGAAGGCACAGGTTTAGGATGAGAGGGGAAAGATATAAAAGAGACCTAAGGGGCAACTTTTTCACATAGAGGGTGGTACGTGTCTGGAATGAGCTGGCAGAGGAAGTGATGGAGGCTGGTACAATTGCAACATTTAAGAGGCATTTGGATGGGTATATGAATAGGAAGGGTTTGGAGGGATATGGGCCAGGTGCTGGCAGGTAGGACTAGATTGGGTTGGGAGATCAGGTCGGCATGGACGGGTTGGACAGAAGGGTCTGTTTCTATGCTGTACATCTCTGTGACTCTGAGTCAGGAGGTGAGTTACTCACTACAGTATTCCTAGCATCTGGCCTGCTCTTGTAGCCACTGTTTATGTGGTGAGTCCAGTTGCGTTTCTGTTCAATGATAACCCCCAGGATGTTAACAGTGGGGGATTCAGTGGTGGTAACATTGTTGAATGCTAAGGGGTGGTGGTTAGATTGTCTCTTTCTTGTGATGGACATAGCCTGGCATTTCTGTGGTGCAAGTGTTACTTGCCACTTGTCAGCCCAAGCCTGGATATTGTCCCAATTTTGTTACATTTCAGCATGGACTGCTTCAGGATCTGAGGAATCGAGAATGGTGCTTAACATTGTGTAATCATTGGCTAACGTCCCTACTTCTGACTTTATGGTGGAGGGGAGGTCATTGATTAAGCTGCTGAAGATGGTTTGGCCTAGGACACTAGCCTGCAGAATTCCTACAGCGATGACTGGTCTCCAGCAACCGCAATCATCATCCTATGTGTCAGGTTTGACTCCAACCAGTGGAGAGTTTGCCCTGATACCCATTGACTCCAGTTTTGCTAGGGCTCCTTGATGCTACACTCGTTGAATGCAACCTTGATGTCAAGGGCTGTCATTCTCCCCTTGCCTCTGAAATTCAGCTCTTTTGTCCATGTTTGGGCCAAGGTTGTAATGAGATCCAGAACTGAGTGACCGTACTGGAACCCAAACCGGGCGACACTCAGCAGGTGCTGCTTGATAGCACTGTTGATGACATCTTACATAATTTTACTGATGATTGAGAGTAGAGTGATGGTGCGCTAATTGGCCAGGTTGGATTTGTCCTCTTTTAAAGTACTTGGGGCATACTTAGGCAATTGTCGGGTAGATATTCAGTGTTGTAACTGTACTGGAACAGCTTGGCTTGGGAAGTGGCAAGTTCTGGAGCGCAAGTCTCCAGGACTATTGCTGGAATCTTGTCAGGGCCTTTAGCCTTTGCAGTATCCAGAGTCTCCAATTGTATCTTAATATCATGTGGAGTAAATTAAATTGGATGAAGACTGATATCTGTAATGTTGGGGACTACTGGAGGAGGCCGAGATGGCAATAATAGTGATTTAGCTAGAGGAAGGACTGGTTGGAGTGTAAATAACTGAGCCAGTGTGCCTTTTGCAATTCTGGAAAGTCCACTTCCACTCACCTGGGGCTTGTACTAAAATTGAGAGATCTATTCACAGCCTGGTGAAGAAAATCAATTTTATATAGTCATTCTCACAGAAACATGCTATGTGTGAAGTGTTGGAGGCGATTTCCTCTAATTCCAGGAGCAGTAATTACTGTTTTATATGCTGTTGCATTGTTTTGGAACTTTGGAGAAAAAGAGTCAAAGCAACAGCACTTTTTTAAAATGGAGAGGCACAGACAAAGGTAGCACATGGTCAGGTCAGTACAGGAGAGAGGGAGAAAAAAAAATCTACACTGCTCCCTGACACAGCAGTGAACCTGCGCAGTTACTGCCTTTGCTGTTTGAATTTGTGTATCGCTGGATATTGGAGTGCGTCTGGGAAAATTAACAAACAGTGACATTCACAATTAATTTTGGAGGAACCTGTTTGGGAGAGGTCACAGCACAGAAACAGATAAGTGAATAGTTTTAAGTGTGACCTTACAGTACGTCTGTATTTGTGAGAAGAGTCGTTTCTTTCTTGATTATATGTTTATTTAGATATATCTCTTGATTAAATTTAAATATAAGCCCTAAGTATTAAGTTAGCCTGGAGCAGGGTTTTGTAGAGGAATACAGCAGTGCTATTTTCTAGGTCAGTAGATTGAAAGAAGCAAAAATGACCTTTAGTAGCATGATCTGCCCTTGTCGGATGTGGGAGTTCAGGTAGAGTTTACGTGATACTGAGGATTATATCTGCAATTAATGCCATTGATTACGAATCCTATCCGATCGAATGGATCGTTTGCCTCTAACCCTCACTCCAATGAGGAATGTACAAGAGCAAGAGTATGACGGTTGGCAGTTATAGAAAGGGAGAAAAGTTGCAGATTCAGTCAAGTAATTAAATGACCTCCAGGAAAGGTAAGAGAGGTTGGCAGGTAATGCAGGAGTCTTCTGTGGCTATCCCGAATTTTCATCAACTATGTTGTTTTGGGAAATGTAGGGGGTGATGGATTCTCGAGGGAACGTAACGTGAACAGCCAAGTTTCTGGTATCGAGACTGATTCTAATGCAAGAGGGGTACGTCAGGTTCCAAGAGATCAATTGTGTTAGGGGACTCTTGAGTCTGAGACACAGACAGACATTTCTGTGGCCAGCAGTGAAAAATTAGAATTTGTCCATATTTGGACCAAGGTTGTAATGAGGTCTGGAGCTGAGTGGCCCTGCTGGAACCCAAACCGGCTTCACAGAGCAGTTTGTTAACTCCTCGGGGGTGTGTTAACCCCCTGGTGCCAGGATCAAAGATGTCTTAGAGAGGGTACAGAATGTTCTCAAGGGGGAAGAGGGCCCAACAAGAGGTCATTGTACACATTGGAACCAGTTACTGCGCAGTTACTGCCTTTGCTGTTTGAATTTGTGTATCGCTGGATATTGGAGTGCGTCTGGGAAAATTAACAAACAGTGACATTCACAATTAATCTTGGAGGAACCTGTTTGTGAGAGTAGTAATATCTGGATTACTCCTGGTGCTGCAAGCTAGTGAGGGTAGGAATAGGAGGATAAGAGCAGATGAATGCATGGCTGAGGAGCTAGTGTATGGGAGAAGGATTCACATTTTTGGATCATTGGGTTCTCTTCTGGGGTAGAAGTGACCTGTACAAGAAAGATGGATTGCACCTGAATTGGAAGGGGATTAATGTAGTGGTAGGGAGATTTGCTAGAGCTGCTCGGGAGGATTTAAACTGGTAAGGTGGGGTGATGGAGGGTGGGCCTGAGTGAGGAATGAGATCAATCTGAGACTGGTACAGTTGAGAACAGAAATAAGTCAAACAGTCAGGGCAGGCAGGGACAAAGCAGAGAACAAGGTAGGACTGATAAATTAAACTGCATTTATTTCAATGCAAGAGGCCTAACAGGGATGGCAGATGAACTCGGGGCATGGTTAGGAATATGGAACTGGGATATCATAGCAATTACAGAAATGTGGGTCAGGGATGAACAGGACTGGCAATTTAATGTTCCAGGATACAAATCCTACAGGAAGAACAGAAAGGGAGGCAAGAGAGGAGGGGAAGTGGCATTTTTAATAAGGGATACCATTACAGCTGTACTCAGGGAGGAACTTCCCTGAATGTATTTCCGGGAATATATTTGGGCTGAACTGAGAAATAAGAAAGAGATGATAACCTTTTTGGAATTGCATTACAAGCCCTCATAGTCAGAGGGAAATTGAGAAACAAATTTGAGGAGATTTCGCTTATCTGTAAGAATAATAGGGTGGTTATGGTCAGGGATTTTAACTTTCCAAACATAGACTGGGACTGCCATAGTGTTAAGGGTTTAGATGGAGAGGAATTTGTTAAGTGTGTACAAGACAATTTTCTGATTCAGTATATGGATGTACCTACTAGAGAAGGAGCAAAACTTGACCTACTCTTGGGAAATAAGGCAGGCCAGGTGACTTAGGTGCCAGTGGGGGAGCATTTTGGGTCCAGCGACCGCAATTATATTTATTTTAAAATAGTGATGGGAAATGATAGACCAGATGTAAAAGTTGAAGATCCAAATTGGAGGCCAATTTTGACAGTACTAGGCAAGAACTTTCGAAAACTGATTGGAGGCAGATGTTCCCAGGTAAAAGGACAGCTGCCAGATGGGAAGCCTTTAAAAGTGAGATAACAAGAATCCAGAGAAAGTATATTCCTGTTAGGGTGAAAGGAAAGACTGGTAGGTGTAGGGAATGCTGGATGACAAAAGACATTGAAGGTTTTGTTAAGAAAAAGAAGGAAGCATATGTAAGGTATAGACAGAATAGATCGAGTGAATCCTTCAAGTATAAAGAGAGTAGGAGTATACTTAAGAGGATAATCCGGAGAGCAAAAAGAGCACATGAGATAGCTTTGGCAAATAGAGTTAAGGAGAATCCAAAGGGTCTTTACAAATATGTTAAGGACAAAAGGGTAGCTAGGGGGAGAATAGGGCCCCTCAAAGATCAGCAAGGCGGCCTTTGTGTGGAGCCGCACAAGATGGGGGAGATACTAAATGAGTATTTTGCATCAGAGTTTACTGTGGAGAAGGACATTGAGGGTATAGAATGTGGGGAAATAGATGGTGACATCTTGAAAAATGTCCATATTACAGAAGAGGAAGTGCCTGATGGTAGTGGATAAGTTGTTGGAGGGAATCCTGAGGGGCAGATATCCATTTATTTGGAAAGGCAAGGACAGATTAGGGATAATTAACATGGCTTTGAGCCTGGGAAATCCTATCTAACAAACTTGAGTGAGTTTTTTGAAGAAGTAGCAAACAGGATTGATGAGGGCAGAGCTATATGGATTTCAGTGAGGCGTTTGACAAGGTTCCCCATGGGAGACTAGTTAGCAAGGTTAGATCTCATGGAATACAGGGAGATCTAGTCATCTGGATACAGAACTGGCTCAAAGTTAGAAAGATAGTGGGTGGTAGCGGAGGGTTGTTTTTCAGACTGGAGGGTTGTGGCCAGTGGAGTGACTCTAGGATCGGTGCTGGATCCATTACTTTTCGTCTTTTATATAAATGATTTGGATGTGAGAATAAGAGGTACAGTTAGTAAGTTTGGGGATGACACCAAGTTTGGAGGTTTAGTGGACAGCAAAGAAGCTTGCCTCTGATTACAATGGGATCTTGACCAGATGGGCCAAAGGGCTGAGAAGTGGCAGATGGAGTTTAAGTCAGACAAATGCAAGGTGCTGCATTTTGGGAAAGCATTTCTTAGCAGGACATATACACTTAATGGTAAGGTGCTCTGGAGTGTTCCTGAACAAAGAGACCTTGGAGTGCAGGTTCATAGCTCCTTGAAAGTGGAGTTGCAGGTAGATAGGATAGTGAAGAAGGCGTTTGGTATGTTTTCCTTTTATTGGTCAGAATATTGAGTACAGCAGTTGGGAGGTCATATTGTGGCTGTACAGGACATTGGTTAGGCCACTTTTGGAATATTGCATGCAGTTCTGTTCTCTTTCCTATTGGAAGGATGTTGTGAAACTTGAAAGGGTTCAGAAAAGATGTACAAGGATGTTGCTAGGGTTGGAGGATTTGAGCTATAAGGAGAGGCTGAACAGGCTGTGTGACTCTTTTCCCTGGAGCGTTGGAGAATGAGGGGTGACCCTATAGAGGTGAATAAAATCATGAGGGACATGGATAGGATAAATAGACAGTCTTTTCCCTGGCGTGGGGGAATCCAGAACTAGAGGGCATAGGTTTAGGGTGAGAGGGGAAAGATATAAAAGAGACCTAAGGAGCAACTTTTTCACACACAGGGTGGTGCATGTATGGAATGAGCTGGCAGAGGAAGTGGTGGAGGCTGGTACAATTGCAACATTTAAGAGGCATTTGGATGGGTATATGAATAGGAACGGTTTAGAGGGATATGGACCAGGTGCTGGGAGGTGGGACTAGATTTGCGTTGGATATCTGGTCGGCATGGACGATTTGGATGGAAGGGTCTGTTTCTATGCTGTACATCACTTTGACTCTATGACCGTCTCCTTAGCAATCGATCATCTGCAGTTGCGCCTATCTGCAATACTCCATTATGGCTATGAAGTCCTACCCTTGTATTTTATGTTGTCTTCCCACAAACAACACTGGTCGCCATCCAGGGCAAAGCATGATTGGCACCCCATTATCACAAGAGCACCACATCTATAAAATTCGGTGCAGCAACACAGAAGCTCCTTTTGCTATGGTTTTCAAATCTGACCTCTACTATCTAGTAACACAAGGGTGACCATTGCAGAAGGACCATTTACAGGTTCCTCCTCAAGTCACAGCAGACTTTTGATAGTTTTTATTTCATGGTGCTCTGTCACAAATGCCCTACCTGAACAGCATTGAGGAAGTACTTCGACCCCACTGACTCCAATGATTCCAGAAGTATTTCTTAATTCTGTAACCAAGCTGATTTCATTTAAAACAGTATTTGAAGCCAGGCTGTAGAATGAATGGGTTTTTATGCAATATTGGCATTTATTTGCAACCTAACAGTTTTTTTTAAAGGAAAGGGTAGTTTGTTGTTTTTTTGGGATTTATTTTGTTTTAAACTTGGGCAGAGGCACTCTTGACTGAGTAAGAGAGGTTTGTAGTTTCACTTTTAATTTTAGGTCATGTTTTAGTCCTGTGATGACTCTGGAACAGGATGGCTGTATAATAGTAGTGCTCCTGATAAGAGAAGAGCATAGTCAGTTAGGTTCTTTGAGGGATGAGTTAGTGTTGGGAGGGAATTCCAGAGCTTTCGACCGAGGCAACTAAAGACTTTGCCACCAATGATGGAATGTCTAAAATTGGGAATACACAAGATACCAGAATTATTTACAACATAGAACATTACAGTGCAGTACAGGCCCTTAGCCCTTGATGTTGCACCAACCTGTGAAACCAATCTAAAGCCCATCAAACCAACACTGTTCCATGATCATCCATATGTTTATCCAATGACCAATTAAATGCCCTTAAAGTTGGCCAGTCTACCAATGTTGAAAGCAGGGCATTCCAAGCTCTTACTACTCTCTAAGTAAAGAACCTACCTCTGACATCTGTCTTATATCTATCACCCCTCAATTTAAAGCTTTGTCCCCTCGTGCTAGCCATCGTCATCTGAGGAAAAAGGCTCTCCCTGTCCACCATATCTAATTCTCTGATTATCTTGTATGCCTTTATTAAGTCACTTCTCAACCACCACCTCTCTAATGAAAACAACATCAAGTCCATCAGCCTTTCTTCATAAGACCTTCCCACCATACCAGGCAACATCCTGGTAAATCTCCTCTGCATCCTGTCCAAAGCTTCCACATTCTTATAATGCGGCGACCAGAACTGTATGGAATACTCAGTGTGGCTGCACCAAAATTTTGTACAGCTGCAATATGACCTCATGAGTCCAAAACTCAATCCTTCTACCAATAAAAGCTAACACAGCATATGCCTTCCTCACAACCCTATCAACCTGGGTGGCAACTTTTGGGGATCTATGCACATGGACACCGAGACCTCTCTGCTCATCCACACTACCAGGAATGTTAGTATTAGCCCAATACTCTGTATTCCTATTACTCCTTCCAAAGTGAATCATCTTTCTCTTTTTTCTGCATTAAACCCCATTTGCCTCCTCTTGCCCCAGCTCTGCAGCATATCTATATCTCTCTATAACCTGCAACATCCTTCTGCACTCCACAGTTCTACTGACTTTAGTATCATCCACAAATTAGAGGAACGGCATTGTCACAAAGGGTTTGAACGCAAGGTTGAGAATTAATACGTCAAGATGTCGCTTGACAGGTTGCCAAAGTAAACCATCTGACACAGAGGTGATGGGGGAATGGACCATGGTGCAAGTTAAGACATCTGCAACAGTGTTTTTAATAATCTTGAGTTTACAGACTGTAGAGAGTGGGAGACCATCTAGAAATACATTAGAACATCTTTAATTCTAGAAATAACAAAGAAATAAATTAAAAGTTTCCATAGCAGATGAGATAAGGCAGGAGCAAAGTCAGGCAATGTTTTTATGAATGTGAAATTAGAGGGTCATCTCTGGATTTAATGTTATGCCAAAGTTGTGAGCAGACTGGTTTAATTTTAAGACTGTTCACAGGGAGAGGGGTGGAATCATTCACATTGGAGTGGTGACTGAAAGCATTGGCTTCTGTCTTCCCAATATTTAATTGTAGTACATCTTTCCTCCCCCAGTCTAGATATCAGGAAAACAGTGATAATGGAACAAAATGGAGGAGTCTGGAGAGTTATTGATGAAGTAGTGCTAGATATCCTCAAAGTGCATGTGAAAACTAACTGTGCCTTTAGATGATATAGTCAAGAGGCAACCTGGAAGTTAGAAGTGAGGGGAGACCAAGGATAGATCCTTGAGAGACAGAAATAACAATGCTGGATTGGGAAGGGAAACCATTGCGAGTGATTCTCTGGTACAAGTAGAAAAGAATGACAGGTGAAAGTTCTAACACCCAACTGGGATGAACGTGGACAGGCTTCTGAGGAAAATGATGTGGCAACTGTTAAAGGATGCACATAGCTGGAGAAGGAGGAAGAAAAGCTTACCTTTTTTGTCATTGGTGTGTGGCATGACATTTGTGAGTTTAAGAACTATCTTGGTGCTGTTGCAAGGAGCTTTGGGGTATTAAGCACAGATTTAGGAAAGAGACCTACCTGACAATTTCTTGCGAAGAAAGAGAGGAGAGCTTGGGCGTGGATGAGTAGTTTGCAAGATTGATGGGGTCAAGTAGTGGCTTTCTGAGGAGTGGACTGACAGCAGCAGACATCCAAAGTTCTCAACATGTTCTCATTGTGAACCAACTTAATGTCCAAATAAAATGAGAAAACATTAATGAAAGCCAAATTCCACTTTAGTTTTGTTTTGTTTAATAAGCAATTGCTTTTTCTTATCAGATATGTTGGTGTGTCTTGTGTCGGTGGATATCCAGTCATTTGAGTCTGATGCAGTGAAATTAATTGAATATCAAAGTTCTAACCATCAAGTGATCTCCGAAATCAGACCACAAGCTATGGAGCATTTGCAACATGGACTAGCTCATGGCGTGACAGCTTCAGGTATGTCCCTAGTGGTGATAAGAGAATTTAAAATGCTAGAAAATGAAATTCTATTTATTTAAAAAAAAATTAGCAAGGTAATATGGATGAATATTCTAATGTTTCATTGGTAATTTTGATTTTGGTTTCCATGTTGGAAAGTGTTCAGGCATAGATAGATATCAGTTGAGTACCATATCAGATTTTTGATAATGCGTCCACATAGCCTAATAATCAGTTTCTTGGAACCTGAACAAAAGTCATTGTCTCAGCTTTCTTTATTGAGGGGAGAAGTTTAAAATGCCATGTTTTGAAACTGACAGCTAATAATATTGGCAGCGGAGAGCAGAGGTGGCCGTTGTGAAAATTGTTATAAGCCCAGGAATGATAAAAGTTCTTCAAATTATGTATCTCGATACTCATCTGTGCAAGTACCCCTTCTTGTGTCGTCAGTGCTTACTGTTTAAAGATTTTGTTTTAAAAATTGGTAAACGTAATCAAGATTTTAAAGCTTGTCAATCATAATGCCTTGTTCTTATTCAGCAATAAAAGGCATATCAGCAATGAGATTTTCTTTATGTAAAAGTAAATAGTCAGGATTCAAATTAATGTTCAAATTAAAGTGCTGAAAAAAGCAGTTTTTTATAGAGTTTCCAATCTTGTTATTTGGATCTTGCAGAAAGTAAGTTTAATCTCTCACTGTGTTTGCTGCAGGCCCATAGCACAACAGCATTCAGTTTATCACAAATTGACAGACCATACTTTGTATTTGATTGTGCTTGATACGGACTGAAAATTTCCTTGAATCAAATGTTTAATTCCCCATGTGTATGTGAACTGTCTGCATAAACCATGATCGGCTTGAAATCGAACTGACCTACAGTCATCACAACTAGAGAAAAATATCTGACTGAATTAATGATGATAGAGGTCTTCCATTTTTAAATACTGCATTGGAAAGTATTTTGTACACATGAGCCTTTCCCTACACTTAATAAAATCACAAGAATTTTGCCGGTGTGACATTTGTAAATTTGTGAGCTATTTTGTTTCCATGTTTTATTTAATTTTCTTTTTTCAGATTTATATTTTCCACATACAAACACTTGGGTCTCCCTAACTGTACATGTACAACATTTAATAAGCACAAAGTTGCACTTATTTCTCCCCACAGGACCCCCTGCATGGTATGGGTTGTTTCCTCAATATTGGCTTGGAACTTAAACCTATATTGCCCATTTCTTCCTTCTCACATTTCATCCTTCTCTGCTGAAGAATTCTGCCTTTCTTTTGTAGAATTTAACTTTTTGCTGCTGGGTGATTCAAAGTAGTCTTGATCATTTCACTTGTTACAAGCCAAGTAAACAGCAGGATCTTCAAATCACCCCATGACCTTGGTTGGGTTAGTTTGCCTCAGAAGAAAAATGAGTTTAGGAATGTTCTGGTCATGGCTATTATGGGTTCAGCATAAGGAGATGAAAGTAATGCCCTGGAAAAGCTAAACTTTTCAATAATGTAGACAAAGACACCAAGCTACCCAGTCACAAATCAGTTTCTATAGATTTACCTAATGGCTATTTCTAAATTTCTTTGCACTGTGATCTGCTTTATTTAAAAATCATAAAATTGTCGTAGTCTAAGCTTATGGCTGTTGGATATATAGAGATGTTGACAAACTACCAGTGTTAACAGAGCATCTTGAGCAGCAGTTAGTAAATATCACTTGGGGACCTCGTCAACTAATGTTCAATCCCTTGATATTCTCTAAGCTTGTTTGTAAATCTTCTTTGCAATTTGGAGTTTATAACCTCCCAATAAATTATTGGGCTTCGTCCCAAGCCAAACACTTGGCCTTTATTCCTAACCAACATGAACCACAGTACGGCTGCTGGAAAATGACTGCCATCTTTCTTTGTTCAACAGCAGAGACCAGGCATATTCTCACAGAGAGGAAGGAAAATTTGGAGGGATGTTTTTCCCGGGGCCTTGTTCATGACTTCCTCGTGACTTGGAGAATGGTCTGTGGCGAGGGGAGACCTGAAAAAGTGTAAGGGGAGAAAATACAAATTTACAACAAAACTTAGAAGCATTGTAGTTTTAAACTGGGCAGTAGGGATTTGTTCATTGTGGTTATTGTTTAATTTGATATTTAGATGTGCACATCTGTGTCCCCAATGATCTACCTTTTCAAGCTTCCATGGGTGGAAGACCTGCTTTTGAAGGAGGAATGGAAGTTGCCCACTGTAATTTCTGTTCTCCAAAGAATAGCTTTCTGGTACAAACCTGTTGATCCTGCCATGGCAGAATGTCTTAATACTGCTTGGGGGTGGATGGTGTGGGAGGCAGTGATGGGTGGATGGGATGATTGGGTCGTGTCAAGGGAAATAGCAGGTGCTTTAATGGGTAGTCATGCTGAAAAAGAAACAGTTGCCAGCTGTGTTTGGCGAGTTGATTTTTATCTTTGCAAGCTGAAAAACAAAATGCTAGGCAGTTTACAAGTAATACCATTGGCTATCCTTTCATCTGCAGCCTTTGTTTCTTCCTCTGCTTTCTCATTTAATTTGTGGCTTGTTTCCTCACCAGCAGCTAGATACAAAAGGTGTTTTTAATTTCCTTCCTGAATTCTGTTCTATTTATTTAGTCATCTTAATGTTCAAGTAACAGTATTTGACAAATACTTTGAAGGTGAAATGGGCTAAAAAGCTTGTGTTCTCTCTGCTAAATATTAACTGCAACAGCAATAATTTACCATTTTGGAGAAGATTTGCAGCAACAATTTACATTTATATAGCTCTATTAATATAACAAAATGTCCCAAGGCACTTTAGAAATGTTATAACATAATAATTTAACACTGAGCCACATGACATTAAGCCATGCAATCAAGTTTCATCAAAGAGATAGATTTTAAGGAGTGCCTAAAGCTGGGAAGATGAAGTTTAGTGAGACAGTTTCAGAGCTTAGGACTATGGCATCTTAAGACATTGCCACCAATGACAAGAAATTAAAACTGGAAACACTGGAGCCAGAATTGGCAGAGCTCAAAGGTTTTGTGTGTGCTTGGAGAGGGTAGTTACAAAGCTAGAAGAGATCACAGCGCTGGTGAAGATGTAAGGCCATGAAGGGATTTGAAATACACATGGGAATTTTAAAATGTCACAAGTGTGGGTTAACTGGGCATCAGTATAGCTGAGCAAGCTTGGGAAATGGCTGAGCGAGACAAATCAGTACACAGGGTTGCAGGGATTGTGGAGGGTGGAATACGAGAGGCTGCCAGGAGTGCATCAAAGTTTTCAAAGCAAGATGTAGTAACGGAAGGATAGTGGTTTCAATAGCAAGTAAATTGGGGCAAAGCCAGGCTTAGATTATTTTATGAAGTTGCAAATAGGTAGTCGTAGAGCTAGAATAGTCTCATCTTGGGGTCAAATTAACTCCAAAGATTTGCAGAGCCTGGTTCAGTTTTGGATAGTTGTCAGATGGCTGGATCAAGTTGGTGATAAAAATAAAATTTATAACAGCAACTGCAAACAAAATCTTTTGTCATTCCATATGTTGTTTGAGGAAAATTACTACGGTATGTCATACAAGTAGTCTGATAATTAATAAACAGTGGAAAAACAAGAGGGGTATAGATGATTTTTGATGATGGGCTTTTGCCCGAAACGTCGATTTTCCTGCTTCTCGGATGCTGCCTGACCTGTGCAGTTCAGCACCATTCTAATCTTGACCCTGTTTTGGCTATTGCTGGATGAAAATCTGATTGGAAGGATTAAAACAAAAAATTCATAGCAATGTGACTTTAGTTTTAATTGGTTGACGAGCTTAATGTCTGTGGAGCCAAAGGGCGGTTTGCTATAGTGGTGTCAAGCGTGGTATTTTCTTTTTGAGAACAGTTTTGCAAGCAATGTGATGCAGAAAACACAGTGCTTGAAGTAACAAAGCCATTAACTGTATGAGCTCCAGGAGGAGCTATAGGAAGAAAAGTTTGGTTGGTCATTTATGTACATAGAAAGAAAGATTGACCGCCCTTACAAAATGAGCTGAGAGAGGGTATGGTAGGGGGAGATGAGACAGAAACTGGAGAAAGGTGGAATTCAGAGTTAAGCCAAGAGTGATCCTTGGAGGAAGTTTGCTCTGGTTAAAAGTGGAAGGTACAGAAGCAGCAGAGGCAACTGAATGGATAATCAAGATTTTTGTAACAAAAATAGCTATGTACTCCTTACACGTAACTGGGGAGATGAGGGTAGAGGAAACAGCGGAGAGTGGTTTAAGAAGACTGTGTCATTCTGAAGTAATGTTATCAAAAGCTTTCCTTGATATCTTTAAACATTGGGTAGTTTTAGCAATGGAGGGCAAGATTCAATGGCACTGACAATCCAACCAGATTTGACAACAGATCATTTAAAAGCAGATAACTGCCAAAGTTGCTCATGTTCATTAACTTAAATGGCATGATAATAGCAGATATACCAGACTCTAGTGCGAATGTAATGATTTTAGCAAGAACAAGGACATCATTGGTGACAGGGAATGATTTGCAAAACTAATAACTGCAGAAATATAATGACACATTGGGAATATGAAAGTACAGTAATACTAGACTTGAGGCAAGGCTTTTACGGGGGTGCGTCAAGTGGGTGATGTACAGAGTAAAATGGGTTTTTGGGGATGGGTTAAGAGGACTATGATAAGAGTATGTAGGTAGATGATAAGGGATGTCTTATCAAGTCAGTGTTGTTAGAATAGGAGTGATAAGGCCATATAAGAGATCAGGTGTGATAACTGAAGAGTTGATGGCTGGCCTAATTGCATTTTGATGCTGTTTTGAGCAGGAAGCAATGAACTGACTGAGCGCAATGGAAGGATTGCTTTTGTTTATTTTACATGCCACTACTTCTGGTTTCTGTATCTCATCTTCCTTTGTTGGCCAAATGATCTTGGGAACTGCAAACCTTTATTCCACTGACCTGTTACGCCACCTGCTGGTGCAGAAACGCCACATCATCTGAGTAATTTCAAGGTGTTATCCCAGTATTAATGGGAGGGAGCGCCACTTACTATGCAGAAGGTCACATAAGAGCATGTGGGTACGTTTGAAAGTATCTACCAGCATGCATACAATCAGGTAAACCCAAGTGTTTATATGCAAATTTGTGTTTGGAGAACAGAACTTACAATGAGGATTAATTTCCCATTTATTTTCTGGTTGGAAAGTATGTTCCTAAGTTTAAAAACAATTTATGTAAAACAACTATTCAAGTTGCTTACCAGGAAAATAATTCTGTCCAAATGTCTTCATTATATATAATGGTATTCCTTCACCACTTTCCCTAATCCCAACCATCATATATCATCAATCTTTTGTTCTTGCTTGCACAGCAATAAGAGTTGGCTCTACATTGGCAACCCCACCAGGAATAGAAGTAGACAGTGAAAAGTTTGGCTGTCAGTGGTAAGTATAAATGGTCAAGAAAAATGATGTGTAATTAGCTATTTTAACTGCGTGATTAGCAGCATGTTTAAAACCTTTGTGAGCAATATAAGTGAAAGAGTGTACAAAACAGAGATTCTTCGATCCAACTCTTCCATGCCAAAGAGATATCCTAAATTAATCTAATCCCATTTGCCAGCATTTAGTCCATATCCCTCTAAACCCTTCCTATTCGTATACCCATCCAGATGCCTTTTAAATGTTATAATTGTACCAGCTACCTCCACTTCCTCGGGCAACTCATTCTATACATGCACCACACTCTACCTGAAAAAGTTGCCTCTTTGGGTCTCTTTTAAATTCCACCCCCCACCTTAAACCTATGCCCTCTAGTTTTGGATTCCCCCATCCTGGGGAAAAGAGCTTGTCTATTTACCCTACCAATGATTTTATAAACCTCTAAGTTCACCCCTCCCCCTCCAAAGCTCCAGGGAAAACAGCCCTGGCCTATTCAGCCTCTCTGTAGCTTAAACCCTCCCACCCTGGCAACATCCTTGTAAAACTTTTCTGAATGCTTTCAAGTTTCATAACATCCTTCCGGTAGCAGCAGCTCACATTTACCTAAATTAAACTCCATCTGCCACTCTTCGGCTCGTTGGCCCATCTGATCAAGATTCCTTTTATACTCTGAAGTAACCTCCTTTGCTGCTCACTGCACCTACAATTTGGTGTCATCTGCAAGCTTATTAACCATGTCTCCTATATTTGCATCTAACTTATTTATACAACTGACGAAAAGCAGTTGTCCCAGCACCAATCCTTGTGGCACACTGCTGGTCACAGGCCTCCCAATGTGGAAAACAATCCTCCACTGCTACCCTCTGTCTGTCTATACCTTCAAGCCAGTTCTGTATCCAAAAGGCTGGTTCTACCTGCATTCCATGTGATCTAACCTTGCTAACCAGTCTACTATGAGGAACACCTTGCTGATGTCCACAGAGGTAGTGTCTAGTTTTTTTTTTTTGACAGTTTTTTAGCACTTCATGCATGCACTGTGCTCTTTAGGAAAGAATGAAATGTGTAGTAGAAGTTGCAATAAACTTTTGAGTATTTTTAAATCTGATTTGTGTTACTGTTTTTATCATGTAGCTCTTTGGCTGAGCCATATAACATTACAAAAAAAAAATTGTCTACATATTCGGTTATTTCTAAATGGTACAAAGATTGGTGGAGGGAGCAAGGAGGCTTCAGAAGAACAGACTAGGAGAGTGGGGAAAGGAGTGGCAGATACAATACTGTGGGAAAGTGAAAGGTTATGCTCTTTGGGAAGAATAGATGCATAGATTATTTTGTAAATGGGGAAAGCTTCAGAAATCTGAAGGAGTCCTAATTCAAGATTCTCAGGATCGTGCAGATTCAATTGGCAGTTAGTAAGGCAAATGCAATGTTAGCCTTCACTTACGTGGGCTAGAACACAAGAGCAAACATGTATTTCTGAGGCTGGATAAGACCATGGTCAGACTCCACTGGAGTTTGTCCAGTGGAGGTTTACAAGAATGATGAAGGGATGAAAGGCTTGTTACATGAGGTTGCAGACTCTGGTTCTGTACATGGAATCAAGATGGATGGGGGTGGGGGGATGGGAATCTCACTGAAACTTAAAGGATATGGGGAGGCTTAGATTCAGTGGACATAGGGAGGCGGCACGATTGCTCAGTGGTTAGCACTGCTACCTCAGTGCCAGGGATCCAGATTGAACAATTGGCTAACTATCTGTGTGGACTTATCATTCTCCCCATGTCTGTGTGGCTTTCCTCCGGGTGCTCCAGTTTCCTCCCACAGTCCAAAGATGTGCAGTTTAGGTGGGTTGTACTTGCTAAATTGCCCACAGTGACCAGGGGTTAGGTGTGTTAGCCATAGGAAATGTGGAATTATAGGGATCGGGTAGAGTGATGGTTCTGGGTGGGAAGCTCATCAGAGGGTCTGTGTGGACTCTAAGGTCCAAATGGCCTGCTTCCACACTGTAGGGATTCTATTCTATTCTATCCTACAGAGAAGATGTTTTCAATCATAGGAGAGACGAGGAACCAAGGGCACAGCCTCAGGATGAAGGGCCAAACCTTTAGAACGAAGATGAGGAATTTCTTCAGCCAAAGAGTGATTAATCTGTGGAACTCTCTGCACAGAATGCTGTGGAGGTCAAGCCATTGAATGTATTAAAAATAGTGTTAGGAAGATTATTGATAAGGTAAGGGGATCAAGGGTTAGGGGCTGAAAGCCGGACAATGAAGTTGAGAAACTTATCAGCGACAATCAAATATTGAGCAGATTTTATGGACATAATAGCCTAATTCTTCTCCTGAATCTAATGGTTCTGTCGTGTTCATAGTGGTTGACGGCATGAAAAATTTGAAATTATTCATAAAGAAACAACAGTATTGAGACTTAATTTTGATAAATTCACACTCTTTTAAAAATGTCATATCAAAAAGTGTGTTTGTATTTGTCTTCTGTAGTGCTGTACAATTTGAATAATCCCACCTAATGATATATTCGTATTACTTGAAGAACCCGCAGTGATTATAAATTGTATGTGTACTTTTACATTTTAAAAATGTGAACAACCACCATAAATTGGATTAAATATTTAAAGAGCTGTAAAGGACACATTTTAATTTGGTAGTAGTGACCCCAGTTTGTCACTGTATAAAAAATATGTCAAAAAGTATATTTTTTTCTGTAATGCTGTACAATTTGAATAATCCCACTTAATGATACATTTGTATTACGTGAAAAATTCAGTGATTATAAATTGTACGTATACTTTTACATTTTAAAAATGCATATAGCCAACATAACTTGGATTAAATATTTAGAGCTGGAAAGAACACAAAGAAATAGTTCCACTATTTTAATTCTAGTTGGAATGTATAAGCTTGTTAATAATTCTCAAGTTGCCTTAATGGTGACTGACCTTTTTTTAAGCAGTGACAAACTGGGGGTCACTGCTACTAAATTAAAATGTGTTCTTTACAGCTCTTTAAATATTTAATCCAATTTATGTTGGCTGTTTATACTTTTACATTTTAAAAATGCACACACAATTTATAATCACTAAATTCTTCACGTAGTACATATGTATCATTAAGTGGAATTATTCAAATTGTACAGCACTACAAAAAAAATACAAAAATACTTTTTGGACATGACTTTTCTAATGAGTCCGAATTTATCAAAAATTAAGTCCCAGTACTGTTCCTTTATGGATAATTTCAAATCTTCCATGCCTTCAACCACTATGCACACCACAGAACCATCCGATACAGGAGCAGAATTAGGCCATTTGGTCTTCCAGATAATAAAGTTCTTGCGTGAAATATACTTTAGACACTTGCAGCATATACAAAAGTGGTCCATTGTGTGGCTCCATTGTTTAGAGACTGGAGTTATAAGGAGAAGCTTCATAGGCTGAGATGTTTTTTTTCCCTGGAGCGTTGGAGGCTGAGGGGTTCGTAAAATCATGAGGGGCATAGATATGATGAATAGCCTAACTCTTTCCCCAGGATAGGGGAATCCAAAACTAGAGGGTATAGGTTTATGGTGAGAGGGGAGAGATTTAAAAGGGATGTGAAGAGCAACATTTTCACCGTATGTGGTGTGTATATGGAACGAGTTATCAGAGGACTTGGTAGAGATGAGTACAATTACAACATTTAAAAGACATTTGGACATGTACATGGATAGGAAAGGTTTTGAATATGGATATGGGCCAAATGCAGACAAATGGGACTAATTCAGTTTAGAGAACCTGGTTGGCATGGACAAGTTGGGCCAAAGGCTCTGTGACTCTATAACACAAATGATTTCATCATGTTGCACATTGGGAAAAGTGCAAAAGCCATTTGCAAGGATGATATTATTAAAACTGAGACGTTATGCATCGGGAAACACGGACCTGTTTATGGCTCTTTTCCCTAGAAAAATGTTGAATTAGAAATGGTTAGCTGAAAGTTCTTACAAGAAATCTTGAAAGTATTTTTAGGTTGACATAACAAAGATGGTTCCATTTGTTGGAATACTGAAATTTAGAGGCCATCTAGGCCAGGTAGTCTCTTTAAATCTATTAACAATTTTAGAACAGACTTCTTTATCCCAAGTGCTGAGACTTGCTACCATGGAACTTGCTACCAGATGGAATGTTGAGATGACTTGCATCAGTACATTTAGAGATGAGCTAAATAAGTACCTACAGGAAAAGGAATTGGCAAGGTATTTTGATAGAAAGATGCAGTGAATAGAGGAATCATGTAAGAAGCAGAAGTGCTGTAAATTCTATGTAAATTGCTGAATTTTGATAAAAGTTCTTGGCTAACTCTTTTATAACTGATCTTGGAATGCTTTATTCTCATTGGATGCTAATTATGGAATGGGGTTCATTTTCTTACTAGCATACTAAGATTTACCAGAATTAATTCTCCAAAGAAATGTTCAGATTATTGTAACTCAGATTGTGTATTTTTAACATTACAATCTATACACCATATTCGTGCAATATTGGGATGCATAGAGATATCATACATTAGTTTTTACACTTGGAAACACAGGAGCGTAATTAGGCCATTCAGTCCCTTGAATCTGTTTTGTCTTTCGAGCTTGTGGTCCATCATTTACCTCAATACCATCTTTTACACTATCCACAAATCCCTTGATATAACTAATGACTAGAAATCTAGCAATACTTGTCTTGAAGTTACTTGATAACCGAGCTTCCATGGCACTGTGTAGTAGAGAATTCCAAAAAGTGCCTCCCATCCCCGTCACGGAATTGCTCGTAATCTCAGTTCTGATTGGCTTGCCTTTTGCTTTGAGAGTCGGTCTCCTGATTGTCAACCCCATAAGGCAACATCCTTCCTGCATCTAAATCTATCTTTTTTTTTTAAGAATGTGATAAGTTTGAGGTTGTCTGTTATTCTTCTAAAGACCAGAGAATACAGGTTCTGTCTCCTCATAAGATGGTTCTACCATCCTCAAAATTGACCTAGTGAACTTCCACTGCCATGGCAAGTTTATCCTTCCCCAGGTAAGCAGACGAGAAGTGCACTCACTAATCCAATTGCGGTCTCACCAGTATTCTAAACAATTGAAGCAAGACCCTTTTGTCCTTGTACTCAAATCTTCTTGCAATATAGGTAACGTATTGTTTGCCTTATAAATTATTTACTGTACTTGTATGCTTGCTTTTGGTGACTTACAACCACAGGCAGCTAGATTTAGACATCAGTGCTTTGTAGAGGAGAAAGTGAGGTCTGCAGATGCTGGAGATCAAAGTTGAAACTTTATTGCTGGAACAGCACAGCAGGTCAGGCAGCATCCAGGGAACAGGAGATTCGACGTTTCGGGCACAGGACCAACAATCAGTGCTTTGTAACCTGTTACAATTTAAGAAACACTCTAACTTTGTTTCTCCTACCAAAATGGATGCTGTCACACATATTGCATTATACTAATTGTGCCATGCTCTTACCACCCATTCAGCCTGTGTAAATTCTGGTGAAACCTCTTTGCACTATCCTCACAACACTCATTCTCATCAAGTTTTGTATTATCTGAAAATATTAATTTATTGGCAATATTACACCTGTACCCGCATTCACTTTGTTGATGTGGATTGTGAGCTAGGGCTGAAGCACTAAGCATTCAGGTACCCTCATGGTAATAGCCAGCCAGCCTGAGAATAACCCACTTATTCCTACCATTTGCTTTTTTCCTGTTAATTAATCCTCAATCCTTGCTAGTGTGTAATCCCAATCCCCGAGTGCTTTAATTGTATTTACTAACCTCCCAAGTCATAATTTCCTCAATGCAAGGTGGGTTTTTTTCCTCTCTCCACAGATGCTGACAGACCTGTTGAGTATTTCCAGCTTTGTTTCTGTTATAAAATTCCTGCATCTGCAGTATTTTGCTTTACGCTGTCCTATGATTTAACTCTGGGATATAGCAAACTGGCTATGTTATAGAACTTGGAATATAAATATGTATTAGTTCAAGAATTTGAAAGCCATTTTGAAAAACAAATGTTTGGTACAAGTGATCATGACCCTGTTTCAGTCATTTGCCTATGATCTGTAGACAAATATTTTTTGTAGAAAGAAATCATACACAATGATATTTGCAGCACTGACTGAAAGGGCAAAAGTGCCAAAGAGCAAGAAAGTTACTGGGAAGCTGTCAAATCCAATGACTTATTACAAATAATTTTAAAATGAATGAATTCATTGAAAAAACAGCCTGCAAAGTAGAGATGTGAGAAATACCTTTTTTTTTCCCACCCAGAAGGTGGTGGCAATCTGGAACCCACTGCCTGGAAGGGTAATAGAAGCAAAAATCCTCATAACATTTAAGTGTGCACTGCGATGCCAAGGCATACAAGGCTATGAGCTAAGTGCTGGAAATAGGGATCAGAAAAGTTAGATAATTTGTTTTTGATCATTGTGGATGCGATAGTCTGAGGGGGTGTTTTTCTGTGCTGTAAATTAACTTCAGAGAGAATGTGATTTAGATCTGGGATGAGGTCACAGAACATGTGGAGTAAGCCTTCACAGTACTCTTTGGTGAATTCACTGTGTGTAGTGCTGAAATTTGCATTTACCATGCAATCAGCTATATGCTATTTGCTAATGGGTTACCTTTTATTTTTACTCTAAAGTATACAAAAAGTATCATGCAATGACTGTATCTTACAAGTGAGTCGAGTGACTTCTAGAGAATATTTGACTTGGTCATCACTATTATGTGTAAAGTTGACTGTAGTTTACTTAATTGTTGACGGTAGGCTAAGATGTGTATTTGAATAAGTGCTGATTAAGTATGAATCTTCAAAAAAAAACTGCAGATGCTGTAAATCAGAAAAAGAAACTAGAATTGTTGGGGAAAAACTCAGTAGGTCTGGCAGCATTTGTAAAGAAAAAGCAAGGTTAATGTTGAAGGTCCAATGATCCGTCTTTAGAATTGACATTTAAAAAAAAAAATTATTCATGGGATTTGGGTGTCACTGGCTAGGCCGAGGGCAGCTTTTACCATCCCTAATTGTCCAGTTATGTTCACCACATTGTTGTGGGTTTGGAGTCACGTAAGCCAGGCCAGGTAAGAATTCCTTCCCTAAAGGGCATGAGTGAACCAGCTGGGTTTCATGGTCATCATTAGACTCTTTAATTCTAGATACTTAAATTTAAATTTATATTCAAATTTCACCATCTGCAATGGCAGGATTTGAATCCACGTCCCCAGAATATTACCAGGATCTCTGGATTAATAGTCTAGCAATAGTTCTGCTAGGCCAACAACTCCCATAGTCCATATCTGCAATGCTACATAATATCTCTTTGGCTAGAAATTATTTCAGCCAAAGAGTGGCGAATCTATGGAATTCACTGCCATGGAAGGCCGGGGAGGCCAGCTCATTGAGTATATTTAAGATGGAGTTGATTGTCTAGGGGATCAAGGGTTATGGGGAGAAAGCAGGAGAATGGAGTTGAGAAACTTGTCAGCCATTATTGAAAGACAAAACTCAATGTACTGAATGGTCTAAATTCTGCTGCTATCGTCTTATAACTTTTTATAGTTTAAAAAAAAAATCTTTTCAAGAAGTGGATCAAATATGACATACAAACTTTTAGCAGTAAATTTTGTAGCTTACTGAAACTGCATTTTCTGGTTTCTTGAATGGAAGTTCGAAAATAGTTAGAAAAAATAATTGATAGGGCAGGTTTTTGCAACTTTCCCAAAGTTAAGTAGCTGAAACGAAGTGCCATTTTTGTCATGTAACTCTGATAATATTCTGGATTCTATAATTCTATACTAATTAAATTGTAGCAAGTTGAAATAATTATCATTAGAATTTTTTTTAAGAATTCTGTTTGCTGTCACCGAAGAATGTACTTTGCTAATTCAATTTTAGAAATTTTCTTTTCTGAAATTTGTGTCTTGCTTATTCAGGTTAAACGCACATTTTGAGACATCCTTGGAAGGCTCAATTTCACGACTGGATCTCTATTCTGAATATCTTTCTGTGTGCAGTAAATTAGCTCGGGGTGGAATTCTGACATCAACAGGTTTTAATAAGTGTCTGAGGTATGTTGAACTAATTGAAGAAAGGAAAAGCTATTTCTCATCAAGCACCCCCATCCTCATCACCACTGTTAACCTGTTTAAGAAAGTCAGTATACTTTTAGTGGGGTGGAGGCGAAATGGAATGAAGTTCCTCAAACAATTCCTCAAGGGCAGCAAAATGTTTACATTTTTGGTGACACATATCTTAAGGATAATGACTGCATGTTTGTAAGACTTGTTCCTGCCATTTTTCAATTGATTATCTAGCTTGGTGCATGAGAGAGCCAAATACAGCAAGGTTTTGACAGCATTAGGAAGACAATCTTTGATATTTCTAGTTTTTCCTGTGGTGCAATGTAGCCTCTGTTTCTCACGATTGAACTTATGTCTGAATCCCTGCTTGCTCCTTGCTGTAATTGTCTTAATTAGGTATTAATGCTTCCCTGTGAAAAATAAATTGGAAGAAATCTGTCACAGTATCCCAGTCAGTATCAGTTATGAATCTTAAAAGCAATTGTTACATTGTTCAACATGAATAGCTTTTAGTTTAAAAACACTGAATTGGTTGCTTACAAAACTTGACACGTTTTCTTTTGTTTTGTATGCAAGGACTCTATTTCCAACCTGTATAGTAAAACGAATTGAAGATCCCAATAACAGCGGGCAAGCACAAATACACATAGTAGGTATCCAAAGAAGGGCTATACCACTTCCCATGCAGTCACACTACCAACAATCACCAACTGCTCCCTCCATTACGGCAGAGATAACACAGAATCCAGCTCCCTCAGGTAAGTTGCTTATTAATAAATCTAAATGAGTTAACATTTTCTATTGGAAAAATCCCACACTTGGGCATTTCTGTAGGAATTTTGAATAAATAAATAGTGCCAGAGCAATTAATGGAATTGAGAGTTGGTAAATCCTCTGAATCTGATGACCGCGGAACTAGACATATCTGCAGACTCTCCAGTACAAAGAGAGTGTTGGTGCTTGGTTCTGATTTTCCAGAATTCTTTAGGTCCTATTGATTGGAATGTAGTACATTGAACTCTGCTATTCAAAACAAAAAGGAGGGAGGCCATGATGATACTACAGTTATAGTATTGTATGCTGTTTTGGTCATCTTATCCAAGAAAGATATACTTGCCATGAGGGAAGTCAATGCACTGGGTCCTTGCATAATGGCATTATCCTATGGGGAGAGTTTGAATAGACTGTGGGGGATACAAGACATGATCTCATTAGATCATTGGATCTCATCTCTGAAGAGAAGCAGGCAAGGTGAGGACTTTGTGACAGATAGTCAGCATCCAAGGTGACAGTGAGCTTTTAAAGTATTGAATGTACATAAGATAATATAGATAAGGGATAACCAGTCGATGTGGAGTATTGGATTTTCATAAGACTTCTTATAACCCTCAAAAGGTGAGGCAAATTTAAAGCACATGAGAAGGGCAGTATATTGGTATAGATTGAGAATTGGTTGACAGATAGGGAACAGCGTAAATAAATGGATCATTTTCCAAATGGCAAGCAATGACCTGGTGAGGTACTGTGAGGATCAGTGCTTGTGCTCTAGTTTTTCACAGTATGTGTACATGGCCTTGATGAGGGAGTGAAATGCAATATTTTCAAGCTTGCTGATGACACAAGATTGGGTGAGATTGAGAGTTGAGGCGGATGCAAGGATGCTTCCAGGCATTTGAGACAAGTTTGAACGAGTGGGCAAACCTAGTGAAGGCAATACAACGTGACTAAATGTGAAGTTATGCACTTCAATATGAAAAGCAGAAAGGAAGAGTAATATTTAATGGTGATATGTTGGCAAGTGTGGATGTATAAAAGGATCTGGGTGCCCTTGTAGACTAGTCAATTAAAGTAGTCAGGCGGTGAAACAAGCAATTACGGAGGTAAATGAGATATTGTGAGACCACACCTGGAGCATTCTGAACAGTTTTGGTCTCCCTACCTAAGAAAGGACATACATGCAATAGAGGCACTGCAGTAAAAAACTTCGCTGATTGATACCAGGGATGACAAGACAATTCTTTGAGGTGAGGACCGTTTGACGAGGCCTGTAGTCACAGGAGTTCAGAAGGATGAGAGGAAATCTGACTGAAACAGTCTATCAATGTTGGACCAACTCTAGATGAAGAGGCTAGGGAAACTGCGGCTAGTATCTCACCACCTGACACCCCAAAATCTATCCACCATCTACAAGGCACAAGTCAGAAGTGTGATAGAATATTTCCCTCTTGCAGTTCCAACAATACTCAAGCTTGATACCATCCAGGACAAAGCAACCTGCTTGATTGGCACCACATTGACAAATATCCAATCCTTCCACCACCAGCACTAAGTATCAGTGTGTGTGCTGTCTACAAGCTGCACTGCAGAAATTCACCAAAGGTCCTCAGACAGTAGCTTCCAAACTCAAGACCACTTCCACCTAGAAGGACTAGGGCAGCAGGTACTTGGGAAAACCACCACCTGCAAGTTCCCCTTCAAACCACTCATCAACCTGGCTTGGAAATATATCACTGTTCCTTCACAATCGTTGGTTCAAAATTCTGGAATTCCCTCCTTACTGGCATTGAGTCAACCCACAGCAAGTGGACTGCAGTAATTCAAGAAGGCAGCTCACCAACCCTTTCTCAAGGGCAAATAGGGATGAGCCAGTGACGCCCAAGTCCCACAAATAAATTTAAAACAAGGATGTTTTCCTTGGCTGGAGATTCTTGAACAAGGGGATGCAGCAGCAGACACAGGGCTGGCCATTTAAGACTGAGATGAGAAAACATTTGTTTGCTCAGAGGTTAGGGAATCTCTAGAACTCTCATATCGCAGAAGTCTGGGGATGTCAATTCACTGAATATGTTCAAGTAAGATTTTTAGGTTTTAAAGTGGGCGGCACAGTGGCACAGTGGTTAGCACTGCTGCCTCACAGCGCCAGAGACCCGGGTTCAATTCCCGCCTCAGGCGACTGACTGTGTGGAGTTTGCACGTTCTCCCCGAGTGTGCGTGGGTTTCCTTCGGGTGCTCCAGTTTCCTCCCACAGTCCAAAGATGTGCAGGTCAGGTGAATTGGCCATGCTAAATTGCCCGTAGTGTTGGGTAAGGGGTAAATGTAGGGGTATGGGTGGGTTACGCTTCGGCGGGTCGGTGTGGACTTGTTGGGCTGAAGGGCCTGTTTCCACACTGTAATCTAATCTAATCAAAGGCATTAAGGCATAGGAGAAGAAAGCAGGAATATGACATTTGGATTCAAGATCAGCTTATATTAAAAGGTGGAGCAAACTTACAGGGTAGCATGGCCTACTCCTTCTAGTTTTTATGAATCCAGGATGGCATGTCAGCGTGCACAAGTGGAATGTACATCCTACAGTGTGCATGATGTCATTTACCTTAGTGCAAGTATGTGTGCATTTAGGAGAGTGCCCTTAATTTTGACGTTTTGACATCATTCTTCTTTCTAGGCACACTTGATGTTTAGTTTTGTTTCCCCTACCTTCTAGTCTGTCTCATCTTTTCTAATTCCTGTTGCCAGCTTAAATCCCTTCCAATTTGAGTTACCCTTCAAATTCCCATCTCCTTGACAAGTCAATTTAAACCAACCCTAACCGGACCAGTAAATCTCCCTGTGAGGGTATCAGTCCTAGTCTTGTTAAAACATAACATGTGACCCAGACAAACTAATCTGGAGAATATGACTGGCGACATAATTTTGAGCCCTGGATTTTAGAACTTAAGGTGGAGTCACTGCTGTGCATCTGCAATATATACATATAGATTTCTTAGAAAGGTGGTCACACTGCAGATTAGAAGCGTACATGCAGAGAGGGTATGAATGATTACTCTGCAGACTAAGAAAATCAGTCTTGCAGTGTAAGAGGAACTGGGGCAAATTGGACCTGTACGAGCTAGGGCAGATTATGTTTTAACAGGACTGGGACTGATGCCCTTGCAGGGAGATTTACTGATCATGTTGAGATTGGTTTAAACTAGCTTGCCATGGGATGGGAACTTGAGGGGTAACTCAGATTAGAAGGGAGTTAAGCTGGCAACAAGGTGTAGAAAGTCTGAGAGAGACTAGAAGATAGGACAAACAAAACTAAACATAGAGTATGCCTTGAAAGAGAAAAGGATGTAAAAAAGATAAAATTAAGGGCACTTTGCTTGAACGCACACAACACTTGCAATAAGGTAAATGATTTCAAGGTACAATAGAGGTAAATGGTTATGAGATAGTTACCACTACATAATCATGGTTGCATGGTGACAAGGGTTGAGAATTGAATATTCCAAGAGATTCTTTGTTTAGGAAGGACAGATGAAAAGGAGGTAAAATTGTGCTGATAATGAGATGAGATCAATACAAAGTAAAGGAGGATCTCAGAATGGGTGAAAAAATGTGGAATCTGTTTGGGTGAAACTGAGAAGCAGCAAGGACCAGCATTTGTTAGGTCACCCAAATAATAGGCTACCAAATGGTAGTGGTGGTATGAGGCCTGGGATAAATCAAGAGATGAGAGAAGATTGTAGCTTAAACAAAACGGTAATCATGAGTGCCTTTAATTTGTACATAGACTGGAGTGTCTTTGAGATGGTATTCGAGAGATCATTTTGAAGAACAAACTACAGGACTATTTTGGATCTAGTATTATGCTATGAGAAAAATCTAATTAATCTTGTTGTAGAAGCACCTTTTTAGGATGAATGTCTACAGTATGATCGAATTTTACATTGTTTGAAAATGAGGTGGTTCAATCTGAATTAAGGGTGTTAAATTTGTAAAAAGGGAAATTATGAAAGCATCAAGTACAAGTTGGCTGAGGTGGATTGGGAAAATACATTAAAAGGTATGATTGTACACAGGCAATAGAACATAGAACATTACAATGCAGTACAGGTCCTTTGGCCCTCAATGTTGCACCAACCTGTGGCTCGTCTTTAAAGAACTGTTAACTGGCTTATAGCAACAATAAATTCTGTCAAGATGCAAAATTTCTTAAAGGTCAGTCAACAACACCTACATGCCATTCGGAATGACGATTGAATGGTAACCCTTATTGCAAGATGATTTGATTTTAAGAGTACTGAGATGTTGCTTTTATTCTTTAGGAGCTTAGTCAGACTGCATCTGGACTACTGTTGTGTAGTTAATGAGCTTTGAGAAGATTTGTAGCTTGGGTTGAGGTTCTGGATGTAGGTTTACTCACAGCTGGAAGATTTGATTTCAGACATTTCGTCACCACACTCGGTAATCTCTTCAGTGAGTCTCCGAATGAAGCACTGATGGTGTAGCCTGCTTTCTATTTATGTTTGGCTTTCCTTGGGTTGGTGATGTAATTTCCCGTGGTACATCATTTTCTATAGTGACGTCATTTCCTGTTCTTTTTCTTGGGTGGTGGTAAATTGCGTCTAAATCAATGTGTTTGTTGATAGTTCCAGTTGGAACGCCATGCTTCTAGGAATTCTCGTGCATGTCTCTGTTTGGCTTGTCCTATGATGGATGTGTTGTCCCTGTCAAAGTGGTGTCCTTCCTCATCCATATGTAAGAATATTAGTGAGAGTCGGTCATGTCTTTTTGTGGCTAATTGATGTTTTTGTATCCTGGTGGCTAGTTTTCTGCCTGTTTGTCCAATGTAGTGTTTGTTACAGTTCTTGCAAGGTGTTTCATTTACAAAATGAATACCATGGCATTCCAACTGGAACTCTATCAACAAACACATTGGCTTGGATCCCATTTACCACCCCCAAAAAAAGAACAGGAAATGACAACACCATAGAAAAGGATGTCACCACAGGAAATTATATCACCAACCCAAAGAAACCCAAACATATAAATAGAAAGCAGGCTACACCACCACTGCTTCATTTGGAGGCTCACTGAAGATGTTACCTGGTATGGTGACGAAACGTCTGAAAAGAAAACCTTCCAGCTCAGTGAGCAAACCTACATCCAGAACTTTTGTGTAGTTTTAGTGTCCTTATCTTAGGAAAGCTATTATTGCCATGGGGGAGTACAACAATCAGACTTGTTCCCAGATTGGCAGGACTAACCAATGGACATAACCATGAGGAAATGAATTTTTTTTCTTTCAATTTTCTTCTTTAGTCTGAACACTTTGAGACCAGATGATGGATTCACAGCTGGCAGTTGTCCTCTGATGTGCCACCTGAATATCTGGGCTCCATGTGTGAATTTTAACAGGCTTTTATACCGTGTATGACATTACACCTAAGTATGAATCTTGCCTTGCATTCATGTGTGAAATTCCAGGGGATCTTTATTGAATTATGATCAGAGATGTGAAACATGGCTGCATTTAAAAAAAAATCCCTCCTATAAGCAACGCATAGTAGTAATTAGAGCACACCTGTGTAAACTTGAAGGATTTAGGGTTCCTGAGAAGCTCTGGATGCTCTTGCAGTCAAACTCGTATTAGACCCATAAGATGGATTTGCTTTCAGTAGTCAAGTTGTCTATATTTGAATGCCTTAATTGACAAAACATTGAGCCCTCTGCAGATTTTCCAGACACCATTTTATCAGTTTATTTCCCGTGTGGGCTGTTGTGACAGACAAGATAGTATTAGGCAATAATATGTCTTTCAAAATAAACTAGTTGCCCAGGTTGTGATTCAGGTGAAAAATACTTCTACCAGCTGAAATGCCTGACCAGTTTTATAGGGAGTGCCAGTGCCTGGACTCTTGAGTCATAGATTCTGCTTGTAGTTGAATACCTTCTGGAACAAAAAAACCAGAGCAGCCAACTTCTTTGGAACATCCAGAAGAAGTATTACAGTGCAAAATTCTGCAGACATCTTTTGCCTATCTGGTTACTAAAAACATCAGTCTGTTTGTGTTAAGTCTACAGACTCTTTGCAGATTGTGTCTTAAAGGAACAAGCTAATTTCTATGGTTGTCTTGCCTTGTACATTGTAACAAATCTTTCAAGTTTCTTTTTGACAGACATGTTGTTCTAAAGGTTTAGACATTTTGTCAATACAGTAAATCCTTATGGGATTTGGATTAGGGTGCATTGGAGTGTAAGTGGAAAATAATGTGCATTTATCATTGAGTGGATCTGCATGTAAGTTTTCTAAGAAAATCCATTGATAACATAGAACTTTCATGTTCAAGAAGAAATAATATTAATATGTTTTGATTTTGTAGCTATCATAAGATGTTAAAATAGTATTTTGTGGGCATCATGAATTCTTTAATATAATTGTCTAATTCATCATCTCTACACTTCATTGAAAGTATTGATAAAATCTATGGTCATGTATGAGATGGTATTTATCCTCCATATATTTAGCATGTGATTTTGCATAGTTATTTAGGAACTAATTAATGTGTGGGTGGTGAATGGTGAAGTTCACATGACTTGTGACTGTAGAAAGTATGCGACTTGTCTGTGAATTTCTATTCCATGATTGAGTGTTTAATATATACTGGGAATGAGGAAATTGTATTTCTTGAACATAATGCAGTTTACCATGAATGGCCATCTGTTGAAATTTTAGACAGCTACAAGGACCACAATTGTATTGTGACTCTCTTCTTTATTTCAGGACAGGCAATGGTAAGTCACTTTCAAAGGATACCTGCAGGAAACCTTTGTGCTAATCAGCCAGGATCTCCAATGATCTACACATTTCAACAAAGTATTCCAACTCACAATGTTACCAAGTCATCACAAGATCAAACTAGCTTGGCACAACCACACCAAAATACTGCAGCGACTTTTGTACAAAGCAGAACTCCAGTTACGAGTGAGACAGTAAAGTGTACAGTTGTCCAGTCTCCAACATTTAGCACTCATTCTGGAGTTACAGTTCCATATTCATTAACCGGAACCAACATACCGCCTGGAACAGTGATCCAAAATCACGCCACCACAACAACACAGTCATCAGTTAAAATCACATCTTCTCAGCAAATGCTTCACCATCCACAGGTCTTTCAACAGCAGCTTCCTGGTCACCAGCTCTCCATGCCAGCTGTATCTTCTAATCAGGTGAATACCTCTGCAGCAACAACGGTTACTGTATTACAGCAGGCTGCTTCTCATACCCATGCAGGAATTGGCAGAGTTCAAAGTACACCAGCAGCCACTGTCACTGTTTCCCAAGGACAGCTGTTATCGGGTGCAGTATTGCACTCTGTACAGACACCACGTCACCAGCCAAAAACAACCAGTCAGCAAGACACAGTTCTTTTGGCACCGCAGCACTATTCCTCTACTTCAAGTCCCATTGTATCTGGTGCTGCCGTGCAAAATTTTCAAGTCTCACCAGGTCAAGTAGTTGCAATCGCTGGTGTTCAAAGCCCTCCAACTCCTAGGATGAGTTTCCAGAATATAGCACCAAAACCAGCAGGAATGCCACCACAGCAAGTTCAGTCTACCATAATACAACAGCAACCCCAGCAGAGTGTACATGTGATTGTTAGTCAGCCAGCTCAACAGGGGCAGAGCTTTGCCCCTGCCATTCATCAGATATTGTTAACAAATCCAGCTACTATTCAAGCCAGCCAAACTCTTCATTTGGCTGGAAAGGCAAATGTGACCCCTTCGACCTCGCCATCCTCTGTACCTGTCAACAATGCACAGGTACAAGTGGGCTTAGTTACTCAACCATCCACCCCTCAAATACAGGGGCCTCAAACAGTGAGTAAGATGCTATCTGTGAAACGGCAGCAGCAGCAACAACAGCATCCTCAAAAGCAGTTCCAGGTGCAGATTCAGTCCCAGCAGGCCACTACTGCAGTTAGTCAGCCTCCCTCTGGGGAGTCCAGTTTAATAAAACAATTACTTCTTCCCAAAAGAGGTCCTCCTACTCCAGGTGGTAAACTCATATTGCCTGCTCCTCAAATGCCTCTCCCTTCTAATACCAGAGCTCCTAGTCCTCAGGTGGTCTACCAAGTAACTCCTAATCAGGCAAATAATTTTGGAGTTCAACCCCAAAGTCAACAATTGGTTGTTGGCCACCAAAATGTGCAGCTTGTTCAAGGTCCCATCCATTCACAGGGATCAGTGCAGACAGTGCCCATCCCTCATATGCAGATTTTACCCGGTCAATTGATCTCTGCGAGTAACACTACTGCTCTTCTCCAGGGAACAACCGGCAACCAAGTTACTATTACTGTTGTGCCAAATACCACCTTCACTGCTGCAGCTGGGAATCATGGCAGCGGAACACAGATTATTGCACCTGCAGGAATTGCTGTCAGTGCATCACATACAGGAGTTGGTCTCCAAGTGCAAACATCTCCACCTATGTTGACACCGCAGAGTGAACAGATAAAAAGCTCAGAATCTGGGATTGCATTCACAGGTGACAAAATTATTTGTCAGAAGGAGGAAGAAGCAAAAGATACAACAGATTTACATCTGCATGAACGTAAAATTGAAATTATGGAAAATCCTTCCTGTTCAGAGAGTGGGACTGCTACATCCAATGGTGAGTTAAAGGAAAGCAAAATGCAGGCAACAAAACTTGTAAATGGGAAAAAACATGATAATCCGCATCTACCTCCATCCAACTCAGGGAATGTTCAGTCTGAGCCCATCCAGTGCACAATGGCCTCAAACGGACCTTTGACAGGAGTAAGTCAAAATGTAACTAATGGGAAGCTGAATGTAGAGTATGCAGGAGTGCAGGAAATTAAGAAAGATCTTTTGAAAATGCCTATGGTTAATGGGATCTGTGATTTTGAAAAAGGAGATGGTTCACACTTGAGCAAAAGCATTCCGAATCATAGAGCTTCCAACCATGTGGAAAATGGCGATTTTGCTGCAAAGGAGCAATGGTGCAAAATGGATTGTAATCAGCAAAACACTGCCAAAAGTGGTCAGTTGACCAAAGTGCACAATGGACCTGTTTCAGTAGGAAATTCAAGTGCTAACTGTACAGTCATTTCAAGCTCTGTTGACCAGCAAATTAGTGACACACACTCAGGATTATCCAATGGACCTATGACAGCTGGCATTTGTTCAGCGGTGCCCCCGCTTCAGTGCTCAACTTCAGCTGTTTCTGTGCAGTCTTTGCTTCCTCATGCTCCCCAGGTGCATTGCCCACCAGTTCTGCACCAACCTGGGCCTGTAGCTGTACATTCAGTTCAACTATATCAGACTCCAACAACCAATGGTTCAACTGATTGTCAACTTTTAAAAAGGCCAGCTGATTGCAAAGATAATACATCAGGAATACCAAATAAAGTGGGAGTAAGGATTGTTACCATCAGTGATCCCAATAATGCTGGCTGCAGTTCAACAATGGTGGCTGTGCCAGTAGGATCTGATTCCAGTACAATAGCCAAAGTAACAATGGATAATGTGTCACAGCAAAATCAGCATTTGCCTGTTATTTCACAGGGCATGGTTAATCAGGTAAGCAAGTTATTACATATTGTAGATCACTTCTGTTTTGCTTGCCACTTGCTAAAACTTGTACTTTTAAATTGTTTGCTGTTCCATGTAAAATTTCCATTTGATACTGATACTTCAGAATCCGATGTTTGTATAGTTTACAGTTTGGTTGTTTTTATGCTAACATTAATTTGTCACATTTTCAGACTATTAAACAAGTGGAAAATTATTGTCTGCCATACAATTTAAAAGAACGTAGATAGTTAGCAATAATAAATGCTAGTAAAAATTCAGGGTTTTTTTGGTATTGTGTTAAATAACTTCAGCCTAAAAAGGTGATTATGGTGGTCAGAAAATAACATAATGACAGTCTTCCACTCCATGTTCTTGATTTCACACTGTGATTCCACTGATTTCTACTATTAGAACTTATTCTAATTTTTGGTCTTTTGCTGTGCCAGATTTAATTACCTTGTTTATGTTCAAAATCTGAAATGAATGCTTGTACAAGAGTTAACAGGATGGATTTAGTGGAATTGTTGGAAAGTTATCCAAGATCTGAAGTGCCATGTGTCAATATAATTTAATCCAGAACTTTCAAAATTGTTATCAATGTAAATTATTTTGCATGTCTCCTACTGCTGCTTGTTAAGTCACCTTCCTACCTCAGGTCTTCTAAAATATTGACATCATCAAATCTGTGTGGTCTTAATGCTATTTTCTCACAAAAGATTATAGTTAAATTCAAGAAACCAATGCATTTCATTGTGTTTTGCTCCGCTACTCTGCAGCAAAGAAGTCCCAAATGTTCTGATAATAATGATTGAAGCTGTTGGCATTTGCTGTTGTCATTTCTCTGAAACTGACAGCAGCATCTGGAGTCTGTATGTGTTCAGTTAAATTTGTTGCTACCAGTGATTATATTTTGTGCCCATTGGATGCTGTGCAAGTACCCTCACTCTAACCTGATGGAAATCATTCAGTTGCTGAGAAGTTGCACTTTTGTGTTCTTTGTTCAAAGTTTATGTGAAGATTTGTAGCTCGGGTGCTCGTTGCTGTGGTTCTGTTTGCCGAGCTGGAAGTTTTTGTTGCAAACGTTTCGTCCCCTGGCTAGGCGACATCATCAGTGCTTGGGAGCCTCCTGCGAAGCGCTTCTTTGATGTTTCCTCCGGTGTTTATAGTGGTCTGTCCCTGCCGCATCCGGTTGTCAGTTTCAGCTGTCCGCTGTAGTGGTTGGTATATTGGGTCCAGGTCGATGTGTTTGTTGATGGAGTTTGTGGATGAATGCCATGCCTCTAGGAATTCCCTGGCTGTTCTCTGTCTGGCTTGCCCTATGATAGTAGTGTTGTCCCAGTCAAATTCACACACACGCAGACAACAAGCAACATGAATTCGACTGGGACAACACTACTATCATAGGGCAAGCCAGACAGAGAACAGCCAGGGAACTCCTAGAG
>NC_057728.1:61631402-61677908 GCF_004010195.1 Chiloscyllium plagiosum | reverse complement strand
TGGGGGTGTTGTTGCTTTCCGGTTTCATTCTTTGTAGGTCAGCTCTGGTTATCTGTCCGTTTTTTTTGTAGATTCCTTAGTGTTATTTATCCTATTGGTGAGTTGTGGTATGGGGTCAAATTCCTTCATTTGGTAGGTGTTGATATCTGCAAGTAGTTGTTGTGCTTTTTGGATGTGTTCTTTGTGGTGCTGTATATGTACTTGAATGAAGTGTAACTTTTTAACAACATGCTTAACTTGTAATTTCTGCAAAACAACCTCATTTGTTTATGTTGAAACACATTCACATTCTTAAATTGTTTTAAAGTTTAGTTTATATTTCAACATCTACTTTAATTCCATGTAGTATGTTCTAATAATTTTGCTTTCTATAAAATCTTAATTTAATACTGAAGATTGGTGCAATTTTACTTCCTGGTTCTCTGTCTGAAGAGAGATTACTGTGTAATTGGTAGCTTATCCAACTTGGTGACCGCCTTGCTGGCTGCCTGGCGATGCCCCTGACACCAGATTCCAACTAACGTCAGGAATGGGGAAACCCATATCAGAGATCTCTCGATTTTGTTGCTTCCTGTGAAATCCAGCCTCCAATGTATATATTATATTCTTCCATTTGTTAATTTCTAATCTGCATTTAGCTGATTTGTTAATTCAGTACAATTAATTTTGACTGTTCTAAAGATTTACAGATTTCACAAACATAGTTTAATTACAGCAGCTTTTAAGATTGCTTTGTCTTCTAGTTATTTTTAAGCACCAGAAACTGTGGTGTGAACTAATGTCTAGGAATTGTGATGTGTTGTCACACATTTATGAAAATACTCTCTTGTGTAATGTCACTTTTGGGGTTTCAGTAATAAATTATCAGGGACAGAGTGAACTGAACACTTGAACAAGTCTATGCTGATCAATGTGGATGTCTAAACAATAGATCAAGTCTGACTAATTGAATACTTAAGGTCAGTCACATCATGGGCAAGGATGGCATCTGTAAGAATTTGGGCTTCCAGAAGGCATCCTGTAAGATAAGGTTATTAGCAAAAATTAGAGCAGAATTAAAATTCCAATTTCTCAACTTTTCATAGACTAGGGATAAACGATATGTGACAAGTGGTATTTACTGCGGATCTGTGCAAGGATCTCCATTTGTCAGCATGCATGTTGACGACTTGGATAAAGGAGGGGTATTTTCTAGTCAGGGCTACAGTAACATGCTGCTTCCTTCAAAACACTTAAACAGAAAGTAGGCAAATAAAACAAAACTGACTGGTCAAGTTAAATATTAAGAGGTATGATGGATCCAAAGAAATGAAATCAGCATGTTCTCTTAATAGCAAAAGCTTGGAGAAAGAGATTTTAGTGCGTAGATTTATAAATCAGTAAAAGCTAGTGTGCAGATTGCCATTGTTAATCACTTGCTAATGAACATAATTGTCCACTGAGGAATTCCTTGTCACTGGTCATAGGTATTGCAATGCAAAATAATCAAATAGTTAATGGGTATATTTTCCTTTTATCAAAAAGTCTAGAATACAAGTTCACTTGTTCAGTGCTTTGAACAGACTCTCACTCTGGAGAATTGCATTCACTTTTGGGCTCTATCTCAGCAAGGGCTTGTTGATCTTAGAGGGGATTCTGTGCAGATTCACTAGAAAATGCTGACACTTCCACAGTAAGGTTGGGTACACAGGTTGCATAAATGTGACTTTGCCTTGAGATTAGAAAGTCGAGGTGATTTAAACAAGCTCTTCACAATTGGTGAAGTTTGGTGCAGTTGTTATTGAAAAACTATTTTCTTAACAAATCTCATCCAATATTATTTATGCATAACGATTATTGCTGCAATCTTGTCTTTATATAGTATTGTCAGCACCACCAGTAGCGACCCATCAAATCAACTTTCAGTCTCTTCAGAGTTAAAAATCTCACTACACCAGGTTATAGTCCAACTGGTTTATTTGGAAGCTCTAGCTTTCGGAGTGCTGCTCCTTCATGAGGTCGTTGCTCCAAAAGCTAGTAGCTCCAAAAGAAGAATAGAGGCAGGGAGAAAATTCAGAAGTCTGAAGTGCAAAGAGATTTGGGAGTTCTAGTCCAGGATTCTCTCAAGGTAAACTTGCAGGTTGAGTCAGTAGTTAGGAAGGCAAATGCAATGATGGCATTTATTTTGAGGATTTGAATGTAAAAGCAGGAATGTACTTCTGAGGCTCTATAAGGCTCTGGTCAGACCACATTTGGAGGATTCTTTGTAGGTTTGGGCCCCATATCTCAGGAAGGATGTATTGGCTTTGGAGCATGTTCAAAGGAGGCTCACTAGAATGGTCCCAGGAAGTAAAAGCTTTACAGATGAGGAATGTTTGAAGACTCTGGGTCTATACTTGGAGTTGAGAAGGATGAGAGAGGATCCATTAAACATTACAGAATACTGAACGGCCTGGACAGAGTGGATGTTTCCACTGGTGGTAGAGACTAGGGCCTGAGGCACAGCCTTCGAATAAAGGGAAGACCTTTTAGAATGGAGATAAGGAGAAACCTCTTCAGCCAGACTGTGGTGAATCTATGGAGTTCATTGCCACAGAAGGCTGTGGAGGCCAGCCTTGCATATATTTAAGACTGAGGTAAATAGGTTCTTGAATATCAAGAGGATCAAGGGTTACAGAGAGAAAGTGAGAGAATGGGTTTGAGAAATCTATCAACCATGATTGAATGGCAGAGCAGACTCCATGGGCTGAATGGCCTAATTTCTGGTCCTGTGTCTTATTGTCTAACCTAAATTATCTGAAACCGCAAAATCTGGCCTTTAAACTCCATTACAGCGTTTTAATCCTGCATTCTTAAATTTTCAAGGTGCAAAAAACATTTGGTCATTTTAGATCAGAATGTCTTATTCAACCTTGATTGGAACTAATGATACTTCATATCTCAGTTTAATTTGCAAGTATATAAATATTTTTCAGTTATTTTACCTGAGCAGTATTTTGATTGATTTACATATGGTGAATATTCCTGCAGTCCCCACCTTTAGCACCACCACCAGCAACGCAGCAGATCAATTCTCAATCTCTTCAACATCAAGTTCAAACGTTGCACCAACACGGCGAGCTGACAAGAAAACCTGGACAGAATTTCATGTGCCTGTGGCAAGCATGCAGAAGGTGAATCTTAATTTTTATTTTGCTGATTAACCCATGGATCTGAAAAAGTTAGACATGTATTGGATGTGGTTTCTCAGGCATGCCATACTGACTTCCTGTATCTTTTGTTTTTTATTTAAAACTGCTTTTGATCCACTCTTTGTTAAGTCACTCTGTTTGACACACACAGTGGAGTGGCTAGTCTCGTCTGCTCATGAGGTTTTGCAGTTCTCAGTCTGAGGTGATTTGTCATTGATTTTTTTTTTATCCCTACTTTTTGGACAGTTTAGGAAGAAATCTGTGTCCTGGTACCACCAGTTGGGTTGCTATGAATGCTTAGCAATTTTGTTTTCACCACTTTGCGTTTCCCAATGTAATTCAAGTCTTCACTAATATTTCTGTTCAGTTGATTCTGCACAAAGTCACACTTGGAAGTTTGGGTACTCTAGTAAAGTAATCTAATTGCCTTTTGCTAAAGCATGTGTTTGAACTGCTCAATGTATAATCAAAGGAAAGCTGAACCTTGGCTATTAACAGTAGGAGGAGAAAGTGAGGTCTGCAGATGCTGGAGATCAGAGCTGAAAATGTGTTGCTGGAACAGCGCAGCAGGTCAGGCAGCATCCAGGGAACAGGAGAATCGACGTTTCGGGCATAAGCCTGAAGAAGGGCTTATGCCCGAAACGTCGATTCTCCTGTTCCCTGGATGCTGCCTGACCTGCGCTGTTCCAGCAACACATTTTCAGCTATTAACAGTAGGATCCTGTTTTGTCTGAACAGGAACTTGTACCATTTGCATATTGTGACATCTGAGGAAGGATGTTCTGGCTGTGGTGGGAGTGCAACAAAGGTTTACCAGACTGAGATCTGGGATAGCAGGATTGACTTATCAAGAGAGAAGAGATTTGGTTATGAATGTATTCACTAGAGTTTAGAAGGATGAGAGTGGGCAGGCAGTCTCATAAAAACTTGTAAAATTCTAACAGGACTAGACAGAGTAAATGCAGAAAGGATGCTCAGAAGTTGAGAGTAATGAGGTCAGAAATGTGGTTTCAAGGTCGCAAGAGTTCACTGGCAAGCAGGATGGTGGTTTGAAGTGTGTCTACTTCAACGCAGGAGCATCCAGAATAAGGTGGGTGAACTTTGGTTGGTACCTGGGACTTGGATGTTGTGAGCATTTTGGAGACATGGATCCAACAGGGACAGGAATGGCCTCTGCAGGTTCTGGATTTGATCTGTTTCAGTAAGAACAGAGAAGATGGTAAAAGAGAGGGAGGTGTGGCATTGTTAGTTGAGGACAGTGTTGCAGTAGCAGAAAGGATGTTTGAGGACACGTGTACTGAGGTAGTATTGGCTGAGGTTAGAAACAGGAAAGGAGAGGTCACCCTATTGGGAGTTTTGTATCGGCTTCTAAATAGTTCCAAAGATGTAAAGGAAAGGATAGCAAAGATAATTCTGGACAGGAGTGAGAGTAACAGGGTAGATGTTATGGGTGTCTTTTAACTTTTCAAATATTGACTGGAAATATTATAGTTTGAGTACTTTAGATGGGTCAGCTTTTGTCCATTGTGTGCAGGAGGGCTTCCTGACAGTGTGTGTTGACAAGCCAACAAGGGGCGTGGCCACATTGGATTTGGTATTAGGTAATGAATCAGGACAGGTGTTAGATTTAGAGATAGGTGAGCACTTTGGTGGTAGTGACCAGAATTCAGTTATATTTACTTTAGCGATGGAAAAGGATAGGTATATAATGCTGTGCAAGAGTTATTGATGGGGGGGAAAAGCAATTATGATGCGATTTAGGCAAGATTTAAGATGCATAGGATGGGGAAGGATACTGCAGAGGATAGACACAATTGAAATATGGAGCTTATTCAAGGAACGGCTACTGTGTGTCCTTGTTAAGTATGTACCTGTCAGGCATGGAGGAAGTTGTCGAGTGAGGGAGCCATGGTTTATTAAAGAAGTTGAAGCTCTTGTCAAAAGGAAGAAGGCGGCTTGTGTTAGGATGAGACGCCAAGGCTCTGTTAGGGCAGTTGAGAGTTACAAGGTAGCCAGGAAAGACCTAAAGAGAGAGCTTAGAAGAGCCAGGAGGGGAAATGAGAAGTCGTTGGCAGATAGGATCAAGGAAAACCCTAAAGCTTTCTATAGGTATATCAAGAATAAAAGAATGACTAGAGAAAGATGAGGGCCACTCACGGATAGTAGTGGGAAGATGTGCGTGGGGTCTGAGGGGATAGAGGAAGCACTAAATGAATATTTTTGTCAGTATTCATACTAGAAAAGGACCATGTTGTCGAGGAGAATACTTAGATACAGGCTACTCGATTGAGGTGCACAAAGAGGAGGTGTTAGCAGTTCTGGCAAGTGTGAAAATAGATAGGTCTCCTTGGCTGGATGGGATTTATCCAAGGATTCTCTAGGGAATCAGGGAGGAGATTCCAGAGTTTCTGGTTTTGATCTTTGCCATTATTGTTGACGGGAATAGTGCGAGAAGACTGGAGGTTAGCAAATGTCCCTTTGCTGAAGAAGGGCAGTAGAGACAGCCCTGGTACTTTTAGACCAGTGAGCCTTCCTTCAGTTGTGAGTAAAGTGTTGGAAAAGGTTGTAAGGGATCAGAATAATCTACAAAGAAATAAGTTGATTAGGGATAATCAACACGGTTTTGTGAAGGGTAGGTCGTGCCTTACAAACCTTTATTGAGTTCTTTGAAATGGTGACCAAACAGGTGGATGAAGGTAAAGAAGCTGATGTGATGTCTATGGATTTCAGTAAGGTGTTTGATAAGATTCCCCATGGTAGGCTATTGCACAAAATATAGACGCATGGGATTGAGGATGATTTAGCAGTTTGGATCAGAAATTGGCTAGCTGAAAGAAGACAAAGAGGGTGGTGGCTGATGGAAAATGTTCATCCTAGAGTTCAGTTACTAGTGGTGTACCGCAAGGATCTGTTTTGGGTCCACTTCTATTTGTTGTTTTTATGCACCAACTGTATTAGAACGTAGAAGGATGTGTTAGTAAATTTGTGGATGACACCCAAGGTCGGTAGAGATGTGGATAGTGCTGAAGGATATTGCAGGTTACAGGGGGACATAGATAAGCTGCAGAGCTGGGCTGAGATGTGACAAATTGAGTTTAATGTAGAAAAGTGTGAGGCGATTCACTTTGGAAGGAGCAACAGGAATAAGGAGTATTGGGCTAATGGCAAGGTTCTTGGTAGTGTAGATAGGCAGAGAGATCTCAGTGTCCATTTACACAGATTCCTGAAGGTTGCCACCTAGGTTGATAGGGTTGTTAACAAGGCAGTGTGTTTTTTTTGGTAGAGGGATTGCGTTTCGGAGCCATGAGATCATGCTGCAGCTGTACAAAACTCTGGTATGGGGCTGCTCTTGGAGTATTGTGTACAGTTCTGGTCACCACATTATAGGAAGGATGTGGAAGCTTTGGAAAGGGTTCAGAAGCGATTTACTGGGATGTTTCCTGGTATGGAGGGAAGGTCTCATGAGGAAAGGCTGAGGGACTTGAGGCTATTTTCGTTAGAGAAGAAGGTTGAAAGGTGACTTCATAGAGGCATACAAGATGGTCAGAGGATTAGATAGGGTGGATAGTGAGAGTCTTTTTTCCTTGGATGGTGATGGCTAGCACGAGGGGACCTAGCTTTAAATTGAGGGGTGATAGATATAGGATAGTTGTCAGATGTAGTTTCTTTACTCCAGAGTAGTAGGAGCGTGGAATGCACTGCCTGCAACAGTATTAGCCTCGCCAGCATTAAGAGCATTTAAATGTTGTTGGATAAACATGGGTGAAAATGGAATAGTGTAGGATAAATGGGCTTCAGATTGGTTCCAAGGTCGGCGCAACATCGAGGACTGAAGGGCCTGTACTACACTGCAATGTTCTATGTTCTATGACGAGGAAGCCGAGAAACGGGGATCACTGTCTAAGGATATGGTGTAGGCCATTTACGGTGAACTTGAGAAAACTCTTCACCCAGAGTGGTGAGACTATTGGAATTCTCTGCCACAAGAGAGTGGATGATGCCAAACAATTGAATGTTTTCAAGAGAAGAAGTTAGATGTAGTCCTTGGGGCTAAAGTGATCAGTGGGTATGGGGAGACAGAGGGACATAGTACTGTGTTAGATGATCAGCCACAATCATATTGAATAGTGTGGCAAGCTTGAAGGCCTGTTTCCGTTCCCAGTCTCTGTTTCTGTGTTTGTGCTGCTCTTTTCAAGGGAATTGCACATATCATTAGGCAGGTTTATTTTCATGGCAGCAGGCAAAACTGTTCTCTCTCAATATGTTAAATATCACCTTATTATGAAGAGAAATCTTTATTACCACGCAGCCAAGACTTCCAGTTGTTAAACTGCCATTATCAAAGGGGCAAGTCTGTATTTTGGTATTTGTATATTTTAAAGATGCTAGTGTAAAGTTGAGCCACATTAATTGTGTAAATTTGAAGAGCACAAATTCTGCTTGTCTGCTGAACTTTAACCGTATTTAGTTTCAGAGAAAGTGAGGACTGCAGCTGCTAGATATCAGAGTCAAAAAGTGGCACTGAAAAAGCACAGCAGGTCAGGCAGCATCCGAGGAGCAGGACAGTCGACGTTTCGAGCGTAAGCCCTTCAGGAATTCCTGATGAAAGGCTTATGCCCGAGACGTCGATTTTCCTGCTGCTCAGATGCTGCCTGACCTGCTGTGCTTTTTTTTTAGATTACTTACAGTAATCTAAAACTTTGACTCTGTACCATATTTTGTTTGCTAATTTTAATGATAATCCAATTGGAATTTTTATATTATAACCGTCAAATGTATTATATTTAAATCTAATATTTTTGAAAACTAGACATGTTTTCCTGTCTAGTTATATGAAGATATAAATAGAAAGCAGGAGACAACAGCTTCGCTTCACTTGGAGGTCACCACTGATGATGTTACCTAGCCACGTAATGAAACGTCTGGATATCGAACCTACAGCTCAGCGAGCAAACCTACACCCTAAACTAGACATGTTTTTCTACAAAAGATTAATTTTAAATTTAAATACCATTGCAACAGATACTTGCACTCAAATGCTGTCTTTGAAATAGTAAAATGTCCGAGTGTGCTTGATAGGAGTAGAAACAAAAGTTGAGACTGATCCCCACAACACTGGGAAGAGAGTGTTTTAATAGAGCATCGTAAAGGGAAATAGAGAAGCATGCAAAAGAAATTCCAGAGCCTGAGGATGCAAGCAAGTTGAAGGCAGACTGACAATATTGGAACAATTAAAATTGGAAATTCGGAAGAGGTCAGAATTTAAGAATGTAGGTATAGAGAAGATTTATAGCAATTTGGAGGACCTCTACGTTGGACAGATTTGAAATCGAGCATGAGTTCAGTGTACACAGAAGATAGGAAAATTGATTTAGTGTTCGAAAGGGGGAAGCAATTTTGGATAATTTTTGTTTTATGGAATGTGGAAGGTGAGAGTCTGACCAGGAGAAAATTTCCACTGTAGGGGTAAAACTAGGGAGGGTTTCAGTAGCAGAGAGTGAGTTGGTGATCTTGGTGATGTGTGGTCAGGTGACTAGAGAGAGAGAGAGAGAGAGAGTGTCACTGGCTAGGGAATGGATTTTGGATTGGAAAGACAGAAGCTTTGGTGTTCAGTGTTTGATTGGAGGAAATGTCAACTTGTGGATATCACAGTTAAGAGGTGATGGTGAGACACAATTGGATATCAGCATACAGATGGAAACTTGACCTTGTGTTTTTAGACAATGTCACTGAGAGGGAGCGTGTCAATGAGAAAGAGAAGGGGCAAAAGATAGATCCTTGGAGCTTCCACGGTAGCTATCTAGATGGATATGCTTTTTTTTAACTGTATAGAAGAAACCTTGGGCTATGGAATCACAGTTTTTAATAGCATGGAAAGAGGCCGTTCAACCCTTCCTGTGTTGGTTATCAAATGTCCATCTATTCCTATCCTGTTTTCCAGCACTTGGCTTGTAGCCTTGTCTGCTTTGATATTTCAAGTGTTTATATAAATATTTCTTAATGGAGGGTTCCAGCTCTGCCACCCTCGTAGGCACTGAATTCCACCAAACCCTCTGGGAGAAAAGGGCTTTCCTCAAATCTCCTCTGAACCTCTGTTCCTTACCTTAAAACGGAGCCCCTTCTTGTTGACACCTCTATGAAGGGAAAGGTTTCTCATAGTCTACTGTGTTTATGCCCTTCGGAACTTGGTACACCTCAATCAGATTCTCCTCAGCCACCTTTACTCTTGGGAAAACAATCCCAGCCTATCTCGTCCCTCTTCATAGTTGAGATGCTGCAGTCCAGCAGCATTGTGGTGAATCTCTTCTGCACCCTCTCTGATACAATCATATCCTTCCTGTAGTGTGGCATCCAGAACCATAAACAGTGCTAACTAATAGTGCTCCATTGTAACTCTTTGCTTTTGCATTCAGTGCTTTGACTAAGAAAGGCAAATATCCGATATGCTTTCTTAGCCACCCGACCTGTTGCCTTCAAGGATCCATGGACATGCATGCCAAGATCCCTGTGGTCCTGTGTGCTTCATAGGATCCTCCCATTCAATGTATGACCCTTGTCTTGTTAATCCTCCGAAAATGTATCATTTTTCCCACTTTTCAGCATGAAATACCATTTTCCGCTTATCCCATCTGACCAACCCATCTATATTGTCCTGTAATCTAAAGGTTTCCTCCTTGCTCTTAACCAGACAATCAATGTCCATGTCATCTGTGGACATATTAATTTTACCTCTTACATTTCATGCCTACGGCATTAACGTACATGACACCCAGCAGGGGCCCAGCGCCAAATCGCTGGGTGCAGGTTCCAAATAATGAAATAGCATTTGACTGTCACTCTCTGCTTCCTGTCAATAATCTAATCTTGGTTACAATTTGGCCAAATTGCCCTGGATACCATGGGCTCATAGCTTCAGAACAGTCTGCCTTGGGGCATCTTGTCCAAAGTCTTTGAAGTCCATAGTTACATTAACTGCACTACCCTCGTCTATTCACCTAGTCACCACTTCTTAAAAATTCAAACTTGTTAGACATGACCTCCCCATTTGTAAAGCCACTCTAACTCTCCTTAATTAATCTTTGCCTCCTCCAAGTAGAAACTAATTCGGTCCCTCAGATCTTTCCCCCCAGTAGACTTTCTGACCAATAATGGCACCATTACTATGATCAGCGAGGATATGACAATTAATATCAGAGCCCCTGCACTATTCTCCCTCTGTTGCACAACAACGTAGAGTACATTTCACCTGGGTCTGGGGATTTATCCACTTTCAAGCTTACTAAAAGTGCTAATATGTCCTTTTCCCAAATGTTAATTCACTCAAATATGTCTCAAATTATCCTCCCTCATTTCTATACCTGCATCACCCTTTCTCTCCATTGAATACAGGTACAAAATACTCAATGTCCCCTCTTAGCTCTCCAAATTTCTTTTTTCATAGTTTTAGGGGATTTGAACCTTCAGTGCGTACCAAAAGCTTCCTTTTTTATTTCCTTTTCCCAACTCTCTGCATAACTTTTCATACAGCATTTTCTGGACTTGTTGCTCCCACCCTTCATGTTTGCAGGTACATGTTGGCCCATCTTTTGAATGTCTCCCACAACTCTGATATAGATTTCCTGCAATTAGCTGCCCCCAGTTAACTTTTGAGCCCTTTCAAGTTTTGTAACATGCTTCCTATAACAGGGAGACCAAATTGCATGCAATATTCAAAAGTGGCCTAACCCATGTCATGTACGGCTGCAACATGACCTCCCAACTCCTATGCTCAATGCACTGACTGATAAAGGAAAGCTTACCAAATGCCACCTTCACCATTCTATCTACCTGCGATTCTCTTTTCAAGGAATGATGAGCCTGTATCACAAGGTCTCTTTGGGGGAAAGTAGGAACACACATAATGAGATGTTAACCATGAAGTGCGTGAGCAAGATATTGTTGGAGGAAACTTTTTGTTTTGAAACAACAGGATTGGTGGTCCTTACCTGCTTCCACCAAATAGCGGAGCGCACAACTGGTCCAATGAAAAACTAGCAGTAAAGTACAATTGGAGTTGAATTCTGGATCATTTTAAAATATCTTTCTGTCAAATATTAGGTGGTTTGAATCTCCATCTCAAGTATACTACCACGCAGCAACTGAGCATGGAGGGAAAGATGTATATCCAGGGGCATGCATGTGGGAAGCTTGTGAACATTTTCCACGGCAGAGATTCTCCTTCATTACTCACTTACAAGTATGTAACTGCAAAGATTTATGAAATGGCAGCGTGTTTATTTGTTTTAACTATAAACATGTGGTAATATAGTGATGGTTGAATTTTATTTTATGAATAGGATAAACACTGCACAAAAGAAGCACTCCTTACAGGACTGAAGAAGCTTGAAGAGCAAGCACAAGGTGGAAACCAACAAACTTCCAATAAGTAAGGAAGAAAGCACTGGTCTTTAAGTATTGGATATTTCTAGAGTTCAGTATAATTGCGATACTAAATTATTGAATTTTAGCCCTTCCATTTGGAAATCTATTTAAGTCACGTGCTAATGTAACTGAATAACTGAACAATCAGTCCTCCTGCTCTGCATCACCGGAGACTGTACGTGTCCTAGCCCTGAAGCCACATCTGTCTCTAGTTTTTCTTCCATCTTTCCTCATGTCCTCTCTGAGTGCAGTGTTTTCAAGATGCCCACATCCTATTTTTTTTACCCCCTTTCCTCTAAACTGTTGATTTTTTTGCCATGTAAGCTCATGTTGGAAATGGTCCCATCCTGAACACGTTCCTTTCAAAACTCATACAATTCTGCTCAAGACACCCCTCTATTTTGTACACCATTGCCCCTTCTTAAGGCTTAATGTTTTTATCTCACATCCTTGAATGTATAGTCATCTCCCAAATCTTTGTCTACCTTTCCAGCAACTCTGTGTCTGAAGTTCTCTGATCAGACTTTCGCCTGGCCGCAGCAATGAAATTATGCAAACAGAAATTACAAATTAAATTCTCTTATGACTTTGATCATGGGGTATTATTTCTCCTTGAGCTCTTTGCTGCAATGTTTGAGATATTGGTTCCATTAAGGAAGACTTTATACCCCTGGAGAAGGGGAGTGGAGGAATTCAAAGTAGCAGTGTAAATAGAAAGATTGATGGGGAATGTTCTGAATGTGAAGAGTTGAGCGCAAGTCACTTAGAAAAGAAAGACAAAAGAGAGTCAGAGTATGTAGTAACTCTGAAGAATTAAATTGCATTTATTTCAATGCAAGGGGTCTTACAGGTAAGGCTGATGAACTCAAACATGTTTAGGAACATGGAATTGGGACATCATGGCTATTACAGAAATTTGGCCGAGACATGGACAAGACTGGCAGCTCAATGTTCTGAATTTTTGATGCTTTTGGAAAGATAGGAAAGGAGGCAAGAAAGGAGTGTGGCATTTTTGATTCAAGAATATATTACTGCCGAAAAGTCATTCGGTGAAAATATATAGGTAGAAATTAGTAATAAGAAAGGAAAGATCACCTTGATTGTACTGTCAACCCCTCCCCTGCAATAGTGAGAGCAAAACTGAGAAACAAATCAGGATATTTCAGATATATTTAAGCATAATAAGGTTGTAATAATGGGTGATTTTAATTTTCCAAACATTGACTGGGGTTACCATAATGTTAGAGGTTTGGATGATGAAGAATTTGTCAAATGTGTTCAAGGAAATTTTCTTTATCAATATTTGGATGTTTCTACTGGAGAAGGAGCAAAAGTAGACCTTTTGGGCAATAAGGCAGGGCATGTGACTGAAGTACAAGTGGGGGAACATTTTGGGTCTAGCGATCAGAATTCTAAAATGGTTATGGAAAAGTATAATCCTTCCATAAAAGTTAAAGATTTTAATTAGAGTAATGCAAATTTTAATAGTATGAGAAAAGAACTTTCAAAAAGTTCATTGGAGTAAACAGGTGTCTGACAAGTGAGAGGCTGTCAACAGTGTGATTACGAGAGTTCAGAGGCATAATGCTCCTGTTAGAGTGAAGGGTAAGACTGGTAAGATTAAGGAACAATGGACGAATAAAAATATTGAGATTCTAGTCAGGAATAAATGAAAATCTTATTTTAGATACAGGCGACTTGGTTCAACTGAATCTCTTAATCATATGAAGTTTGTAGCTGCATTCTTAAAAAAGGAATCAAAAAAGCAAAGAGGAAATGAGAAAGTATTGGCAGATCAGGTTAGGGATAATACAAAGAAGATTCTACAAGTACATTAAGAACAAGATGGTAACTGGAGAGAGTAGGGTCCCTTAAAGATCAAGAAGGCCATCTTTGTGTTGAACCCCAGGAGATTGTGGCATAGTAGACAGTGAAGAAGGTTTCCTAAGATTACAAAGGAATCTTGATCAAATGGGTCAATGGGCTGGAAAATGGCAGATAGAGTTCAATTTGGATGAATGCAAGGTGTTTTGGTACAACCAACAAAGGTAGGGCTTATACAATTAATGGTAGGGTCTTCAGTATTGTTGTAGACCAGACAGGTCTAGGCTTCAGGTGCATAATTCTTTGAAGTTTGTATCACACATAAGTAGGGTGGTTAAAAAGGCTTGGCACACTTGCATTCATTGTTCATTCCTTTCAGCCTAGGAGTTGGGATGTTATGTGGGGGTTACAGGACATTTAGTGAGGCCTCTTCTGGAATATTGTGTCTAGTTCTGGTCACACAGTTATAGGAGGGATATTATAAAGCTGGAGAGGGTTCAGAAGAGCTTTACCAGGATGTTGCTAGCTATGGAAAGTTCGAGTTATAAAGAAAGGCTGGAATGTTTTTTCATTAGAGTGTAGGAGGTTGAGAGGTGACTTTATAGAAGTTTATAAAATATTGAGGGGCATAGATAGAGTTACTAGTTGTATTTTCCCTTGGATGGGGAATTTCAAGATTGGGGACAGAATTTTAAGGTGGGAGGAGAGACATTTAAAAAGACGTGAGGGGCAATTTTTTTGCACAGGGTTTGCGTGCAGAATGGAAGTTCTGAGGAAGTGGTAGATGCAGGTACAGTTACAACTTTAGAAAATATTTGGATAAGTACATGAATAGGAAAGGTTTGGAGGGAAATGGGCCATGAGGAGACAGGTGGGAGTAGTTTAGTTTGGGATTCTGTTCAGTATGGATTGGTTGGACCGAAGGGTCAGTGTGAAAGCTGTCTGACTCTGCAATGTCCAGTTCCCACATCTTTTCTTTGTCGTCCAGTACGGGGAGACTGCCCTTGCTTGAATCCAATCTGAACTATCCATTTATGGCCTGGCAAACTCAATAGCTGCCATTTCAACTACTGTAGACTCCCCTGATTTCCCAAAGATCTGTCCTCAGTCCCTCCTCTTCCCCCATCTATATGCTACCCTTAGTTATATCATCCAAATACTAGGGCTCAGCTTTCACATACATTCTGCTGCTATATTCTAATCCTGTCTGATCTGTGTTCATGCTGATCTATGTTGATTTTGTAATGCTCAAGCATCTGCAAATCATACTTCATACTCACTCTTTTCATGGCCTTTTCTTTCCTTATCTCTATAGTATCTGCAGTCATACCTCTCCACCACACCCCTACCACTACATCCAGACTTTGATTCTGACTTTGTGTCTATTCCCACAGTTTGCTCCCACTCTCTCCTCAAAGCACCCCTTAAAGTCTATTCAAACATTTGATTACCCCTCTTAAAATCTCTTCCCTTGTTCCCATGTGTATTTATATCTGATTGTGCTGATAATGCACTTTGGAATGTTTACCTCCTTGAAGACTATATAATTGAACTTGGGATGTCAACTCTTTCTCCACACATATTGCCAGACCTGTTGAGTTTCTTCACATTCTGTTTATATATAAATGCAAGTTGTTTAAACCTGATCTTTAAAGGAAGAACACCTTCATTCTTCTTGGGAGAATGGGAGCAAGGGGCTGCAGGTGTTTTAGATAATTTCCAGAGGCCTAATTAATCTTCCATTAATTCCACAGGCAGACACCAGCTGGAGCTACTTCCGTTGCTAAAGCACCGAAGACTATTGTGAATCATCCCAGTGCTGCATTAGTGGCATTGCGGCGGGGATCTAGGAACCTTGCATTTAGAGGTTATATGGTCAGTTAAATGAATTGGGTTCTATTTGATTTAAACTGTTAGTTAGAGTAACTTGCTTCCTACAGGCTATAATATTTTCTTTCTCAAAACCAATGAAATTTTCTCAATTTTTTTCCCAGGATGAAAAGGAAGGCCCAATAACAAAACACATCCGGTTGACAGCTGCCTTAATTTTAAAAAATGTTGCTAAGTATTCAGATTGCGGTCGCAGGTAATGAGAGTTTTTGTTTCTTCACCAACAAGTGGAATTCTACAATTGGCAATAAAGTCAAAATAGATGGCATACTCTAAGGTTTTAGAGAGATACAGCCTTTTAGTCTCATGAACTTTGGAAGTCACTGAACAAAGACTTGCTTTTGTAAGGTGCTATTCACATAGGAACATGTTCACTGGAACATACTGGGCAGTAGGAAATCAACATTTTGAAAGAAGCTCAGCTATGTTACCAAGCCAGAAATACTTGGAGGGCTTTTAAAATAAGCCAAGGATTTGGCCATGGGCAATGATTTTGGTGCTGAAGGAAGTTTTCAAACTCTTTGGAGGATTTGTAAAGGACAATGAATTTCAATTTGATCACTGGGAGTCAAGCCAGTGATGTTCAATACTTGGAGAGGGACACAGCTTGGTTCTTGGGAGCTTAGATTATATGTAGTGAGGAGCTCCATGTTAGTAGTTTAATGGTTACACTGTTGAATGATTTGATAGAAAGCCTTGACCTTTACGTGCTTTCGTAAGGACAGACTGACGGGCAGAGGGGGTGGGGTGGCCCTGTTGGTAAGGAATGATATTCAGTCCCTTGCGCAGGAGGACCTAGAATCAGGGGATGTAGAGTCGGAATGGATAGAGCTGAGAAATTCTAAGGGTCGAAAGACCCTCATGGGACTTATCTACAAGCCCCCAAACAGTAGTCTGGATGTAGGATGTAAGTTGAATAAGGAGCTGAAATTGGCCTGTCGCAAAGATATTACTAGTTGTTATGGGGGATTTCAACATGCAGGTAGACTGGGAGAATCAGGATGGTACTGAACCCCAAGAAAGGGAGTTTGTGGAGTGCCTCCGAAATGGATTCTTAGAACATCTGGTGCTGGAGCTACCAGGGAGAAGGCAATTCTGGATCTGGTGTTGTGCAACGAACCGGATTTAATCAGGGACCTCGAAGTGAAGTAGCGATTAGGAGGTAGTGACCACAATACAATAAACTTTAATCTGCAATTTGAGAGGGAGAGGGTACAATTGGAAGTGACAATATTTCTGTTGAATAAAGGGGACTATGGAGCTATGAGGGAGGAGCTGGCCAAAGTTCAATGGTGCAATACCCTAGCAGGGATGGCAGTGGAGCAACAATGGCAGATATTTCTGTGTATAATTCCAAAAAGGAAGAAAGATCCTAAGAGGAGGCAAGGGTGGCTGTGGCTGACGAGGGAAGTTAAGAAACATATAAAGTCAAAAGAGACAAAGTATAACCTAGCAAAGATGAATGGGAAGCTTTTAAAGAACAACAGAGGATTACTAAGAAGGAAGTACGCAGAGAAAAAATGAGGTACGAAGGTAAACTGGCCAATAATATAAAGGAGGATAGTAAAAGCTTTTACTATCCATGTGAAAGGAAAAAAAACGGTTAAGACTAAAATTGGGCCCTTGAAGACAGAAACAGGTGAATATATTACGGGGAACAAAGAAATGGCAGAAGAGTCGAATTGCTACTTCAGATCTGTGTTCATTGGGGAAGACACAAGCAATCTCCCAGATGTAATAGTGGCTGAAGGACCTGAACTGAAGGGAATTTATATTAGGCAGGAAATGGTGTTGGAGAGACTGTTATGTCTGAAGGCTGATAAGTCCCCAGGACCTGGTGGTCTACATCCCAGGGTACTGAAGGAGGTGGCTCTAGAAATCGTGGATGCGTTGGTGATCATTTTTCAAAGTTCTATAGATTCAGGATCAGTTCCTGCGGATTGGAGGGTGGCTAATGTCCCACTTTTGAAGAAAGGAGGGAGAGAGAAGACCAGTTAGTCTGACCTCAGTGGTGGGAAAGATGTTGGAGTCAGTTATAAAGGATGAAATTATGACACCTCTGGATAGCAGTAACAGGATAGGTCAGAGTCAGCATGGATTTATGAAGGGGACATCATGCTTGTCTAATCTTCTGGAATCTTTTGAGGATGTAACTCTGATGATGGACAAGGGAGATCCAGTAGATGTAGTGTACCTGGACTTTCAGAAAGCCTTTGATAAAGTCCCACATAGGAGGTTAGTGAGCAAAATTAAGGTGCATGGTATTGGAGGCAAAATACTGACTTGGATTGAAAATTGGTTGGCTGACAGGAAACAAATTAGTGATAAACGGCTCCCTTTCGGAATGGCAGGCGGTATCCAATGGGGTACCGCAGGGATCAGTGCTGGGACTGCACCTTTTTACAATATACATTAATGATATAGATGATGGTATTAAAATTAATATTAGCAAATTTGCTGATGATATAAAGCTGGGTGGCAGGGTGAAATGTGAGGAGGATGTTAGGAGATTACAGGGTGACCTGGACAGGCTAGGTGAGTGGACAGATGCATGGCAGATGCAGTTTAATGTGGATAAATGTGTGGTTATCCACTTTGGTGGCAAGAATAGGAAGGCAGATTACTACCTAAATGGAGTCAAGTTCGATAAAGGGGTAGTACAATGAGATCTAGGTGTTCTTGTACATAGTCAATGAAAGCAAACATGCAGGTACAGCAGGCAGTGAAGAAATCTAATAGCATGTTGGCCTTCATAACAAGAGGAATCGAGTATAGAAGCAAAGAGGTTCTATTGCAGCTGTACAGGGCCCTGGTGAGACCGCACCTGGAATATTGTGTGCAGTTTTGGTCTCCAAATTTGAGGAAAGACATTCTGGCTATTGAGAGAGTGCAGTGTAGGTTCATGAGGTCAATTCCCGGAATGGCGGGACTATCTTGCATTGAAAGATTGGAACGACTGGGCTTGTATACTCTTGAGTTTAGAAGGCTGAGAGGGGATCTGATTGAGACTTATAAGATTATTAAAGGATTGGACACTCTGAAGGCAGGAAACATGTTTCTGCTGATGGGTGAGTCCCGAACCAGAGGACACAGTTTAAAAATAAGGGGTAGGCCATTTATAACAGAGTTAAGGAGAAACTTCTTCACCCAGGGAGTGGTGGGTGTATGAAATGCTCTGCCCCAGAAGGCTGTGGAGGCCAAGTCTCTGAATACTTTCAAGAAAGAGTTGGATAGAGCTCTTGAGGACAGTGGAAACGAGGGTTATGGGGATAAGGCAGGAACAGGATACTGATTTGAGGATAATCAGACATGATCATAATGAATGGTGGTACTGGCTCGAAGGGCAGAATGGCCTACACCTGCACCTATTGTCTATTGACCTCGTGGGCAAAGTGCACAAGTGCCTTGTTAGCTCCCCTGGACAATTAAGACTGCACAATATATTCAGTCCAGTAATAAAGCTGGAGAATTTTGTGAACAGTTTAAGACCATACTGAAGGAGAAAGTGAGGTCTGCAGATGCTGGAGATCAGAGATGGAAATGTGTTGCTGGAAAAGCGCAGCAGGTCAGGCAGCATCTAGGGAACAGGAGAATCGACGTTTCGGGCATTAGCCCTTCTTGCTGAAGAAGGGCTAATGCCCGAAACGTCGATTCTCCTGTTCCCTAGATGCTGCCTGACCAGCTGCGCTTTTCCAGCAACACAAGACCATACTGAATGCAAGCTGGAACTGAAGATGAGTATTTTCATCATTGTTCTACATCGACTTTGAATTAGACGACTTGGTTGCGATGCTGTTTCAGTACGGAAGTGCAACTGAATTCCATATAGAGCTGAAGATGTCTGTTGGAATAATCAATAGCATGGCTGCTCAGTTTGAAGGATTTCAGGCTGACATAATGTTGCACTTTCATACGCATCTGGCAGCATATTAATTCTTGAATAAACCTAGATCAGAAGTTGGAAATTGTTTTAACCTGTGGGTATATGTGCTTTGTTTTTCTTGCAGATTACTAAAGGGACATGAGAACCAATTGTCTGTACTAGCCCTTAGCAACATGGAAGCTTCTAGCACTCTTGCCAAATGCCTTTTCGAACTTGTACGTCTAGAACAATTACAACAACCAGAAAATAAACTCTGAAACAGTGTGTTGACGTTACATATGCGGCCAGTGTGTACAGTATTCTAAAATGACCTGTAAATGACTTTCAGAACAAAGCAACAAGTCACGTTGAGAAGAGGCCATTACGGACATAATTTCTTTAAATCTTTTTCCATGTTGCACAGAAGCTTTTCATTCTGATCACAAACTGATTCTGTGGTTGACCAGCTTTTAATAGGATTACCAATCGTCTGTTCGGAATCCAGTACCTTTTTTAAAAAAATGTTTGCAAGTAGTAAATACTAAAAATTGGGAGACTACAAGGATCAAATAATAGCATTAATTATTTTTGCCCTGTACCCCCCATGAGGACATTTTTATATTTTGTAATGAGTGACTAAAACTGGGGTTTAATAGAACAGAAGTTGACGCACTGGATGTAATCTCTGCCATCCAAGAGGTCGCAGCTTATTTCTAGTGAAGTTGTTTTCCTGTTTAGAATTCAGTAGCTTGTTTTCTTTTCATACTTGAGCCAATATATTTTCACTTATTTATTATCACATGATCATTTGTAAATATTTGTGAATAAAATAAACCAACTTTCATGCCACTGCAATCACTGGAAACACAGCTTGTGGTAATATATTAGCATTATTGTTAGGTTATAGAACTCTTTATTTTTTAGTGTTTCCTGTTAATTGTAAGTAATTGTGATATATTCTCTGCAGTGGATGAATGTTCTTTAAGTTTGTGTAAATAATTCTGCAATGGTACTGAAGCTGTAAAGTCAAAAGCAGTTTTGTGGAACTGATTTTTTTGTATTATACACCTTGTAGAACTCATTTGCTGGTTGAAAGAGTATGGAATAATATATCTCATGTCATTTTGTAGAAGAAAACTATTGAAGGTATTTTTGGTTTACCCTAACTTGGACCCACTGAAAGGTATCACTTAGTACAAGTGTAGTGCTTGTACAGGATTTTTTGTATTTGTAAATTGTTTAAATATAAGGAATTTTATACAGGTTTTTCTCCCTGTTATATTTACATTAGGTGCAGGTATGGTATTTTCTTCATTATTCATAACATTTATTTTCCAATCCAATTATAGTGCAGTATTTTAGTGTTTGTTCTTCCATCTTTAATATTGTACCATTCTACATTCCTGTTTTGTCTCTGGGTTATGTCCTGAATGGTGTGTTATGTGATCTTTCATAACTGCCTATTGCCTGATGTATTAGCATCCAGAGGAGGGAACACTCCTTTCCCATTTCCTGCTTTGTCTGTAGAATGTGCAGTAATAACACACAGCAGTTTTACATTAGATGACTTCAATTACTTTGGTGACTGTTTATAGTTTTAAATAAAAGAGGCTGGACATTTTTGTTTTAGTTTGCACTCATTTATTTCAGATCTCCACACACATATGAACTTTGCAAGTTGTTTTTTAACTAATCAGTGTCTGAATCACTTTAGTTTTGTGCTGATGCCTGTTGATTATTGGAACTGATGAAGAGTACAACGTTCAGTGAATTAAATAATGCTATATAGTGCTATGCTGTGGCATGTTTAATTCTGAGGTTCATGCCTCTGATCAAAGATGCTTCTGTAAACTTGTCGAGCCAATTCATATTTGATATTAATTGATGGCAAAATGGCAATTTAGTCACATTTTTTGAGTATTCATCTGATTACAATTACCCAAGGAACTGAGATGTAACCTCCAAAATCTATTTGTAGTATTACATTAACAGCTGCCTTGCTAAGTTTAATGTTAAAAACCAAAATACTGCAAATGCTGGAAATCAGAAAATAAAATAGAAATTGCTGGAAAAGCCCTAGGAGTTCTGAGGGTCACTCAACCCAAAACCTTAACTCTTGTTTTCTCTCCACAGATGCTGCCAGATCAGCTTAGCTTGTTCAGCAATTTCTGTTTTATGTTGTCTATACTCTCCCTGACCCCCCTGCCTCGTATTCTACCAGCATATTTTATTTGTTGCCCTTAATGACTTTACTTTCCCTAGCTATTCAGTGTAGCAGTATATTCTGCATTCTTATCACTCTTTGGATTTATTGGTGGCTGTGTCTTATTATTTATGAGCTTTTAGTTTCGACTCCCCTAAACTTTGGTGGACATTTTGATTTTATTCTACTGATAAACCAAAGTTCACAAGATGCTCATTCATCCAAAGAATTTTCTAAATTTAAAGTCTGAATGCTCTGAACACTAGGAAAAAATCTCAATTTAAAAAAAAGTACATTCACAGTATTGTCTGACTGTGTGTCACATTGCTGAAATATAATTTACTGTGGTTTGTGCATTAGTCAGGTCTTGCATCGTGCTTAGTCTATTTGCTGATGGGTATTTTGCAAATGTTTGAAAACCTGTTATCCTTAGGCAGCATGTAATGCAGTATAGGTGGCCAGGTCTCACTGAACGTCAGTACCTATGCAGTGAAATCCAGTTAGCAGCATGAGACAAGATTCAAAACTCTTTCCTTCTAAGACCTGCCAGTGAACAAAAAATGTCAGTTAATAAAATTATCCCCAAAGTTATTCCAAGGTGTCCACAAAGTCAAGGAGGCTTGTGTATTGAAATAGAGATATTTTGGACAAAAATACCCCATGCAGTTACAACGTTAGAGTTTTACAGTGAGTGGGGATAGTAGCTCCTCAGCCATCTAGTTTTGCAGTAAAAATTATTACTCCCTTTTGAATTCTTGCTTCTGTCTTTCTTTCAACATCCAAATGCCATTATATAACAGGAAAATCTTCTCTCATCTCCCTTTTTTTCTTTAATGTTTTTAGATTACTTAGATTAGATACTTGTTGGGACAAAGGGCCTGTTTTCACACTAAGTCCACACCAACCCACCCCGACCCCTTCACCTAACACTATAGGCAATTTAGCATGGCTAATTTTTGGACTGTGGGAGGAAACCCATGCAGACATGGGGAGAAAGGCGACTCACAGTAGGAGTTTGCACAGAGGTGGGAATTTGTTCTGGGTCTCTGGCATGCTAACCACTGTGCCACTGCACCACCCATGTTCTTAACTTTATGCTTGCTATATCCAGCTCATTTTTTAGTTTGTAGTGTTTTTTTATAGAAAGATGGCATGGAATTGATTGAGCCTTTTGTAAAATAACTAGTGAAGTCATTTGATTTCAACAGTGAGGGTGTTAGTTGCTAGCTGTCAGCAATAGCTTTCTGACATTGGGTACCAACTTGATGGCAGAAGGGACATACTTCTGATGAAAGTTCAAAATAATAACCACCTGCAATCCCAATGATGCTCTGCTCAAGGTTGTTTGGAATAACTCAAGCCTGCAATAGAGCTACCCCAACATATAGTTGGACCTCCTCGTAACTTTCATGAAGAATATATCAATGTGCTATAAAATGTAACTGCAACGCAATTACTCTATTCTATAGCATTTACATGCAAGTCAGGGGTCTGATGCTTGAGCAGCCTCTTGTTGCCTTTCTGTAACTCAGACACTGAACCATTAGTTACAACCGCCATATGCTGTTCAACCACTTGTAGCAGGCAAGCCTCTTCACAATCTCACTGACTGTCAGGCATGCTATTATGCATCAGCTGATCCTGCTGTACATGTGCTTTTAGCAAAGAATGCTTATTGTATCCTACTGTAGGATAAATGGTGAGTAGTCATCATCTTTTGGAGCTCCATTTCAATAAACTGATATATATGAGAATTCAGAACATTACTTATAGGATGGAAAGAGTGCTGAAATATGCCAGAAAGCTATTTGTATATCTGTCCTGCATGTAATGGATTTTGTTATTAAAAATTGTCCTTTATACTGACAAATGTGTCCAACATGAATTCTGAATCTAATGGGAACATCTATCTCCAATAATTTGCTGTATGATTCTATAACTGTACTGTCCCATTTGCTTGCTCCTGGCACATATACTTCCAAACCTTTACAATTTATATATCTATCAAAATGTCTTTTAAATTTAAATCCACTACTTCCTTAGGAAGTTCATTCCACATGCAAAGCACCTTCTGTGTAAAAAGAAATTGCCTAGTCTTTTTTAAATCTCTCTCCTCTCACCTTTAAAAATCCCCCGGCCTAGGGAACTACCATTAACTATGTATTGTTACGACACAGGGTAAACCTTCCTACTTAATTTAAAAGCTGCAACACCAACTAGTTATCCTGTGAAAATTTGAGAGGCCACGAACTATTTATTTCTTAACACATTAACAGAGAATAATTAACTAACAACTTTTTACAAATCCTTCCTTTAACCTATCTTCTACTTTCCCCTCTACAATACTGGTCCAATTAAGATTTACCAAACTTCTCAAAACCAGGCAGCTTTCTGTTCTCTGTATTCCTGTCTTCTTGGAGAATCTGCTTCACAGATTCTCAACCTCCCACGCTCTGATGATAAAAGTCCCAGCCTTTCTTTATAACTCAAACATCCCATACCCACCAATAGCCAGGTAAATCTCTTCTTTCCAGCATAATAATATCCTTCCTATAACTGGGTGATGAGGACTGGACACAGTATTCCTGAAGCAGCCTCACCAATGTCCTGCACAGCCTCAACATGACTTCGCAATGATGGCAAGCATGCAAAATGCCTTTTTAACCACCCTGTCTACATGTGATGAAAACTTCAAAGAATTACATACCTGCATCCCTCGGTCCCTCTGTTTTGCAGCTTTCCAGCTTTACCCATTTGATCAAAATCCCTTTCTAATCTTAGAAAATCTTCTTCATTATCTACAATGCCATCAATTTTGGTGTCATCTGCAAACTTACTAACCATGCTTCTGTATTCTCATCCAAATCATTTATTTAAATGACAAAGAGAGCACTGAATCAATCCCTATGGAACACTGATGGTCACAGATCTCCAGTACAAAAATCAAATCCTCCACTATTACTCATGTTAAGGCAATTATGTATCCAATTAGTAAGCTCACCTTGAATCCCATGTGATTGAACTTCATTACCATGTAGGAATTTGTCAAAGGCTTTACTAAAGTCTAAATAAACAACTACTGTTCTGCCATCATCAATCCTTTTGTAGTTCTGATCTCTAGCCATACTGCACAGGGATCATATCCCCATTACATGCATACACACACACACAAACTTTGCTGAAGGTTGAGAGTAACAAAATGACTTGGGATACAGTTCTCCACTGTCTGGAGGAGGAGTAGAGAATGTGTTGTCGTGAAAGAAGTGGCCACTAAGCCACTTCAATTAACTAGTAATTACAATATCCTCCATTATCCCATCCTAATGTGATTGAGCATATATGTTTTTGAAGAGTTGTCAAAATCCACCAGTCTGCAGAAGGTGTCAGCGTGATTTTTGGACAGGACCATATTAGTGTTGGGAATGTGGTACTGGAAAAGCATAGCGAAGTTTCCCACCTGGCAGCAGCTGTTTGGTCTTTATGTGGATTTTCAACAGTTAAAACACACCAATGAGCGAAGAATGGTATTTTGACCAGCACTACAGAACTCTGGTTAAGTATTTTAAAAATTGTGATTTCACTCCAAGATCCTGTACTTCTTGTCATTTACATAAATGATGTGGAAGCGAACATAAGAGGTACAGTTAGTAAGTTTGCAGATGACACCAAAATTGGAGGTGTATTGGACAGCGAAGAGGGTTACCTCAGATTGCAACAGGATCTTGACCAGATGGAGTTTAATTCAGATAAATGCGAGGTGCTGCATTTTGGGAAAGCAAATCTTAGCAGGACTTATGCACTTAATGGTAAGGTCCTCAGGGGTGTTGCTGAACAAAGAGACCTTGGAGTGCAGGTTCATAGCTCCATGAAAGTGGAGTCGCACGTAGATAGGATAGTGAAGAAGGCATTTGGTATGCTTTCCTTCAGTTTACAAAATTATGAGGGGCATGGATAGGGTAAATAGACAAAGTCTTTTCCCTGGGGTCGGGAGTCCAGAACTAGAGGACATAGGTTTAGGGTGAGAGGGGAAAGATATAAAAGAGACCTAAGGGCAAAGTTTTCACAGCGGGTGGTACGTGTCTGGAATGAGCTGCCAGAGGAAGTGGTGGAGGCTGGTACAATTGCAACATTTAAGAGGCATTTGGATGGGTATATGAATAGGAAGAGTTTGGAGGGATATGGGCTGGGTATTGGCAGATCGGACTAGATTGGGTTGGGTTATCCGGTCGGCATGGACGGGGTGGACCGAAGGATCTGTTTCCATCTGTACATCTCTATGACTCTATAAAGAAGAAATTAAGTACAACAATGTAGTTCTTTACAGTGCTTTAAAAAGTGCATGCAGGGCCATTCTGACTAACTATAATCATCTCCATAAGTGACATTTTACAAAGAGGTAACTAGTTTTATACCGCTGTAGCTCTACCAAATGCAACCAGTATAATGTCAGATCCAATGCATTTTTAAGGAATCAGAAAAATGTTGATAAATGAAGTGTTTATATAGTAAACCAAAAGGTTTTATTAATTTAAACTATATACATCAAATAACAGGATTATTTACAAAAATAGGTAAAATACATGAACTTAGCAACCCAGGAAATACAGTGTACCAATCTACCCTTCTAATAGGAAACTGATAATCAGAGAAGGGAAAGTAATACACCTATACCTTTGTTCACTATTAAAATTAAAGGTGACTTTGCCTTCTTCACTCATACTACTCAAATCATAATCCTTTTACACATGTAAATAGCTTTAGAGGACCCGATTAAGATAGACTAAGGGCTAAAACTTGATTTGTGCAGATACCCATCAGGTTAAACTGTGCTTACTTCTGAAAAGACGCATGCACTTATTTGTAAAATTCTAGATAGATGCTGGGCCTTTAGGGACAAGACAAAAGCATCTTCAAAATTTTATCTATGAAGTTTGCAACTTCAATCTATTGATGTTGATATATGTAAAAGCATGGTCACATGGATCCTGGTTGATATACCAATCGTAATATTGAAGTAACATGACAAATCTATCACCACTACTTCAAGTGCTAACTACTAAGTGGCTCTGAAAAAAAATTAAGCTCCCATTACATCTACTCGTGCAGAGGCATACGTCAAGCCAGTTGTAAGAATTTTAAAAATTCATGTAAAGATCAACTTTTCAGAGCAAACTTTACATGGAATAACAGCTTGCTTAATGTTGTTGTCATTGTTTCAAATAGTCCCTGGCAGACAGCCAAAAATCTGCTGTCTTGACTTTTGAGACTCCAGAATCTTAAAGATCTGCATTGATATAACTAGTTTAGAAGATGCCTGGTACCAGTAAGTGACAAGTACATCTTAACAACATCCTCCTTGCAACAAAGTCAATTACAAAGGTTTACATTCTCAAGGAAATTAAAGTAACTATTCTCTGGTAATAGGGCTAATAGTCCTGAGAATTTAAACTGTGTAACTATCACTTGCAGATAAATTTGTACAGAATCTCGGTGAGGGTTGAAACTACCATACCTATTGGAGACAGTGGTGTGGTGGTAATTTCATTGGATAGTAATCCAGAGAGCCAGGCTGATGCAGTAGGAATGTGGGTTTCCAATCCCACCATGAAAGTTTCATTTCTGAGGAAGGGTTAACATTAATTCTGATTTTTTTGCCACAGATGTGCTGAGATTTTCCAGCAATTTTTTTTTTACATGAAACTTTCATTGATTATTGTAAACCCCCATCTTGTTCACTGATGACCTTTCGGGAAGGAAGTCATGTGTCTTTGCCTGGTCTTACTTAACTATGACACCAGACCTGTGGCAATGTGGGTGATAAAATAACAGCTTAGATTCTCTGCCTAACACTTAAAACAAGTAATCTCCCCTTCCCCTCATTCTTGTCACAGTTGGTGTGTAATTAAGATGTCCAGATTAAACAGACCCAGAGTTAAATTCACGTCAGTATTGAATTTGCTCGTGTTAACCAGGTTAGTAGTGGATTAATGATTCTCACCATTTCTTGACTACAAACCAAAAATCATGGTTCCCATCTGGTAGGCCTGTAGGAAATTCTATACAAGAACAAGACTGGCAATGGTTGTCATTAACCCACGGCCAATAGCATTCCAGAACTCAGTTTAAGTGATGACACTTGGCTTCAGAGGAGGAGAAAAACATCCCAGATTGATAGTTGTCACCAGTCATCAGATATAAGACAAAGGAGAATGAACAAGCCATTTTATTTCTTGAGGAATTTGGCTGTAGTAACAGATGCATTCCCTTTGAATGTCCCTTCTCATCCAACACTGAATACCTTCTGATCTCATAATACATTTTCTTATGCTGATCAGATAAAATAATGAAGCACAGTGCCTCTCAGTTTGAAGGTGGAAATTAAAGGTATCATGGCCAGCAATTTCTTAAATGTAAGAGGCTTCTAAGGAGAAGAAAATAGAGCTACTACCTTTTACTAAATTATATAATTGAAAAGGTTATCCATGCAAACATCACAGGAAATGGAAACTGATTCAAAGTCCACTGAGAATTAAGAATTTTTACAATATCACCACTGATGAATGCTTATGTGGGGAGTACAAATACCTATTTGAAAATCATGTTTTCATAAAATTCTAATTCAACTTATAAACTCCAAGATTTCTATTGCAATGTAGGTCACAGTATGAGTATTAATGAAGCAGAACATGAAATGTTTAAGAATCCAACCTTCAATACTTAACACCATAAATTATTTTAAAATGTTAAACTTTGGTTGCACACAATTCACTTCCAGGATATTCTGTTGTAGACATTTTATCACAGAATACTTACAGCAGGAGGCCAATAATCTGTGCTGATCCTCTGAAGGAACAATTCATTTAGGGCCACTCTCCAGACATTTTCCCTGTAGCCCTGCAAATGTTCTAAATTTCCTTTTGAAATCCTCAATTGACTCTGCCTCCCCCACTCATGAAGTTAGTTCCTATTCCTAACAATCTGCTCTATTAAAGTTCATCCTCATATCACCGCTGGTTGTTTTGACAATTACTTCAAACCTGTGCCCTCTGGTCCTCCATCCTTTCAACAAGGACAGCAGTGTCTCCAAATCTCCTGTCAAGATACCTTATGATTTAAATACCTTCTCTTCTTCAAGAACAGCAGTCTTAACTTCTCCAAACTATCCATGTAATTGTATGTTTCATATCGAGAACTGTTCTTTATTCTGCATATCTTAATTTGTTTGAATAATATTCCAGATGACTCTGAACCCAGTATACACACTAAACAGTCAATAAAAGCGAAAATGCTGCATATCTGAAATAAAACCAGTAAATGCTGGCAAAACTCAGCACTCTGGTACATCTGTAAAGAGAAAGAGTTAATGTTTTGTCATTGGTCTCAAATGCCACAGATGTTAAAAAGCTGCTGAGTTTCTCAAACATTTTGCACTGATCATAGGTTTAACATAACTAACATGACTATGAGCAGGCTGAAAACCATTTCAATAGCATGTTAATCTTGAACATTACTGAACAGCATAAACGCAATGATCACATGTTCCTGGAATCAATAGATTTCCCATTCTAATTGTGTATTCATAAAAGTGTGAAGCTTTTCAGTGAAATCAATACTTTCAACATAAAATACACTGTGTTGTATTCCTTAGAGTTACTTGCGTTTATAAGAAATGTGTGATGTCCTACTGTGAAACGGTCACATCCTCTTATAGCATTAATAAAAACACTTCCAGTAAAGCCAGCGCAGGCACATTCAAAAGCAGATGATCACAAAGCGATGGCAGTCAATGAATAAGTTTGAACACTTCTACTGCAAACTTCTATTAAATAATCAAAAACTAGAAGCAATGTTGTGTTGTTCGACATAATTATTAGTTCCAATACACAAATATGATTAAGCACTGTAAAATTCAGTATGCAAGCCTTTGGAAACATCGAAAAAAAAAATACATTTCACTCAATATTCACTCAATAATAAAGACCTCAAGCTATATATAGACATTTCCATTGTAAGTTCTCTGCTGGTAACTTGTCTATTGCCATGATTTGTTAAATTATCTGAAAAGGTCAGCACCAAAGATGAAATAATTACCATAAGCAGAATGTATTACTATATCATTATCAACAGAATAATCAAAAATAAGTCAACTTTTACAAAGGATATTACATTTGAAGTAAAAATACAGATTTGCTATCTGAACTTGAATATATTTAAATCCATAATGTGTCCATCAAGACCCAGAAACTAGTTTGACAAGCAGCAGAAAATTTATTTTGCTGTGTTGGGCAAGTATTACAGAATACGCCTGACATTTTTAACCATTCTTTTCTGTTTTTCTCAAAAATGAAACTATAGAATCAAATCTTTTATCAAACATTTTCCCACTGAGCAACAGTCCTAGAAGAGTTAAGCAATCATCTTTGTTTAGACCCTATACGCACTAAAACAGCTGATCAGCCTCAGATGCCAGGCTTTAGTGCTTCTACATGATCCAGATCCTTCCAGTTAAACCTGGAAGCTTTTGTACAGCATACAAACAGTTTACAAAAACACCTAACTAGAGTTAACAAAAAAAAAATTCATCAAGAAATAATTTGATACATTAGGAAATCATCTAACAAATATCACATTTTATACAACTGATCTAGTGACAACCCACATGAGGGGCCAGGACAGATCATATTCAGTATCCTTACAACTCCAAATAACTAACGACAGCATGCTTTCATTTCACGTTATTGTGTTGTCTCAAATGCTTCAATTTTAGAAAAACACCTAATCTTTTGCAAGGAAGAGAAAATGAACCAATAGATAACAAAGTTCCTACTCATCATTCTATTTTGGGCTCATGTTAACACTGGTAACCAATCAGCTACATGTTTTTATCATTTAAAAAGATTTGTTCCCAATGATACTGCATTCCTCAGGATTTTGCTTTGGGTTCCCTTTCCTGGCATGTTTATATTTTTCTACGTAAGCTTTTACCAAATTGGCTACTTTTCCTGGGATGACTTCACCACTCTTACTGTGGCAAACCTAAGGAAAAGACACACAAGATTCAATGAATCTATTGGACAAACTTACATTGCAGGTGTGGCAAGTAGTAACTGTATAATTTGGAAACAAAATTATTTAGTTGGACAAGAGTGTACAAAAGGACAAATACATCTTCAAGACAAACAAAACAAATGTCAAAATTTATAGGACAAGTTAATCTCCCACAGCTTGCACTTGGGTGACCAAATTTAATTTTTCATGGCAAGCCGAGTTAATGGGCAGAGACTTGAAGGCAAAGAGCTGAGGGAAGGCTGCAATGGGAAGGAGAAGAGGAGGAAATTAATTATGTGAGATTTCAATGAGATTGCAGGAGGGGCTTGTCCACAGCAGTACCAGGCATACTGAAAATAAGGTGTTAACCTGGTGAAGCTACAAAACAGCACTACTTGTGTGCCAAGCAGCATAATCTGCAAGTGATACACAAAATAAAGTGATTTCACAAACAATGAATCACATTTAAGCTCTGCAGTCTTGCCACACCTAATTGGCATATCCCTCAATTCTCCTAGTATTCAAAGTTTGACTGATCCAGTCTTACACACATCTACTGAATTTTAAAGGTGCAACTAGATCATCTTTGCCATTTTGAGAGAGAGAATGCTGGAAAATCTCAGCAGGTCTGGCAGCATCTGTAAGGAGAGAAAAGAGCTGACGTTTCGAGTTGAACTGACCCTTTGTCAAAGCTGCTTTGACAAAGGGTCAGTTAGACTCGAAACGTCAGCTCTTTTCTCTCCTTACAGATGCTGCCAGACCTGCTGAGATTTTCCAGCATTCTCTCTTTTGGTTTCAGATTCCAGCATCTGCAGTAATTTGCTTTTATTTTTGCCATTTTGATGCTATTTCAATTTATGAAGCGGGGGGGGAAGTAAAAGAATTCCCTCCTTTCCAAGGTGGATTTTTTTCTAGGTCTTTCTCTTAGCTTTCTGCAGTTTGCTCCTTTTTCTGTCAGTTGTGCTGGTCATATTTGTTTGATTATTTTTGTGGACATTTTCTTTCTTGTCACTTTCTTTACTCATTTACTTAAATTGTTCATTTAAAATGTTGACAATTACATTTTGTCATTCCCTATTATGCCCCTTACGTATCACAACCTTACAGTGCCAACCAAGCTTCAGTATATTCTGAATTTTGAGATCTTCATCTTATTTAATTCATCAGAAGATTGTAAACTGTTACAATCACTTCGGATACTGTTAACTTTCAAATTTCCACTTTTTGGCTGAAAGGGTAACAAAATTTTTTATTTTTTACTGTAATAGAAGACTAAAGATACTATTGATTAAACACCATCCTTGTAGGTAACAACACTTGAAATCACAAAATAAAACTTTTTGTTTTACTTTAAGCGTAACTGAAAAGCTCATCACGAATATAATTTAAACCGTCCCTTTAGATCGACATTTAATTCTTCCAGAATCAAGGTTTCTGTTCCTTTCCTTTCTCAGACGGGAACTTTTAAGACCTGTCTTTCACAATTAAGTTTCTTCCCTGGAAATTCATTCGCCAAAGCAAGCGAGGTGAATCTTCCAACCTGCTTTAACTCTTTAATTCAATCTCAGCATGAGCTCCAACCCGCATTCCTACATGATGACAATAGCACCTTGTTGGTCATTGCTACTCCACAGCTCCAGGACCTTGGCAGACTTACTTGTCTGTCAGTTCTTTGGGATATCTTTCATGTTTCAAGCTCCATCAGCATGGCACTGCGAATTGATTCAAAGTAAAAATGCCAATTAACTAAACCTGACCTGTAGTCAGGTACAACCATTCCTGTTTCTTTCCTAACCCTTGAATATTTCCACTCAGAAGTATCCAACCAGCTAATCTTAAATAAATAAACTTGAAAGAAGCTGCCAATCAACTCTGTTGCAATTGTTACGTAATAACAAAATTCTCATTTTATGGAAACATTTCTTCTAACCTCATATATTCTTTTAGGATGATCTGAAATATTTGCCCCTCTTTGCCAGTTCACCGGTCAAATTAAGTGCCAAAACTCAATCAATTCCCAAGAAATTCTGAAAACTTCAGACATCATGTTTTCTACTTCAATTAATACTTTCATTTTGCAATCTCCTTGTCATTACTGTCCCCTCCCCATTAATCTCAGAATATAATTGAGGAGATCAAATATCTAGATTTTGACTTAGAAAAATGGAAATGGTTCATTTGGCGAACACTGAAGGTATCCACAGACTTAATCAGGAGCACACAAAGGTGAAGTTGAGGCATCAGAGTGAATGTCCAAACCGAGATAGATTTCATCTGTTTGGCCCTGTTAGTACCACATGTCCTTCATGTGGCAGAGTCTGGTGATTACATGTTAGAATTATCAGCATTTCAGATCCCATCGAACCAGGGTTAGTTATCCTTGATCCGGAGATACTGCATAAGATCATCTTTCGTTGCACATCCATGATTCAGTGTCCCAGAATGCCCATGACCAAACATAACTGTTGCAATTTTGTATTATATGGAGATTCCCTAAAGTTTCTTTGCTTTTGTATTCAGTGCCCAGATCTCTAAAGCTCAAATTGTCAACTTTAGAATTCTTTTCTATCTATAATCCTTAAAGGTCAAGGACATCAGTCCCGCACATTTCTAAACCTCCTCACCATTAAAAGGATCACCAATCACTGTATATTTCCAACACCCTTTCTTGTATCAAATATGCCAATTTGCATTCATTTCAGTGAAACTGAATTTTCACCATAAAGCTACTGTTTTAACCCATTTATGTATTCACATCACTTCCTGCAATTTTCTGCCATTTGTCATATTCCCATGGCTGTTTGCAAACTTTTATTATTTAGCCTGAACTAAATTATTTATGTACACAGAGAAAAGTTCTAACACATCCTTGGACTTGGCATAAACTGCATTGTATAAATGTGAAACATCCATTAGCTCTTCTCTGTCATAGCATTTTATCAACATCATGTTCACTTTGTGCACCCCGTCAGAAATTTTCTCAATGAATTTGATTAAATTCCAAGCATGATCTCCTTTACAAACCCCTGCTACATTTCCTTGACTAGCCAATATTTTCAATATGCTCACTAATGTGTGTCCCTACTACTGATATACTTGATCGTCCAACACAAGATACTCAGACGAGCTATAGCTGTACAGCTGAATAACTGTACCCATTTATTTCATGTACCTCAGACCACTGAGACGTCCAACCTAAAAACATGATAACCAAAGAAATAATTAAATTACCGTGTAGATATCCAAGGCATACAATCGTATGCAGTGAAGTTGTTTAGATTAGATTAGTTTCCCTACAGTGTGGTAACAGGCCCTTCAGCGCAACCAGCCCACACCGACCCTCTGAAGAGTAACCCACCCAGACTCATTTCCTTCTGACTAATGCAACTAACACTATGGGCAATTTAGCATGGCCAATTCACCTGAACTGCACATCTTTGGACTGTGGGAGGAAACCGGAGCACCCGGAGGAAACCCATACAGACACAGGGAGAATGTGCAAACTCCACACAGGCAGTCACCCGAGGCTGGAATCGAACCTGGGACCCTGGTGCTGTGAGGCAGCAGTGCTAACCACTGAGCCACTGTGCCGCCCTCGAAAGATTTATTTCCTCCAAAGATTGTATTTGTTCTCTTTCATTTAAAAAAATCTTACTCATCAGTAACGCTGTGGAAAACTACAATCCATTTTGAAACATTACCTTATCAACAGCCTTGCGGACAATTTCTTTATATTCATCCTTGGTAATCTCCTTCTTTTGGTAATAAGGCTTGATGGCTAGTTTCACTTCTTCCACAGCCCTTTCTTGAATTGTACATTTCTACACATTGGAAAGGAAAAGCACTTAAGCTGTACTTTCAACATCAAAAGGCAAATATACAACTAGGAGAAAGTGAGGACTGCAGATGCTGGAGATGAGAGTCAAAGAATGTGGCGCTGGAAAAGCACAGCCAGACAAGCAGCATCTGAGTCAACGTTTCAGGCATAAGCCCTGATTCATTCCTGATGAGGGACTTGTGTGTGAAATGTTGATTCTCCTGCTCCTTGGATGCTGCTTGATCGGCTGTGCTTTTCCAGCAAATGTAGAACTGAAAACTCCAGCAGTCATATCAAGAACAACTGGCAGTAATACATGAATGCACATCAAGGAACAATGAAATTGTGCTACACAAGACATGTGTATGCTTTTTAGTTTGCAGTTTCATAAGCTTTTAAAAGATTACAAGCGAAGATTTACACACGCGAGCCACAAGTAGAAACAAAAATAGTCATTAAAAAAAATGATGTATACACCACACACAAGTGAAAAGCAAATACATGTTAGTTTACAGATCTCTTAAAAAACTCTCATTCAAGTCAAAGCAGTATTTACTGTCTTGCTGTACAGGAAATAAAATGGTTTGGAAATAAATCAATTACCGAGTCTGCAGGACTTGCCTTGTCCTTTTTGGGCTTTTCTGTTTCAAATTCTTCCTTCAAGCTTTCTTTTTCCACTGTAGACTTTGAAGTTGAAAGCGATGCAAAGACTTGTTGGACAGACTGAAAGGTTGAAGGAGAGACATCTATAGAAAGTGGAAGCTGCATGGCTTTGCTGGATTCTCCACATGTACTGGGTACAGTGGCAGCACTACTCTGCACATCCACCTCTGGAACGCTACATGGAGGATGGATGATCTGAAACAAGAGTGAAGCAAAATGTCAAGAACTTAACCGTTATTCATGTAAGCAGCAAAAAAGAAAATCTACAAACATAAAACAGAACATTTAATGAAATGAAAACAGAAACTGCTGAGAAAACCCAGCAAATCTGGCAGCAACTGTGGATAGAAAGCAGAGTTAACATCTCGGGTCTAGTGACCCTTTCCACAGATGTTGCCAGACCTGCTGAGTGTTTCCTCATTTTGTTTCAAATTTCCAGCATCTGCAATTCTTTTTTTTTAAAAAAAAATTTAATGAAGCAGTTGTGCCAATGTGTTTATAAAAACATGACATACAAGTGTTGGCAACAGGACAAAAACCCATCGGGTTGCTTTCCTTCCAAAGTTTTGAGGTTGTATATATTTTAACTGTGCAATTAAACTCAAATCCCCAGATGTGTATTACCATACCAAACAAACATGACTTCAACACCAGCAGGCAGAACTTAGCATAGTAAACCTTTCTCTTGGTAGGTGGTCATCATAGTAGATAACAAATATACAATGAATGTAATCATGTTGAGTGGGTATCAGAGAGTTTTGACACAGAACAAAAACATCATACAGATCTTCATGGGGACAGTCTGGGTGGGATGCTCTTCAGTGGGTCAGTGTGGATTCAATGGGCTGAATGGCCTGCTCCCACACTGTGAGGATTATATGATTCAAAAGTGTCCTGGGCTTTACTAATAGGCGCACAGAATATAGGAACAACAAGGTAATGCTGAACTAGTGCAAAACACTAGCTAAACAATAGAAGCAAAGTAACACAATCATTTCACTGCAGTTCATGCAAAAGCTGAAAACTATTTTACTCGTTGTTTCTTGATATATGAGAATTGTTGGCATGTATTTTTTCCCCGTTGCTAATTTCTCAAGATGGTGGAGATGGACTTTTTTGTACCACAATAATCGAAGTTGCGTTCGAGCCCAGAGTGTTCTTCTGGGCGGTGGAGGTCATGGGATTGGAAGGTGTCAATGGAGGAGGCTTGGCAAATTGAAGCATATCTTGCAAATCGTTCACTGCTGTCATTATGTGGTAAAGGGTATGAATGCTTATTTTTAGATTAGATTACATTACAGTGTGGAAACAGGCCCTTCAGCCCAACAAGTCCACACCGACCCGCCGAAGCGCAACCCACCCATATCCCTACATTTACCCCTTACCTAACACTACGGGCAATTTAGCATGGCCAATTCACCTGACCTGCACATCTTTGGACTGTGGGAGGAAACCGGAGCACCCGGAGGAAACCCACGCAGACATGGGGAGAACGTGCAAACTCCACACAGTCAGTCGCCTGAGGCGGGAATTGAACCCGGGTCTCTGGCGCTGTGAGGCAGCAGTCCTAACCACTGTGCCACCGTGCCGCCCACAATGTTGGTGGATGAGGTGTCAATTAAGCCGATCACTTTCTACTGAATCAAGTCGACCTTTTCAAGTATTCCTGGACATGGATCATCCACATGTGCACTACTCTTAACTTGTGCCATGTACATAACTGACAGAATAGACAACCTTTGAGGAGTAAGAAGGGGAGATTCTCAGCTTCCGACCGCTTCTATTTCCGTAGCATTTGGTTGGTTCAATTCAATTTTTGTCAATGAAATCCCCATGATTTTGATGTCAAAGCAATCCAACAAGTTGCTTTGGTTATGCCTCAACACCTTCTTAAAGGGTTTGAATGGAAAGAGACTGAATATACTGGAACAAAACAATATCCTCATAAGGAGGCTTAAAGAACATCTAACAGACTTTGATTTTTTTTTGAGGATGTGGGTGTCACTGGCAAGACCAGTATTTGTGTCCTATCCCACCTGCTCTTGAACCAAGCCACTAGCTGGGTCATTTCACAAGGACGTCAGATTTCCTTCCCCGAAAAATATTAGTGAACCTGATAGTGTTTTACAACTGTCAGCAATTGTTGCTATGGTTACCATTAGAGTGGCTTTAAGTTCCAGACTTGGAACTTACAGTGTGCCTTCACTGGTGCTGGTTCAAAACCTTTTCCAACAGTAATATCGCTTCTCTGTACCCCAAGGACTGCAGCAATTCATGCATCTGGCTCACCACCAACTTGTCCACAGCAACTCGGGATGGGCAATAAATGCCAGCCCAGCCAGCAACACCCATACTGCATGAACGAATAAACTTTCTAACTGACTGGAAAAGGAAATTTGGGCCCTAGAAACATCAACACCTCTTTCTGATCTCATCTATCTGACACAGTCTTGAACACTGGAAAATGGCATTCATATCCTTATGGAGAACTTACTTGAGGTTGTGCCATGTCGTGTTGCTGAATCGCATAGTTCACCGATTGGGCTGGTGGAGGTGGAGGTGGTGGTGGAGGCGGGCTGTTAGGCAGGTTTCCAGCTCCTGTTGGTTGCACAGCAGGGATTCCTGCGTGCACATTCAGTGGTGGAGGAGGGTGGATGTATGGATGGAAATGCATTAGTGGGGGTGGTGGGTGGACGCTCATTGGAAATGGAAAGACATTCATTGGCTGGGGAGGTGCATTCATTGGCTGGGGAGGTGCATTCATTGGCTGGGGTAGAACAGGTGGGTGCATTATATTAACTGGCTGCTGAGAACCATTCATTTGCTGATTTGCTTGGTCATTAAATCCTGGCACTCCATGCGATGAATCTGTCAAATAAATAAGACAAATTAATGGAGAGATACTGAGGCATCTTAGATCATTTTTCATTTCAGTGATCTTTCATCCAAAAATATCTCTGATGTGAGCTTCTAGGAAGTACCAAAGAGAACAATTTAGTTTAAAAGCTGAAATTGGTAGTTTATTTTAAGCCAAGGAATAGGCAAAGTGGGGCACAGATCATACGTTCACTCACTGAATGATAGAGCAAGCCTGAGGGGCTAAATAACCTGTACCTTTTCCTAGAAATAGTAGTGTTTTTTGAGTACATACACTTAATCGCTATTTTGCATAGTCAAGCAACTGCTTAGCTATACAAAATAGGGATCAAGTGTATGTTAAGTACTCAAAACAAGAGTTCTCCTTCTCAAGTTTATTCACATATCCTTCTGAATTGGGTCATTATATACTGAGTCACAGAACCTGATGGAGCACTATAGGAGACAGATTTTAAACCACAGGATGACAGCAAATTTAAGAAAATTGACTCAGATAGTGGGTATTGACAAGACTACAGCTATGGCAACCTAAGGGATTGCGCAGATGGAATTGAAAGTGCAGGGTAATTCAGTATGCATGATAAAACATATTTATTAAATTCCTTCGTGAAACAATATCAAACATCGAAAATAAAGACAGACTCAGGAAACCATTAACCGATACTTGATTTATACAATGCCTTGAAACATTTTGCCATGTTAAAGGTGTTTTATAAATTTAATAATAGCTACTGCAAGCATTAATTTTCAGAACTTGTAAGAATTCAGAAATTAAGCTTGTGAAGTAATCATTTATTCATGTAATTTCATAAAATCTCTCCAAACTATTCTCAATCCTTTTGTACTTGCTCTACATGGAAGGGCTGTGAACTGGTGGTGTTATAATAACCTAAATGAGTAGATCCCAAGATGTTTGACCTAACCTTCTTAAAGCAATGCTCTCAGCTTTAGCTTAAAGACATAAACTATAGATGTAATTTCAAACAATTTTTTAAATATGTTTTGAGTGTTACAAGAACACTTACCTGGAAAAAATAAACATCTACTTGCCAAATTTTTTCAACCATGATGAAAATCTTCAAAATGATCCCATCATAAGACATATTTATATGCTATATAAATCACTGGCACATGTGCCTTTTGTTAGGATGCTAAAAATTAAGCAAAATTACTGAATCCCAGTTTAAATTAAAAGAAAGCTAAAAGTAAAGCTTCAGGTTGATGAGGCCACTTATAAATGATTTTGATTTATTATTGTCACATGTACCTAGATACAGTGAAAATGAAGCAAGAGTAGGGGTAGTTGGTTTGAGGAGAAAGTGAGGTCTGCAGATGCTGGAGATCAGAGCTGAAAATGTGTTGCTGGAAAAGCGCAGCAGGTCAGGCAGCATCCAGGGAACAGGAGAATCGACGTTTCGGGCATAAGCCCTTCTTCAGGAAGGTTTGAGCCTGCTCAGTCATTCAATATGGTCATGGCTGATCATCCAACTCAATCCCTGTTCTCAATTTTCCCCATATCCTTTAGCCCCCTGATTTATAAACACCAGACTTAGGAATGCTCATACTTATCAAAGCAATCCCCAACAAAGTAGTATGTTTAAAGACCAGACATGCAAACATTTTTCTTTCCTTAGAATAAATCTTGTTATCAATTATTCAGATGAAGTCGCCATTTGCTATAGGTAACATCCTTCCTTCTTTGTGGTATGTGAGTTCCGAAATTTTTCTCACAGGGTGATTCTCATGTGGAATGAACTTCCTGAGGAAGTGGGAGATGTTGGTACAATTATGTTTAAAAGGTATTTGGACAAGTACATGAATAGGAAAGTTTTGGGAGGAGATAAGGGCCAGGAGGAAGGTGGGACTAGTTTAGTTCAAGATTACATTCAGCATGGACTGGTTGGACTGAAGGGTCTGCTTCCGTGTTGTATAAGATACAATTCAGTACAGAAAATATTTTGCAGTCAACATGAAAAATAATAGCATTCCAGTTGTCCCAAAAAATTACAGAAATTCTTTGAAGCTAACCAACTTCCAAGTTTTGATATTCATTAATTTTCGTGCTTATAAGTCTTCAATTTAGTAAATGGAATATTGTGAAAAGTATAGTTCAATATTTAGAAAAACTAGCTCCACACAACATTTGAAAAGGTTTCTGTAAGCTTTCACAAACAAATTGACAACTGAAATACCTACCTTGCTCTGTTGAAGCCTGGTACTGTTCCTCATCAGCTCCTCTCCAGCTCGATTGCGTGCTTGAAGCCTGTCTTCCCCTATTGGCGTAGTAATTTTGGACATCGGCTGGCAGAGTTTTCCTTGCGTTCCAACTGGAGAACGATGACCATCCAGAACGGTCACGGGCCTCTGAAGATGTATTTGATTCACCTCGCCACCTATTTTGTTGATGGTCATTATACCGACGGGGTCCAGTTCCTTGAAATTTCCCTGAATTATTTTGCTCGCCTGAGAAATTTGACCTTCGGTTCTGCCATGGCATTTCACTTTGGTCACCATGAAAGGAGCCTCCCCGGAAACGTCCACGACCACGTTTCCAACCAAAGTTCCTATTACCCCAAGAGTCATCTCTTTCATATCTATTTTCTTCCCATTTAGAATCATTCCTGTAGTCATTTTCTCTCATATTGACATCTGAAGAGGCTTGCACTTGTTCCACTACCCATTCAGGATTCCGGTCATCTATATATTCAGTACTTATAGCTGACTGTTCATCTGGATATCTGTTAGCCTGTGGAAATTCTCTACTCCTACTATTTTTTCTGAATCTATCATAACCTCTTGGTCTTTCCCAGTCATTCATTCTGGGTCTATCCTTTCCGCGAATATTTCTCCAGCTGTCATCAATGTACCTATCTCTTCTGCCTGGAGAAAAACCAGCTTTCTCTTCTTTGTCTCCAGAATAATATCGTTTTCTGGATCTAGATCTTGACCTCGAGCGTGGTCTATCTTTTCTTCCTCTATCTGCTTCAGTGCTCCTCTTGTCAACTTCACTTGCAAGTTCTTCTTTATCTCTCTCTTTGCTGGGAGACCTGGACCTTTTCCTAGAGGACGGAGAGGCTTGGTTGCTTCGGTCACTGTCTTCTCCTTTCAAGCGATTTCTTTCATGCAAAGGTCTGTCCAAATGACCATGATGGTCTTTACACAAAGACCTGGGTCTTCCTGGTGATCTTCCTGGTGACCTGGACCTGGACCTTCCACGCGATTTGGATCTTTCTCGTGATCTGGACCTGGACCTGGATCTTGATCTTCCTCGGGACTTGGATCGTCCTCGGGACCTGGATCGTCCTCGGGACCTGGATCGTCCTCGGGACCTGGATCTGGACTTTCCATGCGATAAGGATCTGGACCTGGATCTACCTCGCGACTTGGATCTGGACTTCCCTCGTGACCTAGATTCAGACCTCCCTTGTGACCTGGAACTGGATCTTCCCCGTGGTCTGGAACTAGACCTTACTTGTGGCTGAGAGCTGGACCCAGATCCAGATCGTCCCTGGGACTTGGACCTGGATCTTTTCCGTTCACGTTTTCTTTCTTTTTCTGGGGACCAGGTTGTCGATGCTGCATGAAACCTAGATTTGCGACGTGGTGCATCTTTTCCTTTCTGCTCTGCTATTTTCTTAAGTTCAATTTCAGGAGGTCCTTGCCCTGTGTTTTCATTATTGGTATTTTCAAAAGTGACATCTGGCAGCAATACATTGTGACTAGGATCACAGGACAAAGCAGAACTTTCTACATTTTCTTCTGATGCTTTTTGAGAATCAAGTTCTGCTACAGACACTTGATGGTCATTGATGGGTGAATCACATTCCATAGCCACTACTTCATTGTTATCCAAATTAAAGTCCTCAGCACCACCACAGCCAGTCCCATCAATTAACATCTCAGATTTGGTTCTTTTATCATTATTGGTGTCTTGTGTCTCTGAAGTCACTTGATTGAAATCAGATTCACTGAAGATTCCACTTTTCAGACTTTTATCTTCTGTAATTTTACCAGGAATTTCATCAGATGACTGGTGAATAATAGCATTTTTCCAATCAGCTGCCTGTGATGGCTTACTTAAAACTTGCTCCTGGTTCATCTCAAATTGTTGAGGTTCAATATTCCCTGAGCTGATTTCACTTTTCACATTGTCATTCTCCACAAATTTATGAGGCTCTTCAACTGATGACTGTTGACCGATACCATCCTTACAATCAGATTTTTGCTCATGAAGAGCTAAAACTTCCATAGAATCTGTATCAGATCTCTCCAGTTTTATATTCTGCAAGACTTCACTTTCTGGATCGTTGTCCTCCATAAATGTTTCAGGAGTAACTCTTTGAGAATCAGATGTTTCTTTAGCACTCAACTTTTTCAGAGATCCCATTTTTTTAAACATCTCAGGTTTGATATTCTCCAAAGACACTTCCCTCACCAGATCACTATTATCCATGAATTTTCCAGGAATTTCAATAAGTGATTCTGTAGTAACAGCACTTCCACAATCAGCTGTATAGTGAGCTTCATCTAGATCCTCTTCAACTTTTACAGAATCTGTTTTTTCTAACTGCTCAGAATTAACACTTCCTGAAGACATTTTACCCTTGGGTTGGATACCTTCAACACATTTTTCTGGATTTTCAATAACTGACTGCTTTCCAGTATCATCCTCACAAGTATTGTTCATTCTTTCCCTGAATTCTATTACTTTAGAGTGTTCAGAATTTTGATCATCGACAAGTGCCTTCTTTTCCACATCAGTAATATCTTCTTTTGATGGACTCTCTAGATATTTTATTTGACCAATGCCTTGATCACTATTAGTCACATCGAAACAAGTTACATCTTCACTGAGAGAATAAATTCCATTTTTTGAACTACTCTGTTCCTTTTCAATAAACTCCTTGTCATTGTTTTCTGCTGAATTACCTGAGTTAGGTTCCACACAATTTTTATCATCAGTAGTTGGTGGAAGATTGGAGATTCCTGAGACTTCAATATTGATCTGGTCAATGTTTGGTGCACAGTCTTCTTCACTGACTGGTGAATTTTTATTTTCTACATGGTCTTGCCGTTTGTCATTCTCCTCTTCATCATTATCCTTCTCCACTGAAGGATTGCGATCACCACAGTCATTAGATGATGAATGGCTTGCATCACTATTATCCAGATTGCTCAATGGCTCTTCAGCAGAGGGAGGGGGTTGAGGTTGATATTCAGTTTCACTGACAAAAGGACTATCATTTGGGTCTGAACTACTAGAACTTGATTTCTTATAGGAACTACGAGTAACTCTGGTCTTCTTTTTATCAGGGGGAGTCTTATTTTGTTCGGTCTCCAGTTTCCTTTTTGATTTTTGCTTTCCACCCCTTTTAGGTGGCGTTCTTGCACATTCTGGGGATGTTGTAGGAACTGAGGCACCTGAGTTTGACTGTGAACGCTGAGTGGAGCTGGCAGATTTATCCAATTTTTCTGCATTACTGATACGCATTGATCTTCTTCTGCCTGGTGTTGTTTCATTATTCCCTGCATTAGTACTACCTGATGCCCCGGACAGATTCTTTTTCTCTCCACCTCCTCTGGTTCCAGCAAGTGCACACACCTTGCCAGGAAAATAAACTGGATAAAAGTAAATAGTATTTAATCAATTATGGTCTCTTGGTGTAAATATTACAATATTATTACTTTACTGAATGCCATTTTATGAACTGAGAAAAATACCCACTTGCTGATCATCTGCAACCTGCTGGAACTCCCTTCCCTATGGCACTGTGGTTCTATCCACAGAACATGAACTGCAGTGATTCAAGAAGGCAGCTCACCACCAACTTCTCATGGGCAACTAGGGACCCCGCGTAATAAATGCAAAACCGATGTCCCAAGAGAGAATCAAAAATATTCTTTAAACACTAAAAAGCACACCTTATCAATTATATTACTCAATTTCCCAAAGTTCTTTCTCCTTCCTCACAGAGGAACTTCAGACAGCGATGGTTATTGTGTTGGTGGCAGTGGGTTGCACTAATTAGAGCACGGACATCAATGCTGGGAAATAAAACAGTTTCTATCTTCATACACTCTAGGTTGTTTGGAATACTGTGTACAGTTCTGGTTGCCACATTACCAAAAGATGCTTTGGAAAGAGTACAGAGGAGGTTCACCAGGATGCTGCCTGGTATGCAGAGTGCTAGCTGTGAAGAGGAAGCGAGTAGATTAGGATTATTTCCATTAGAAAGACGGAGGTTGAGGGGGAACCTGACTGAGATCTACAAAATCATGAGAGGTGGCTAGGAAGACGCTTTTTCCAAGAGTGGGGGTCTTAGTTACTAGGGTCACAGGTTCAAGGTGAGAGGGGAAAAGTTTTAGGAAGATATGCATGGAAAGTTCTTTACACAGAGGGTGGTGGGTACATGGAACGCATTACCAGCAGAGGTGGTAGAGGTGGGCACGATAGTGTCAGTTAAGATATATCTAGACAGATATGTGAATGGGCAAGGAGCAGAGGGATACAGGTCTTTAGAAAATAGGCAACAGGTTTAGATAGAGGACGTAGATTGGCTCAGGCTTGGATGGCCAAAGGACCTGTCCCTGTGCTGTAATTTTCTTTGTTCTTTAGGTCAGATATTGTCCATGCTAAATATCTGAGTTTTTTAAAAAGTGCTAGAAGAGAATTCCCATTCCCTACTCTACGTATCTTTGTTAATTTAAATAAGTTTTTGTTGTAAGAACATTCCCTCTAGAAATTTCTCAGAAATAATTCAGCCAAAACAAATGTATCTGGCAAATACACATAGTTGTTTTAAAAGGTGAAACAGCTATTTACCAATGCACTGTACCATGCAGCCCTCTTATATGAGAATTCATGCAGTATTTGAAAAACAGCAGGAAAATGGTCTGTGACCAGTTTTACATTCTTCCTTGAGCTGTTCTAATATGTGAAATCCTATTGCGCATAGGACAAAGCAACTGATTTGTTTGTCCAGCTCAACGGCCACATCAATTCAAGATAAACCACCTACGCAGACAATTTTGAAGCATTTAAAAGAGGTAGCAGGGTGCCATATAAATGCAAATTCCATCAAAGAGTAGATAGCAATTTTAATAAAGATTCTGCCAGTGAATGACAAAGGAAATTCTATGAAATAGTATTCACTGCAGGAATTAATAAAACATACTCTCTCCATATTAATTCTGGTGTGTCTTTGTAGTTACATTGATAATAGCTTTGTAACTGGTCTACCATTTTTAAATGTCATCAAAGCTTCTGTTATTTTACATCCTGATAGCCATTAGTAAACCTGACACCCGAAACTTTCACTGATCAACTTTATCCTCCACGTGATAATGCTGTCCTTGTAGTTATGCTTCAATTATTCCATTTGATGGGAACCATTACATTCATTACCCTCAATCAAACTTGGAATTACAAAGACATTTGGGCATTTATCAAGCTTGTTAAAAAAAATAAGATTTTTCACTGTTCTTTTATCAACTGGACTGAACAGATTTTCAAAAATTACTAGTGGTATGAATAAATGAGTTTACAAGATTATCTGTTTAGCATCCGAACTCACTTAACGGCAAAACAAAAGTTGGAGAAGTAAAGAATAAAACTTTTAACACAATTAAGCAAAATGACCAGTTGTAAAGAAAAGGAATCTAAAAACAATTTTATATAGTTTCTAACAAAATACTCCCAATTTTAGGTGTATAATTTTGAAGCATAAATGTTGAACAGTGCAAACCATTAAGGTTTTAAAATCAGGAAGTACCTAGATAGGGGTTGTCTTTGAGTTGGAAATAAGAATCTCACCAGAACGTCCCAGTGCAAATGGATTTGACGGAAACACAGTTTCTGACATCAGATCTTGCTGTGGGAGAGCAGTTGCTGCTTCATCATATTCAACAGAAATGGAGTCTACCCCGTATCTGCAAGACAATCAACAAAATATTGGCTTTTCAGCACGGACATGTGGAGCAAAGCAAGCATGTGGTACAGGCTCAAATACTCAATTTCTGTATTTCAAATTAAATTCGAATTTGTCAATCAACTACTCTAGATTCACTCAAGGCAATTCACATGTCTAACAAAGTTCAACAAACAAACACAAACCAGACCTACAAAAAGGCTAACTGACTTAAGAGACTCCTGAAATTATTCAATATTGTATCAAGCACAGACAAAAAATCTAAATAAATGTGGGTTTATACCAAATACAAACAAGGAGCAGGAATAGGCTGTTTGCTTCTAGAAACTTTATTGCTGGAACAGCACAGCAGGTCAGGCAGCATCCAGGGAACAGGAGATTCGACGTTTCGGGCACAGGCCCTTCTTCTCCTGTTCCCTGGATGCTGCCTGACCTGCTGTGCTGTTCCAGCAATAAAGTTTCAACTTTGATCTCCAGCATCTGCAGACCTCACTTTCTCCTGTTTGCTTCTAGAGCCTGCTGCAATTTAATATCATGAATTATCTGACTGGACCCTCAAAACAACATCCCTGCTTACCATCAATCTACCTATCACTGCCTTAAAAATACGTGAAGTCTCAGTTTCCACCACCTTTCCAAGAATAGTTCCAATCCTTTGAACAATAAATCATGTTGTCACAAAGCTGGCCTCCTTTTTCTAAAAGCTGTTCGTTTTCTCGAGGATACTGTGTTTGCGGTTTTTTTCAGAGGGGTCATAAACAGCCCTGGCTCCAAGGTGACTAGTTTGGCACAGAGTTTAAAAA
>NC_057728.1:61501812-61630902 GCF_004010195.1 Chiloscyllium plagiosum | reverse complement strand
GATGTGCAGGTCAGGTCATTTGGCCATGCTAAATTGCCCGTAGTGTTAGGTAAGGGGTAAATGTAGGGGTATGGGTGGGTTGCGCTTCGGCGGGGCGGTGTGGACTTGTTGGGCCGAAGGGCTTGTTTCCACACTGTAAGTAATCTAATCTAATCTAATGTCTCATTTGACTCAGGATACCTCCCAACATTGCACTGAAGCATCAACCTAAATCTCTAATGTGGAATTTGTGATAAAAACCTTCTTAGTTAGAAATGAGAGCTCAAACAAGTTGCATTTTAGCTCATGCTGTTTTTCACACTCAGCTTACATGGTTATGCACAGAAGCAGGCCATTTGGCTTAACTAGTCCATGCCAGTATTCAAATTCCACTGAGGACTTCTGCCATTCTTCATCGACATCTACCACTGTAACCATCTATTCTCTTCACTTTAGCTACTCCTTTTGGTAGCGATTTCCACATTCTTAGCATTTTCTTTGGGTGAAAAATCCTATTCTGAATTCCTTATTGGTGACTATATTGATGATCTCCAGTTACATTCTCCTTCACAAAGGAAACAAACTTTGTAACCATGCTATCAAACGCTTTCATAATTTTATATTAGTTCTATTAGGTCACCCCCCCTTCAAGAAAGAAGATCTAGTTTGCCTGTCCTCTTCCTGTTATATACATCCATTTCTGGGAAATACACTGATCAGCCCAAGGATAGACATTATTTTTAGGAGAATTAAGACTTTTAAAATAATACATAGATGTAAATTGCTGTGGGAACAACTGAGAAGGAATTAGAAATCCTGAAACAGTCTGCTTGCTTGGTTAAAGCAAAACTCAGTCAAAATGGATGAAAAACATAATAACATGATTTGGAAAAATGATGAATCGACATTTTACTTCAAACAGCTTGCAAATTAACTATGTTTCCAATTAACATATCTAAAACAACAGAGTGACAAACCTTCAAGAAAAGCCTAAGTTATATTAATTCCATTATCAGCAAAGCTTTAAACAGTAATCAATGCCACTAGATAAACTAAACTTGGCTTTCAACTGATGGCACTATCCTTACGAACAACCAGAAGTGTTGCATTAAAACGCTGCTCAGCTTATTTATAGAAGTTTGCATTTCAACTTCTGCCTGAATTAGTACCTCGACATTCCTGTTGTAAGAACAGTGGAAGCAAGACGCCACCGGGGTCGATTTGATTCTGGTCCTCTTCTCTTCTGTCTGATTAGTGGTGTAATTTCACACATGTCAACATAATCTGTGCTACAAAAGGAAGAATAAAGGTTCAAACGGTTAGGAATGAATTAAGAATTCAGCTCACCCTGGTACAGTGTGTGTTTCTCACTCAGATTACATTAAATTTACACGTCCCCGCCCCCGCCCCCCCCCCCCACCACACACTTTTACACCTATACATTTTATCTCGTGTAAATATCCCATTTTACTCTACCTGCGAAATTTGATAATGCCTCAAACTTTCAGTCTCATAGCCTATCGCCTACCAGCTTTTGAAGCCTCCTCCATTCCTATAATTCAACACTTCTAAAACTGTGACCTTGTGTAGTCCTTGATTTCCTTTCCTCCACTACTGGTAGCTGTGTTTTCAGCCGCTTAGCTCCTATGTTCTGGATTTACCTCCATAAACCCCACCACCTTTCCATATTTTCCTCCTTCTTTAAGACTTCTTAGAACATATCATTTGATCAGGCTCTTGCTCCTTCACTTTATTGGCTTGGTGTCAAATTTTACACAAGTGTTTCGCCAAAGTACATCATCACACTTCATATACAAACAATGCAATGTATATGCAGGTTGCTGCTGATAACCACCCCTTTTAACTTCACTTACTTATACCCTGATTTCACAACTACATTTCATTTATATTATTTCTAAAAACATTAAACATAAGGGGATCTTAGAGAATCATAAACTACATAAGGACGGGTCTGTAAATTGTAACAAAACCAAACAAAGCTAGTCACAGCAAGTGGTTTACTTTTCCAGTTTAGTTTTTGAAAGCACAATGGACATTGCACTGCCTTCTATTCCCACTGTTTAATTGATGTCCTTCAAGGTTGTAAAAGATTTAAAGACATTAGACATCTACTCCCACCTCATCGCTTCCTGATTAGTTCCCCCTTTATTAAAAAGAATGACTTTCAGTTGTTCTTTGAGGCAAAAGAATAACTATGAAAAGAAAAAGCTAAGTTACTGATATATATATAATTTGAGATGTTGTCACTATAGTTGCTGCATTATTTTACACCATTCAAGTGGTGCAGAGTTAGAAACCAGAAAACTTAATGCACTGAAAAACCAGGTTTACACAATTAACACACAAAGTATTTGAAGCCTTAACAGGTGGGACACTCTGGGTGGAATGCCGTGGGCTGGAAAGTACAGAACATGATAATCTCGGCGGCATGGAATTGGCTGGGAAGCCCAGAGCAGGACTCTGGTGGGGAAATGATGGCGCTGTGCAGAACAAAAAGTTGGACTTTCATAAAGTTATCTTTTCAAAACTTTTATTCTAGGTTAATGTGAATAGTGCTTATGTACAGCAATGGAACACACTTTTCAGTGTACTTTACACTGAACACAATTGATAATAAAAGATATTCTACAGCTTTGCAATTTCAATGGGCTCATTAACCTCATGTTAGCACTGAGATTTACCATATTTCAGTTTCGAAATTAGACATTTCTGACTTCCCATATTGTGGAGTGAAACTGTTCAGATCATTCCTGACACATGGCTGGTAACATGCTTTTCTGTTGATCTATCGAAGCAAAAGAAATAATTTCATGAATAGAAAAAGCTAATTTAGAGCAAACAGTAAAGTAAAATCTGCAAAAACATAAAAGGAAATTAGATTTATTTCACTCATTTTAAGAAAAGAACGAGACAGCAGACTTCAACTTTCTCAGCTTCTATCCATGGTGCTCACCCCGTCAGAGTGTTTGCTGTTGAATGAAATTGGCTCTTAATGCATAGTGACTTTCCTCTACTGCACACACTGTGTTTCATTATGTATATAAAAGGTACAAAGTTGCGTACCAGTGAACAGCATAAGTAATTTAGTTATGTTACACACAGAGCTCTAAACCTTCTGCTAGGACACAGTGGATGGCAGGAAATAACATTTAACCTGTGATAAAGAATCAGTCACCAGCAGTGTGAATTCTGATGTAGGATTGCTCACTGAGCTGAAAGGTTCATTTCCAGACGTTTCGTTACCTTACTAGGTAACATCTTCGGTGGACCTCATGTGAAGCAATGCTGAAAATTCCTGCTTTCTATTTATATCTTTGGGTTGGTGATGTCATTTCCTGTGGTGAAGTCACTTTCTCAGGGGGTGGCGGATGGGTTCTGACTCGATGTGTTTGTTGATGAAATGACATCACCAACCCAAACATATAAATAGAAAGCAGGAATTTTCAGCATTGCTTCACATGAGGTCCACTGAAAATGATACCTAGTAAGGTAACGAAACGTCTGGAAATGAACCTTTCAGCTCAGTGAGCAAACTGACATCCAAAACCTTAACCTGAGCTACAAATCTTCTTAAAACTCACTAAGTGTGAATTCTATATAAATTTAGGGCAATACAACCAAATCAGATCATATATAATTCAGTGATGCATTTCTTCCAAATGTTTATAAACAATACGCTGGATCAATTGTATTCTTCAGAAAGCACTCAATAATGTACCACTCAATAGGATACTAGGAAAAATCAGGACTCAGAATTGGTGATAATGTTTTACTGTGAGTTGAGTATTGGTAAATGAACAGAAAGAGTAGAAATTAATGCATTATTTTCAGTTTCTGAGGCTATAATTGTAAAGATCAGTCTTTACGCCTCAGTTATTTACAATCTGTACAAATGACTTGGATGAAAAGACCCAATTTTTCTGACGATACCATGTTAGTTGGGAAATGAAGTGATTGACACACGGAGTCTATAAATGGATAGAGCCAAGTTTGACAGTGGGCACAAGCACAGCAGATGTAACTCATGTGGGAGAAATGTGAGGTCACCCTCTTTGGTAAGATAATAAATTTAAAAGAATATACATTGAATGATGAGAGATTGGGAAATGTGTGCATTCAGAATAACCTGAGTGTTTTTGTATATGAATGACAAAACATTAACATGCAGGCGCATCAAGCAATTATGAAAGCAAAACACTTTAACAAAACTTTATTATAAACGGATTGAAGCATAAAGTAAAGATGTCCTACTACAATTGTACAGGGCCACATTACTGAAGCTACATTAGGACTAATATGTGCAGCTTTGGTCTCCTTACTCAATGAAGGACAAGTTTTCCCCAGACGACAAAATTAAACTCATCCCTTGGACGAGGGAATTGTTTATTAATTAAAGACTAAAGAAATGTGGTCTATATTGTTTTGGAAATAATGAGAGAGGTGAGCAAATTCAAGCTTTCCTACTATACTCTTTCCCACCTACGATACTAAAACAGGTGGGAAAGCACACGGTGACGAGGACATAAATAGATGGATATCGGTAGCTTTGGAGAAAAGACCAGAATCTGGCAGATGGAGTTTAAGGTGGATAAGTGCGAGGTTGCCCATTTTGATCGGAAAAACAAAAAAGCACATTTTATTTAAATGGGAATCAGATTCAAAGTATATCAGTGCAGAGGGATCTGGGTGTCTTTGTGCATAATTCGCAGAAAGTGGGTTTGCAGGTGTAGCACAGAACAAGAAAGGCAAATGGAATCCTGGTATTTATTGCAAAAGGACAGGATTATAAAAGTAAAGAAATGTTGTTACAATTATATAAGGAGCAGTTGAACAACTGGGGAATGTACTCGCAGAAGGTTAGAAGAATGAGGGGGGAGCTGATTGAGATATACAAAATACTAAAGGGGTTTGATAAGGTGGATGTGGAACAGATGTCCCTTCTTGTGGGACATTCTCGAACAAGAATATATAGTTAAGAGAATGAGAGGAGGTAGGTTCAAAACTGAAGTAAGAGGAAACTTCTTTTCTCAGAGAGTTGTGAATCTGTAGAACTCACTGCCCCAGAGACAAAATCTATCATCAGATTCAAGAAAGAAATATATATGTTTCTGATGAAAAGCAGGATAAAGGGCTATGGGGAGCAGGCAGGAAAGTGGAGTTGAGACTAGAATAAAATCAACCAAGATCATGCCAAACGGTGGAATGGGCTCAAAGGCCTGAATTGCCTATCCCACTCCTCATTCGTAGGAGTTGAAATACTTAAAATTCTTATGGTTAGACAAGAAAACGTTTTCTCCGAATGGGGAATAAAGAAGATGGGATCCCAGTTTCAGAAAAAAGAATCTGCTATTTAGAAAAAAGTAAGGGGAACCTTCTTCATTCAAAAAATTAGTTGTCTTTGGAACTTTCCAACCTGAGGAGGTGAGAATGCTCAATTACTGAACATATTTGAGATAAGGATCAACTGATATAGGTAGCAAGAGATCTGGGAAGGTGGAATTGAAAGGACCAAAAGGACTACTCTGGGCATTTTTCTTAGTTGTAAAATCCATTTTAAGGCTGAAGCAAATGCTATGATAAAAGGACCCAAAGATCAAAACTTCCAGACCATAAAAGATGCACTGTTTAAACTCAGAAGGAAAACATTGGGTCAAAATAGTTTAACATACTACCTCAGTAAAAAAAAAGGCACATGGTATATAATTGAAATAATGGTTTACAAAATATTTGTTACTTAGCAAAGTCCTTAAATGATGAGGAGGGAGAGCTTCTTCACTCAGAGTAGTGATTTGGCGGAATTCTTTACCACAGAGGGCTGTTGAGACTGGGTCATTAATTATATTCAAGACTGAGATTAGACAGACTTTTAATCAGTAAGGGATTTGAGGGTTGTGGGGAAAAGTCAGGGAAGTAGAGTTGAGAATTATCAGATCAGTCATAGTCTAAGGGAATAGCAGAACAGACCCGATGGGCTGAATGGCATACTTCAGCATTTTAAGGCCTTAGGTTCAATATTCATGTTAATATACCATTGTCTACCATGGTGCAGATTTAATGAGTATTACACATTCATTCAACCAACCTTATTTTTATTCTTCTTGGAAGTCCTATTCCTTTTTTCACAGCCCGTGACAAATATGCTTTGTATTTCACAAAAATCTGTTTGTTGCCAAGCAGCACAGCATCCTGAAGGAAAGAGAAACTTCAATCACCACCTACCCTGAATACCACCTTGCCATTGATTGACTGACTGAACAGCAAATGAAGGGAGCAAATGTTTACTCAGAAAGTATTGTAGAACAGTGTTTTTGGCTTTTGGCTGTTTTCAGAACTAGATTTGTATATAACAAATATTGCAAGGAAGTAAATGATAGGATAAATATACATGGATTCAGGACAGAACAAAGTTAATGAGTTGAAAGCCTGTTCCTCTCTTTGGAATTTCACACTTTTGAAATGTATGCAGTCAAATCTGAAGTAACAACCTCAAATCTTTTCTGAAGAATAATAAAAAAGCTTTTACCTTTTCCAAGCATGCTGATGTTCTTCCAATTTAAGATATCATAGAGGTATACAGCACGGAAACAGACCCTTCTTGTCCATTCCGGTCAGTTATCCCAAACCAGTCTAGTCCCGTTTGCCAGCATTTGATCCATATCCCTCCAACCCATTCTTATTTAAATATCCAACCAAATGCCTTTTAAATATTAGCACATTCCACACATAGACCACTCCCTGCATGAAAAAGTTGGCCTTTAGATCTCTTTTAAATCTTTCCCCTCTCACAATAAACATATGCCCTCTAGTTAGAACATAGAACATAGAAAAGTATAGCACAGAACAGGCCCTTCGGCCCACGATGTTGTGCCGAGCATTAATCATAGAGTCAGAGATGTACAGCATGGAAACAGATCCTTCTAATGTAAAATAAAATAACCTAACCTACGCACCCCTCAATTCACTGCTATCCATGTGCATTTCCAGCAGTCGCTTAAATGTCCCTAATGACTCTGCTTCCACCACCACTGCTGGCAACACATTCCATGGATTCACAACTCTTTGCGTAAAGAACCTACCTCTGACGTCTCCTCGATACCTTCCTCCTAATATCTTCAAACTATGACCCCTCGTGCCAGTCAATCCTGCCCCGGGGAAAGGTCTCTGGCTATTGACTCTCATTACCTTGCATACCTCGATCAGGTCACCTCTATTTCTCCTTCTCTCCAGAGAGTAAAGTCCTAGCTTAGTCAACCTCTTTTCATAAGGCAAGCCCTCCAGTCCAGGCAGCATCCTGGTAAACCTTCTTTGCACCCTCTCCAAAGCCTCTGTACCTTTCCTATAGTAGGGTGACCAGAACTGGATACAATATTCCAAGTGTGGTCTCACCAGGGACTTGTAGAGCTGTAGCAAAATCTCACGGCTCTTAAACTCGATCCTCCTGTTAATAAAAGCCAAAACACCATATGCTTTCTTAACAACCCTACCAACTTGGGTGGCAACTTTGAGGGATCTATGTACATGAACACCAAGACCCCTCTGTTCCTCCACACTGCCAAGAATCCTATCTTTAATCCTATATTCAGCATTCAAGTTCGACCTTCCAAGATGCATCACCGCACATTTATCCACATTGAACTCCATTTGCCATTTCTCAGCACAGCTCTGCATCCTGTCTATGTCACACTGCAGCCTGCAATAGCCCTCGATACTATCAATGGCACCTCCAACTTTTGTGTCATCTGCAAATTTACTAACCCAGCCCTCAACCTCCTCACTGCAAATTTACTAACCCAGCCCTCAACCTCCTCATCCAAGTCATTTATAAAAACTACAAAGAGCTGAGGCCCAAGAACAGAGGACTGTCTTAGCCTGGCAAAAAGACCTCGGCTATTCACCCTATCCATGCCTCTCATGATTTTATAAACCTCTAAGGTTACCCTTCAGCCTCCAACGCTCCAGAGAAATATATCAATACAAAGTTCATTTCTTACTTACTTTCACACTTTTCCTTTAAGCATGTGCAAAACCCATCATTGAAGGCAACGCTTCCTCTGTAATTTGCAAAAGAAATTTTAAGTAGTACAATTATTTGAAAGATCTTTATTATCTGAAAAGGTAATGAGCTGTATTTTGCTCAGAAATGATGGTGAGGTTACCAGTGCACATAGTTGTTAAAGGCTCAACCACACTGGAAATCCTGAAAACCACAGACACACAGTTAACATGAAATTAAGAAGTTGCTGACACCCCAGAAGCTGTGTTATACTGACATCTTGCTGAGAGATCAAGCACAGAAACACATGGAATAATGCAAAATTACTCAATAACTTCAACAGAAAAAATTCATTCCAGTCAAATTATTTAATGATGCGAGAATTATTCATTTTAGTCAAATAATCTAATTGAAATAGAAAACTAAGTTTCATTCATTTCAAACAAAAACAAATTCTGCATCATTCCTCTACACAATACCTATCTTCCCACTGCAGTGTTTTCTTTAACTCATTTGACATGGACTTAAATATTTTGACTTGTTCAGTACATTAATAATATTTCAATCTGATTGATTAAGATTCAGTTATTTGTCCTGCTCACACAGGTCCCAGATCCCCTGTAGAGAGCCTTATATGAAATGACAGTCTTAGTATGGAAGGGCAAAATGTGGTGGGCGCAGCCTTGGAAGACTGAAGGGCCTGTTCCTGTGCTGTATTGTTCTTTGAAATGGTTCTATAATTGCAGTAGTTCCCAATGCAAAATCTGACAGTTCGTCTGTGGACAAAGCACAAGTGTAAAGTAATGAATGTGGTGCTGGAAAAGCATAACAAATCAGGCAGCATCCGAGGAGCATTCCTGATGAAGAGCTTTTGCTCAGAACACTGACTCTCCTGCTCCTTGGATGCTGCCTGACCTGCTGTGCTTTTCCAGCACCACATTCGTGACTCTAATCTCCAGAGTCTGCAGTCCTCACTTTCGCCAAGCACAAGTGTAAAGAATGATTGATGCGGTTTGACCACAGCAGAGCACATAACCCAGAGCAGTTATTTTTATAAATACAACTATAGAAATTCTCATTAACTATGTTATGAACTTGTGCTCGTGAAATCAAGTAACTGCTTCTGAAAAATTGCTTTACAATGTAATCATTACAGTTGCAGAGCCTACTTAAAATGCTTTCTGTTAGTACAGAATAAGCAATGCTATGTAGCAGACCAGAAAACAAACCCAGAATTACTCAAGGTGGACATTCTTTGAAGATACCATTAGTATGGAATCATTGTCACCTCACTAATGCAGTGGACCAGAGTTTTCAAGCAAACTGAACCTAAATTAGTTCACAATGGCCTGACCATACAAATACCATTAAGACTTCCCAATCTGACCAGTTTCCAGAGCACATAGGTATTCAGAGTAATCCTTAAGTCACCAGAAACTTTGTCACAAATGTTCGCAGTACATCTAATTTTAGAAAACTGGTAATCAACTTTACTTGATAAGTTTAACAAGCAAGAGCTCTGACATAATTATATGCATAAACAGGTACTCATGAGAAACAAGCAGTGGTCCTGCATCCCAACATGAAACAGAGCTTCCTGTGTGGCTTTGTAATCTCACTCAAATATGGAAACAATCCAGCCAGCCAGTCCTCAGGTCTGTCCCTTTGCCCACTGGCACAATATACAGAGTCATACAGCACGGAAACAGACCCTTCGATCTAACCATAATCTCAAACTGAATTTGTTTGCTTGTTCCTTTCCCATATCCCTCCAAACCTTTCCTATTCATGATCCTTTCATGTATCTATCCAAATGTCTTTTAAATGTTGTAATTGTACCCATATCCATCACTTTCTCAGGAAGTTCATTCCACACACGAACCGTCCTCTGTGTAAAAAGTTGCCTCTCATGCCTTTTTAAAATCTCTCTCCTCTCACCTTAAAAATGCCCCATGTCTTGAAATCCCCCACCCCAGGAAAAAAGACAACTATCACTAACTATCAATTCCTCATTATTTTATAAACTTCTATCAGATCGCCTCTCAACCTCCTATGCTGCAGTAAAAAAAGTCCCAGCCCATCCAGCCTTTCTTCATAACTGAAACCTTCCATATCTGGCAACATCCTGTTAAATCTCCTCTGAATCTTCTCCTGCTTGATAATATCCCTCCTATAACTGGGCAACCAGAACTGGACACGGTATTCCATGTTTTAAAAGAAGCACTAACTCCCGTAATATTAACTGTTAGACGAACAGTGGCTGACTGCTTTATTCCAGTGGGTTATCAGCAATGTAGAAAGTTGACTGAAGTCCCTGTTACCTGGATCCCAAACATTCAGAATTATCATGCACTGGTATTAGAGATTCAAAAGAGGAATTCTGGATGCTTGGGATATAGATGATGGGGACATTACAGTATTAGTAATTGGAAGTGAATAAGGGATCCACTGACTTATTAAAGTTAGTTCAAGACTGACCTGAAGCTTCTCTTATGTACTCACAGTGAGAATTCCCAGATTCAAATGGAAACCTTTGGTTTGCACCACTGGATTCTAAAACACACGCTCATCTTGTGCTGTGACGAATCAAGTTAAGGTCTCCCGGTCACCATGAGCATATCTCATGCAATCAGCAGATTCAGGAACTGACATCTCCTACTTCCCATGTGACAAGTAAGTGGTAAATTATGGTTTTTGGAATCTGATTATGTTACAAACAGTGCCACGCAAAGTGACAAGAATGAAAACATTACCCTGGTCTTTTACAAAGTTAAGTGCGTGAGGACATTAGGGAAAGCCCTAGTTTAGTACACTTCACACACTATGAACAAACTGAAACGGTATCGTTATCAAAGGTTACAGAAGACCCAAAAAATGTTATCTGAAGAAACAGTTAAAATTTGCAAATACACATTACAATATCTACAAAGTACAATCACATCAACACAAGAAAAATGTTCGATGAATATCTAGACACTAATAAAACCTAGTGTCCATTGAAGATTTTACTATTTTAACAATGACAAGGAAGTTGTTGTGTTCCTCAACTTTGATAATATCCTAAGCCACATCAGGCACCATGACTCAGTGGTTAGCCCTCAGTGCCTCTGAGCGCCGGGGACCCGGGTTCAATTCCAGTCTCAGGCGACTGTCTGGGAAGGGTTTGCACATTCTCCCAGTGTCTGCATGGGTTTCCTCCAGGTGCTCTGGTTTCCTCCCACAGTCCAAAGATGTGCAGGTTAGGTGAACTGGCCATGCTAAATTGCCCATAGTGTTCAGGGATGTGTAGTCGAGATGCTTTAGTCAGGGGAAATGCAGAGTAGTAGGGTAGGGGAATGGGTCTGTGTGGGATACTCTTCAGAGGGTTGGTGTGGGCTTGTTAGGCCAAATGGGCTGTTTCTGCATTATTCTATGATAACCTTTCTTGAAGGTTATGTATAAGTTCAACACAACATTTATTTTTTGGCAGTACCTACCCTGCAATACTGTGACAATGCTCTTCATTGCTGCATGGCTGCTGTTCTTGTGAATTTTTACTGAAGCTCTGCTTGATGGGAATCTGAAATGCACAAAAACAGCACAGAAAGTGACACTATATTACAATAGGCTTATTTGTTTTCCTATTCCAGAGTTTGAGGGCAATGTGCTGTATTTTATGTGGCACTATAGTCCCCAGCACCCTGGACCAAAATGTCAGAAGCAGGGGTCACCCATAATCCTGACAGCTGTTCAGCAGCAACTTAATGCTGTGAGCACCGTTTATTCCTTCATAGTGAACCTTCCATCTCTTCCTAAATTAGAGGTCCTACCGGATGGGTCACTGCTGAGACTATAAGCAACCTGCAATGTTGAGGAGCCTGGACTGACATGGAAGTACAGATCAGGGGATGACGGGGGAGAATGGTGGACTGAAGGTATCAGTGTGATACAGAGCTGCTTCCTTTAGGGCCAGTATGTGGACAGTCTACTAGCTGAATTTTAAGCTGACCCCCTAACCGGCCTTCCAAACTGCTCAGGGAACATAAAGTACAACCCTATAAATCCTTGTGCCTTATTTCAATAGCTATTCATCTGAATTGCCTTATGTCTTGTTTATTTTATATTTAACCTGTATACATTAAGCTAATTAAACTAATAAAAACTATTAATTACATACCTTTACATTACCCTTTATGTTGACTTGTTTGTAAACCAGACTGAAAGGCTTACGGTCTATTGGGCAGCAGTTTCTTTTCTGTGAAAACAGGTACAATTTTGTTTAATTTCTGAGTTACTCATTTTCTATTGAAAATACTAATTATTACATCCAACAAATTACATTATTCATTCACTGGTTGCTAAGTCTTCACTGCAATTGCCCAAACCATGTCATGGAGTGAGGCAAACTCTGAACTCCAAGTTGTGCCACTCGAACGTCAACATTTCCCATAGAATGCTTGATGAGTCTATGGTCTTCTCCTTTTCCTAATTCTTGTGTTTGTTCTCATGAAAGGGTAGGAAAGGGGAAAAGAGATGTAAAAAAGAAAATGATGTGAACTTATTGCAGAGTCATTCTGCCACAGTGGCGGCCAGCTGGCCCATCAAGTCCATGACAGATCTCTGTACAATAATCAAGTCAATCCTATTCCCCAACTCCACCCCCTACAGCCCTGCAAGTTTAGTCCCCTCTAGTGCATTTCAAATTTCCTTCTGAAATCTGACTGTCTCCACTTCTATCAACCTTGTCGGCAGTGAATTCCAAGTCATTGCCACTCACTGCAGGCAAATGCTATTCTTCACATTTTCTCTGCACCTCTCACCTAGTGTTCATACAAAGACTATGGTTGCCAAAAAACTTCTCAAAAGCAACTCCTGGAGATGAATTAATCTAGGTGAAAGCAGTAATTACTTTATGTACAAGTTCCTACAAGCAATAAGAAGTTAAATAGTAATCCATTTTTGATGGTCAGGGATAGATGAAAATAGAAAAAAAAGTTAATGCTTCTGGAATATAACTCACTGCTGGGAATACTGTCCTTTTGGATGTGAATGGGCAGGTTTGATCAATTCTGCTTGAAGTTCTTCCAATGGTTGATATTTGCTCAGAATTAGAAGTCTAGTTTCACAATGTGCTTGAATAGTTTACTGCAGAGATTTGGCGAGAAGACTCAATTTACTGAATTCAACAATCAGAATAAGAATATTGTTCCCATGCTGATCAGCAAGTCTTCAATTCAATCCAAACTATATTTATTAAGGATAATAGTTGATCAATTATGAATTTGCAAACACATGTAGCAGTATTCAACAATTCTGAGGCATCATATCACTCGATTAACAAAAGACAACATTACATCCAAGAAGCTGACACAATAAGCAGCATAACTAATAATTATCTCCAGTGTGTACCTTTATAACAATGGCATCCAGAAAGAAGTATGCCTTCCAGATCATATGTAACAACATTTGTTAACAGAAGCTGGTAATGAATGACAGAAACAAAATGGCATCACAAATGGCATCAAAATTCAGGGACTGGCAACATACATGGCAAGAGAATTCCACTCCTCATTCACTCACTTTATTGAGAATTTGGATCACATCCAAGTTATCAGCTGAAATAAAATAGGACTATCCCAATCTTTTCACAGAAAGAAAACATGCGATTTTTAAGGCGCAGGCTGAAGACATTGGACAAAATGCCATTTTTAAGTAAGAAATGGCATTCCAATGTTCTTTTTCCTTTTAGCTTTTCTAAGATATAATCCCAGTACAGACCAAATTGTCACACTCAAATAGGAAACACAGCAAAATTTATTGTACGTTCATGCAAGTTATGACTTGTAAATATAAGAATTGGAATTTGTGCATCACTGTAATTCAATGCAAACCTGTTGGCTGGCACTGGTGAAAACAAGTGTGACAAATACAAACATCTCATTTTTCTCACTGTTGTAAAGATTGTCCCAAGACTTTTGGCATAACTTGAAGGATTTCTGTTACAATTTGCGTTTAAAAAGAAAACTTGATCAACTTTTACTCTGAACATTGGATTTTCATCCATACATTGTATGAGAAATGCACAGAAATTTTAGCTGATCCATAAATAAAAATGCATTTATGCTCCACAGCCAACCCATAATTGGGATGCCAAAGAAAAGGCTGAAAAAGCTTACCTGCTGAATTTCTGTCCAGCATTATTCACCAAGACATTTCAGTTTTCACACTGGAACTTAACTGACCTCCTTCCTTCACCCCAGTGTCCCTGCCAATCTCTCAGCCAGAACCCCTGGGGTAAAGAGTAGACATCAGTGGTACAAATACTATAAATCAGGAAATATCAGCACATAGAATATTCTGTGGCACCCAACATTGCCAGCACTTTCACACAAACATAATTTCCCTTAAGAGATTTAATTCATAACATAGATAAGAGCAAAAGAGTTGCCAATGACCAGCATTGCTCACTTCACTTTGTGAATCGAATAAATTAATACTTCAGACATGAAAATCAAAAGTGAGTAGTTTAGATCTTGAGGCACTGGGTAGCCTGTCAAAATATTCTACGAGGCAACAGCAAATATTTCCTGATTTATAGTCCATAAACTGCACCTTTCTCCCTTTATCAAAACAGAACACATTTGATAGGAATACAGCAAGACTATAAGGTAACGTGCAAGCCACTTCAGCTGTCGGTAATAACACGTCTGGGAAAAGTCCTTTATTAATGTTGCAAATATAGCGTACACTAGTTAAATATATGTAACAAAAATAAGTTCACGTTTAAATTCTAAATGCTTCTTGGGCCTTTTCTTAATAATGAGTCTTACTTCACTTGCCTCAAAAGGACTACTCTCAAAATAAAACTAAGAATTGCAGATTATTTAACTTTCTTAGGAAAACTTTGAAAAAATCCATTAGACAAATAACTAAGACCTCAACCATCAACTCATCTTTCTAACAAAATGAATTCCCTCAATAATAACATCCAAATGCTAAAGATTATAAAGTTTCAAACACAAGCTCAACTTGAGTTTCTGCGGTCTTGTGTGCTAGTTTTAAAAACTCTATGATAGAAACAGACTCTACCCACAACCCCATGGAACATTTATCACAATTGGGAGTTTCTGCTAATTTGATTCATTTGCAGGCCTTCAAAGAGGTTTCAAAAATATAACCTGGAACTTTTGAACAAAAGGACACTACCAGCATAGGTTAAGGTTAATACATCTTGAAAGGCTATGACTAAGTTGATTTTTAAACTTAATAAGGAACTCACTAATGTATTCCAATTTAACTGGAAGAGAATTTGGTATATTTTTTAAAGTAATTTTCAATAATTTAAAATCGCACTCTCACAGGAAATGAACTTCAGTTGCTTTTAAAGCTTTTTTTTGTGATAAATCAATTTTCAGCTTTAGTAGCCAAACTTTACGAAATTAACATTCTTAAATAAAGGAATATTTTTCAAAGCAATGAATTTTTAATATCATATTTTAAAATACTATTCTGGGCAGTTTGTTGTTTAGTGATATGTTGACAAGCTTGAGCAGAAACCTGGGACCGGAGAAAGAGGGCCATACTCTTCAAAACAGGGCAGCTTGCACCAAAATACTTTAAATATTTTTTCACTTAATCATGCCTGGCATATAATTCCAGAATAACCTGATGAACTAAATGTGTAACTATTTAGTTTGAAAATTACTTTACACTCATTTATATTTTCAAATCCCACCCTCCTGACTTGCTTAAAATAAACATTTTGTATTTGTCTTGACCATGTCAATGAATATATTATTTGCATATCTGTTAAGTTTCCCTTCTTATTACCCCTCCAAAACCAAGGTTGCAAAGATAAAATATCGCTATTATTTGCTTACATTTCATCTCCATTTACACTTGACCAGTCTTGATACTATTTCTGCTCTCTTTCCAATATGTGTGTTTTTTATTTAGTGATGAAAACTGAGCACATAACTTTAAATGTACTCTAAATACAGCAGTATGAAAGCTAAGCGTTGTTTTACAACTTTACAATGGTTCTGCAAATGTAATCCCAAAATTCTATTAGCTTTTTTAAAAATTATTTTGTTACACATAATGAAAATAATTTTACCATCACTTTGATGCACCTTTCCAAATGACCTTCATGTAAATTAATGCAGAGTTTTGTTTTAAACTGGTTAGCATGGAATACAGGGAGAGCCAGCCACTTAGATACAGAACTGGCTCGAAAGTAGAAGACAGAGGGTGGTGGTGGAACGCTGATTTTCAGACTGGAGGCCTGTGACCAGCGGTGTGCCACAAGGATTGGTGCTGGGTCCACTACTTTTCGTCACTTATATAAATAACTTAGATGTGAACAGAGGAGGTATGGTTAGTAAATTTGCAGATGACACCAAAATAGGAGGTGTAGTGGACAGTGAAGAAGGTTACCTCAGAGTTCAACAGGATCTTGATCAGATGGGCTAATGGGTCGAGGAGTGGCAGATGGAGTTTAATTTAGGTAAATGTGAGGTGCTGCATTTTGAAAAGGCAAATCAGGGCAGGACTTATACATTTAATGGCAAGGTCCAGGGGAGTGACACTGAACAAAGAGACCTTGGAGTGCAGCTTCATAGTTCCTTGAAAGTGCAGTCCCAGGTAGACAGGATAGTGAAGAAGGCAGTTGGTATGCTTGCCTTTATTGGTCAGTGCATTGAGTATAGGAGTTGGGAGTTCATTTGTGGCTGTACAGCTCTTTGGTTATGCGGCTTTTGGAATATACTGCGTACAATTCTGGTCTCTTGTGCCAGAGGAAGGATGTTATGAAACTTGAAAGGGTTAAGAAAAGATTTACAAGGATGTTGCAAGGGTTGGAGAGTTTGAGCTATAGGGAGAAACTGAATAGGCTGGGGCTATTTTCCATGGAGTGTCAGGAGGCTGAGGGGTGACCTTATAGAGGTTTATAAAATCATGAGCGGCATGGGTAGAGTGAACAGACAAGGACCTTTTTTCCCTGGAATGGGGGACTCCAAAACTAGGGGCATAGGGTTAAAGTCAGAGGGGAAAAATTTTAAAGGAGCAAAGGGGCAACGCTTTCAGGTGGAGGGTGATGTGTGTACGGAATAAACTGCCAAAGCAAGTGGTGGAGGCTGGTACAATTACAACATTTAAAAGGCATCTGGATGGATATATGAATAGAAAGGTTTAGGGTGTAGGTTTGCTCGCTGAGCTGTAGGTTTGATATCCAGACGTTTCATTATCTGGCTAGGTAACATCATCAGTGGCGACCTCCAAGTGAAGCGAATCTGTTGTCTCCTGCTTTCTATTTATATGTTTGTCCCGGATGGGGTTCCTGGGGTTTGTGGTGATGTCATTTCCTGTTCATTTTCTGAGAGGTTGATAGATGGTATCTAGATCTATGTGTTTGTTTATGGCATTGTGGTTGGAATGCCAGGCCTCTGGAAAGGTTTGAGGAATATGGGCCAAATGCTGGCAAATGGGTCAAGATTAATTTAAGTATCTGGTCGGCATGGACAAGTTGGACCAAAGGGTGTGTTTCCATGCTGTATACCTCTAGGACTTCATAGCTAGTGGTCAAAAACCTAGATTTTTTAATATTTAATCTAAATCTATAAAATCTTTGTTAAACCTTGTCTTTTCAACAAGTTACCTCATTGAATAGTTTGCATAACTTAACCCTTTTAAATATTAAACTATTTCTCCAATTAGATTCTAGTGTGATTTTGATTAATTGTCTTTTTAATGCTTATTTTCATTTTATTGTTATTAAGAATTTTGCACATTTAAATTCTAGAGCCAGATTTTGCTGGAGTGAGAATCGCATGGCATTAAATATTTTTCTGCATTAATTTCATAATTTCTTTGGGCTATTAATTACTGAAAGTGTGATGATAATGGAGAAAAAAACTAAGTGCATCACCTTAACCAACAAGATTTTTAAGGTCTGAAAAGGAAGTGGGAACAACGTAGGAGAGTGAAATTGTGTGTGAATTAGAGTCAAATCAGGTAGACAGGAAGTAAAGAAAGGATAAGCAAGATTGCACTGAAAGAAAACAAGTGTTTTCAAAATCGCAAGGAATAAAATGCAGTATTTTAACTGGTTCCAATTCTGGATCATAGAGACTGACATTGTATTAACTAAGATGCTTGTTAAATTATTAGATGCAAACTTCTGTCTAGCTTTTAAGGGCTATAAATGCACAAGCTCATTGGTATGCAGCAGGAGGCCATTTAGCTCCTTCATCCAATCAATGAGATATTGGCTGATCAATGGTCCAACTCCATTTAACTGTCATTTATTTTCCCTTAATATCTTTGGTTAACAAATATTTATTTTAAAATTTACAATTTATCAAGCATTTGTTGCCATGTGTGGAAGAGTGTTCAAAACTTTGTTGATTTTTTGCATGTAGAACTTCACTCCTGAAAGAACTGTCCTAAATTTTAGACTATATTCCTTGTTCCACAATCCATAACCAGCCAAAACAGTCTCTATCTATCCTTAATATCTTAAAAGTTTCAACAAATCTTCTCCAAAATCTCAGTTTCGACTGTATTGAACCAAAATATTTAAATTCCAGGGAATACAATAATGGTCTGTACAACTCACACAGACATTTAAGACATCGATGCAGAGTAAACAGAATAGAAATCTAAATTCAGCAGCAGGTTCTGGAGCTTTGTAACTCAAGGTACATCTCTTAAAACTCTGATTTTTTAAAAATATATTGTACTCATTGGATGTGTCCATCACTAGCTAGGCCAGTATTTACTGCCACCTCCTAATTGCTCTCGATAAGATCGTTGTGAGCCTTGATGGTGATGTCTTGAACGATGATAGTCGATGTGATAATAAGTAGACCTGCAATACTATGAGGAAAGGAGTTTCAGGATTTTGACTTGGTGACAGTGAAGGAACAGTAACATATTTCTAACCTAATATGGTGTGTGCGCTTGGATGGATAACATCCAAGGAGCAAGACGAGACCATTCAGCCCTTCCACCCTGCTCTACCATTCAATACAATCATGGCTGATCCTTTATCTCAGTGCCATATTTTTGGTTTTTTTCCCCATACTGCCTGATGCATCTAAAATCTAAAAAAAAATTTCCTGCTTGAATATATTCAGTGACTTGGCTTTCACAGCTTCTGCAGTCGTGAATGCTACAGGTTGACTATCTGACGAACAAAGAAACTTTTCCTCATCTTCATCCTAAATAGTTTATCCAATATCCTTAGACCATGACACCTGGTTCTAGACTTCCCCAGCTGGGGAAAATATCCTCCCTGACTAGGCATAGAGTCAGAGAGATGTACGGCACTGCAACAGACCCTGCGGTCCAACTTGTCCATGCCGACCAGATATCCCAACCCAATCTTGTCCCACCTGCTAGCACCCAGCCCTTTTCACTCCAAACCATTCCTATTCATATACCCATCCAGATGCCTTTTAAATGTTGCAATGTATTAACCTCGACCACTTCCTCTGGCAGCTCATTCCACATACGTACCACCCTCTGTTTGAAAACATTGCCCCTTAGGTCTCTTCTATATCTTTCCCTTCTCACCCTAAACCTATGCCCTCTAGTTTTGATTCCCCCACCCCGGGGAAAAGACTTTGTCTATTTATCCTATCCGTGCCTGCCCCTCATGATTTTATTAACCTCAGCCTTCGACGCTCCAAGGAAAACAGCCCTGGCCGATTCAACCTCTCCCTACAGCTCAAATCCTCCAAGCTTGGCAACATCCTTCTAAATCTTTTCTTAGCCCTTTCAAGTTTCACAACATCTTTCCGAAAGGAAGGAAAGATGTTGTGAGACGTGTCCTGTTAGAATTTTATGCATTTTAATCATATCCTCTTTCATCATTCTAAACTCTAATGAATAGATATTTGCTAGTGATTGAGTTTCCATCTATTTCCTACTCTTGACCTTCTAAGTGATAGAGGCTGTGGCTTGGAAGACACTGATGGAGGAGGCTTGGTGAATTGTTGCAGTTCATTGCGTAGGTGATTTGCACTGCTGCCACGATGTGTCAGTGCTGAAGGCGATACATAGGCTGCTTCATCCTGCATGGTGTTGAGCTTCGAGTGCTACTGGAGCTGCACTCACCTCAGCAAGTGGAGTGTATTCGACCACACTCCTGACTTGAGCCTTGTCGATGATGGCAGGCTTTGAGGAGTCAGGGCACAAATAATTTGCAGCAAGATTCCCTGGCTACTGACCTGGTCATGAAGCCATAGTAGATTTGTCACTTGTAAATTAATAAAGCATATGCTGCATAAATATCATTATTATCCCAAAACGATTTGGCCCTTTATGAGTTATATTCAAGTAGCCACATAATGTTGGATCGCCAGTGTCTTGTACAAAATGTGAGCACTCATAAAATGTCAAAACTTAGAGAAAACATCTCCCTTTTTCACTCTTCTTCCTCCCCTACTCCCAATGTCCACAACAATCTATGCCTCCATCTGAGCATATCTTTTGAGCACTGGTGCTTGTTTGGTTCAATTGTTTCATTTCACAGATTTAATTCATCAATTAATTTTATAACAACACTCATTTTATGCAATCAGATTAGCTTCACTGTATTCATTGCTGTGATATTTTCAATTCACTTCCAAATATAAACTTTTAAAAATATGTATTTATATACAATTTAATTGTAGGTTAACATTTTCTTACTTCAGCCCAAGCAAGAATGCATCTCAGGCAAAAAATGTGACAGCAGCTCTCAGGAACAGCTACTTCTTGGTCCACAAAGTGGTTGAGGCAGATAGGACACCAATCAACTTGATCAGTTGTTGTTGCAGCCAAAACCCCATTATCAGCACATTCTTGTTCACCTTCTCCACCTGTTAACAGAATCAGGAAAAACGTCTCAAAGAGCACTAACTCATAAGGTCAAAGTTGACAATAGTCAACCATAATGAGACTATTAAAAAAAAGTTGAACATTAATTTATGTTATGAATTTAACTGAACTCGTCACCTTAAAGCATGGTCAATAATATAAATTATAGAAATACAATTACTATAGTGCTTGACAGTGGTTGACATAATTCATTCAGCTGTACACCTTTAATATTGAAAATAGTTAAAAAATCTTTATTTTCCAGGTGTTACAAAATTAACACTTTTGTTTCTCACATTTTATTTTTCTATCTTTTACAGTTATTCACAATATCTGCCAAACTGAAATTTCACCACATGCCCTATGCTTAGAATCATACAATGCAGAAGCCCTTTGGCCAATCAAGTCTGTACTGCCAAAAGTACACTACTACTTTTGCCAGTCTCTTTTTCCTACGCCTGGCCCACAGCCTTGAATGTTGGGATACTTCACATGTTCATCCAAATACTTTTTAAAAGATTGGGGTTTCCACTTCAACTACCCTCTTAGGCAGTGCATTCCAGACCATTACCACCTTCGTTTGAGGAAGCTGTTCCTCAAATGCCCTCGTAAACCTCCTGCCTTTCACTTTAAAATTACATCCCTTAGCATTTGATGCTTCAACTGATAGGAAACAGCTGCTTTCTACCCATCCTATCCATATACCTCATAATCTTACACACCTCTATCAGGACCCCCTCAATGTTTTTTGCTCATCTAGGTGAAAGTGAGGACTGCAGATGCTGGAGATTAGAGTCAAGAGTGTGGTGCTGGAAATGCACAGCAGGTCGGGCAGCATCCGAGGAGCAGGAAAATTGACATTTTGGGCAAAAGCCCTTCATCAGGAATCCTGATGAAGGGCTTTTGCCCAAAACACCAATTTTCCTGCTCCTCGGATGCTGTCCAACCTGCTGTGCTCTTCCAGCACCACACTCTTGACACTTAACTTATCCAGCCTGTATTCATTGCTGAAATGCTCCATCCCAAGCAATATCCAGGTGAATCGCAGAAGCACCCCCTCCAGTGAAATCGCATCCTTCCTGTAGTGTGGTGACCAGTACTACATGCAGTGCTCTAGCTTTGGCTTAACCAAAGCTCTGTACAACTCAAACACAATTTCCCTGCTTTTAGAATCTATGTCACAACTGATAAAGCCAAGTGCCCAATGTACGTTTTAACTACCGTATTAAGCATATCCACCTTTCAGGGTGGACTAGCACTCCAAGATCCTTCTGAGCTTCCCAGTGTTCTGCCATTCATCCAGGATTTCCTCCTCTTGTTCCTTTTTCCAAAGTGCATCATCTCATACTTATCAGGGTTAAATTCCACCTGCCACCAATGTGCCCATCTGATCAATGCGTTTGATATCCTTCTGTAATCTAACACCATCCTCCTCACTGTCAACCACGCAGCCAGTCTGTCATTCACAAACTTATTTATCGTCTCCTCATCCCATCCCAATATTTTAATCTACATCATTTACGAATGTCACAAACAGTAAGGAATCCAGAACTGACCAGCTCCTGTGGTATGCTGAGCTCCAGTCACAATAACAGCATTCTACAGTCTTTATCAGTTTCCCATATCGCGCCTTGTCAAAGGCCTTGCTTAAATCCATATAAACTACATCAACTGCCATACCCTCATCCAAATGCTTGGAGGTTAATTTTTTAAATAAGATATTTGAGAAGCAAATCGCTAAAGTAATTTGTAATACCTCATTTGCAATATGCCCAGCGCAATAATATGTACTCAAGTGGATAAAACCTAACACTTGAGTGCATGGAAAGGATACATAATTATAGTGTTCATAGCTAGTTATCAGGCTTTTAGGTTTTTGCTTTTTTTTCAAAACACTATTCATTCTTTTGCTACTTTTATACTTTCAAATGCTTTTACCAGAAACTGTCTTTGAGAGACCTTTGTGAAGCCTCAAGATCAACATTTAAATGAGCTTGCATTAATGCACACTGATCACACATTGCTTGTACTAACAGACCTGATCTGATTTATAAATGTGCAAACCACCTGTTATCTCTGTTACTTCCACAGTACCAGATGCATTCTAAAATAATTCCACACACATGCCACAGTTTTCAATCAGAAAGAACCCTTTTTAAACCAAGAACAACAAACTTTCCCAATTTCCATCAACACTGTAATAGATTAGCTGCATTGAAGGGGTTGGATTCAGGCACACCTTCTGCTACAATCAAAGTAATATAGGCACAGCTTTAATACAAGTGTTCACAACAACATATAAATTCTCACGGTCCCAGACAATAGCTCACAAAGTTCGCCAAATTCAAAGTCACAGGAGGCCTATATGCGAACCTGCTATTTGACAGTTTTACATACAGCTCAAATAAGTATTTGGCACAAGACAGAAATAGTACAAAAGATTAAATTTTACTATATGAAACATAATGTAGACATCAGCTAAAGGTTATTCATTAACCTTCCTGTTGTAGCAGCTATAATTCATTTGAAAGCAGAATCAACTTGAAAGCCAATTAGATGATTCAGTAGTTTATACAAGGTTTGGTTAAGATTCTTTAGATCAGTTAATATCCATTCTAAAATTTGAATGAGTCTGTGAATCAAAAGTGTTTATAAAAGTACCTTTCTGAACTGAAGGAAGTTGCTTTCTCTGCAGCTTAATGTGGTTGGTCCTCTCCTCACCTGTTACAGATGCACATCATAATTTCAAGTCTATTTCTCTCTAATAGCAGACCCTCACGGTGACAACTATAAACAAATGTATCATTCACATTATTTTCTTTTCTGGAGTGATTTTAGACTGTATGATATACCAGCCTTAGTACAGCATCAGTGCAGCAAATATACAATTATTTTGATGGTTTAGCTATTGATATACAGCGATACAGATCAATGAATTACATGGAGAATAATGGAGAAGTAGCATGATTGGCAGCAGCAATGCTACTAAAATGCTGGTTAACTTGAGATGCAGTAAAGCTCGGCGATTCATAAAATCACTTACCTACGCAAACTATTCTGTGCACTGTCTCGCACATATGACTGCTTATCTGGGATTTCCAGAAGCTAGAAACATAGCCGTTATGAGAAGTTAAAAATCACACAACACCAGGTTATATAACCTGGTGTTGTGTGATTTTTAACTTTGTACACCCCTGTCCAACACCGGCATCTCCAAATCACGATATGAGAAGAGATTTGATAATTCACTTGTGAAGTTGGATCCTGGCACACCCAAGAGTAAAGTGACAGTAATAACCCTGTTTTCAGCCAGACCTAACACATTTATTGATCTGTGGGCGTGCAGATATAATATTGTATTAATGCTGTGAGATTTGAAGGTGTATCAGTTAGTTTAAACCTCAAAGTATTAGCACTTGTATATGTAATGGATGATTTAATAGTAACTTGTAAATCTGTTCTAGCTTTGAGAAAGAAATTAATGGAGAATTCTTGAGCAGGACTCTGAAAAGGAATTGGAAAAGCTTCAACTTGAGGAAAAGGAAAGAAATGAAAATAAAGGAGTGATGAGTTCTCTGAATGGACAACACTGGCCACTGATGTTGAAGAGCTGGACAGATATCGAAGGTTCTGGTTGGCATGGACGGGTTGGACCAAAGGGTCTGTTTCCATGCTGTACATCTCTATGACTGTGTCAGTGGGGCCACGAGAAGCTAAATAACCACCCTAGGGATTTCACTCACAAAGAGGATAATTATTTTCTCCAACAGAAAATCTTCATTTGTCATATAAAGTTTACATTTCCATAATTATGGTAAAAAACCCTATCAAATTGACTCCTATTATAAGACATGCTTGATGTTTGTGATATTTGCTGAGAATGCATCCCCTGGAAATACTGGAACTTTACTACACATAAATACACACAGATTCCACAGCGAGCATGCATGTCACATCTGAATTGTGACCTCAAAGTGCATCAAACGTAAGAGAAAGAAAGAATCACTTCATGCCAGTTTCACCCAATGTACAGCAATCAATTTACCCACCAATCTGCAATTGGAATATTTAAAATTTGGAGCTAATAAGTAAATTCGAACTGAAATACGCTTCCCTCTCAATGAATTCCTAGATAAAGACACTGTATTGAACAGCATTAATTGATAGAGATCAGCAACAATCTTGCTCAAACAGTGCTCTGTGCAGGCCGAGCACACCTACTGCATAACTGAAGTTAGATCATTCAGTCGAAAAGCTAATATTCCCTGAAGTGATTGTTCAGTACATGTTAGCTACTGCAATTAAAGTTACAGACACGCCCAGAGACAACAGAAGCCTGGTAATATTGTCAAAGAATAAAGGTCTGTTCTACAGAACCTTTCAAATGACCTTTAATGGAGAACATACATTCAGTGATACCCTGAATCTGAACTCTGAACCACTGTTATACATGAGCTCCAAAACTTGTGATCTGAAGTACAATGAAGATTAACTGTCACTCTATACTGAGGTAGCTCACTGGAAATTAAGACCTGCTTTTCCCATAGTCAACATAGAAGTTAAAAATTGTTATCAAGTTACACAAAGGTTTGGTTTGCTGCCTTCAATGGTCAGTGTATTGGGTATAGAAGTTGGGAGATCATGTTGTGGCTGTACAGGGTATTGGTTAGACCACTTTTAAGAATGTTGAGGGCAGTTCTGGTCTCCCTGCTGTACGAAGGATGTTGTGAAACGTAGAAGGGCTCAGAAAAGATTTACAAGGATGTTTCCAAGGTTGGGGGGTTTGAGTTATAGGGAAGGGCTGAATAGACGGAGGCTATTTTTCCTGGAGCGTGAGAGGCTAAGGGTTGACCTTATACAAGCAGATAAAATCATGAAGGGCAATGGAAAAGGTGAATAGACATGGTTTTTTCCCTGGGTTGGGAGAGTTCTAAACTAGAGGGCACAGATTTAACGTGAGAGGGAAAAGATTTAAAAGGACCTAAGGGTCAACCTTTTCCACACCGAGGGTGGTACATGTATGGAATGAGCTGCCAGAGTAAATGGTGAAGGCTGATACAATTACAATATTTAAAAGGCATCTGAATAGGTATATGAATAGAAAGGGTTCAGAAGGATATGGGCCAAATGGGATGAGATATATTTAAGATATCTGGTCGGGATGAATAAGTTGGACCAGAAGGTCTGTTTCCATGCTGTACATCTCTAAGACTCAATGATTCCCCAATTTACCTGTCAAGTTCCCCAATTTAGACCTAGGCAAACAGAGATTCTCAATAGAGGTAAATGAGAATGAACTGTTGCTAAATGACATCACTGGTTAAAACTCTAACCCCTTAGTTTTTATAAAACTCCGTACAAACATATAGACAAAAACATAAACTTGCACTTTGGGTGGAAAGAAAAATCTGGGAAGGTAGTTCTCCCACAATATTCTTAAAAAGTGGCCTAACCAATACCCTGTTCGGCCACATGATCTGCCAACTCCCATACCCAATGCACTGACCATTGAAGGCAGCATACCAAACCTTTGTGTAACTTGATAATGGCCATTGGTGCATTAAGGTAATCCTCTTGCTTGCTAACACTTGCTGCTTTTCAATCTCTCTTCTCCAGGTATTTTACACCTTCTTGCAAGAAGCACAGAGATGGCAAGTTGAGAAGATTTGTAGCTCAGGTTTGAAGTTTTGGATGTAAGTTTGCTCGCTGAGCTGAAAGGTTCATTTCCAGACGTTTCGTTACCCTACAAGGTAAGGGCTTCAGTGGGCTTCATGCGAAACAATGCTGAAAATTCCTGCTTTCTATTTATATGTTTGAGTTGGTGATGTCATTTTCTGTTGTGATGAAGTCACTTCCTGTTCCTTTTCTCAGGGGGTGGTAGATGGGGTCTAACTCAATGTGCTTGTTGATAGAGTTCCAGTTGGAATACCATGCTTCTAGGAATTCTCGCGTGTGTCTTTATTTGGCTTGTCCTAGAGCACAGAGATGATTTGTTCATAAATTATAAAGTTTCTGACTTGCTAATTAAAAGGAAAAGCTTACAGCAACTGGTGAAGGCAAATAAACTGACTTTCTTCAGGCATTTCCAACTGCAGAATGAAACACTGCCTTCCCTTCCAGAGATCTGAAGGCTTTTGGTAATATCGTTCACACTCACAAGCTGTTAAGCTACCCAGGAACAAACCATGTCGTTGTTGACAGGTAGATGGTATTTGCCATCAACATAACTCCAGAAACCTATCAGCTACTTGTTACCAGCCAAACGTTACCAACCTCTATCACCAGACTATCTGAAAGCAGCCTCTCTCACTGACTGAACAAAGTAGGAGTGCAGACACCTTAAGATGTGTTTTAGAAACTTATTTTTAATAAAGGGCAGCAATCTCTTCTACAATCCTTGGCTTTTAAATAGTCCTTTTCCCATTTCAGACCACAATCAAACATACAGGAAAAATAAAGATATTTCATTGTCATAGTATTAATAGTTAATTTGCTCTATCTTTTTTAAGGATTTGTTTTTAATTGCACAGGAGGAAATGGAGAAGATTTGCTGAGCTGGCTCCTGAGATTAGGAAAGATTAAGCAAGTTAGGTATATTTTCTTTTAAATTCCAAAAGAGTGACAGGTGATCTTAGAGAAACATTAGATTCTGAGGAGCTTGACAGGATTAGCTCTGAGAAAGTGTTTCCCCTTGTAGGAGATTCTAGAACGAGAGACACGGTTTCAGAATATGTGATCATCCATTGAAGTCAAATGAGGAATTTCATCTCTTGCTGAATATATGGAATTCTCTACATCATAAGACCCAAGAGGTTTAATCATTGAATATATTCAAAGCCGATATAAACAAATATTTCAACTACAGGAGTCAGGGATTATGGGGAACAGACAGAAAAGTAGACAGAGGTCAAAATCAGTTTAGTCATGATCTTATTCAATGGTGGAGTACATTTGAGGGGCTGTATTACCAATTCCTGCTCTTGCTTATGTTCTAAACACAATTCAACTACTGATTTTAGCTAGTTTTTTTTAAAAGGGAAAGAGCTTAATCCATTGTATTCTGTTCCGAATTTCTTTTTACTACGTTGCAAACTGGCAAAATAAAGTTTCCATTTGTTTTATTTCAAAAATCACATTTAAATTTAGATTGCGACCAGCATAAAGAAGCAGGAAGCAAATACAATATTAGGTGTTGCTTGTTTGGGTACTATTACCTTTCCAAGAAAACATTAAGATTTTTACTGAGTTTTGTGAAGGTTTGTAACTCAGGTTGAGGATCTGGATGTACGTTTTCTCACTGAGCTGGATGGTTCGTTTTCAGAAATTTGGTCACCCGACTAGGTAGCTTCACCGGAGGCTCACTGATGATGTTACCTAATACGGTGACGAAATATCTGAAAATGAACCTTCCAGCTCAGCGAGCAAACTTACATCCATTAAGATTGGTTTTTAACCCCTCTTAGAATTGCATAAGATTGTAAACTGGCAATGTGAGACCCTTATTCAAAATGGGAGACAAAAACAAAAGCAGGTAATTATAGGCCATTAAGACTAATGTCGGTCATCTGGAAAATTTTCTAAAGTCTTTAGAAAGACAATATAATCAGGCAGAATCAGCAGGGTTCATGAAGGGGAAATCATGCCTGACAGATGCATTATAGTTCTTTGAGATGATAACAAGCAGGGCAGAGAAAGTGGAAGGAGTAAATTATAATATATTTGGATTTCCAAACGGCATTTGATAAAAGATAACACAAATAAGGCTACTTAATAAGATAAGAGACTGTGGTATTGGGGTTTGTAAGTTAGCATGTTCAGAGGATTGGATAACTTATAGAAGACAGAGTTGTGGTTAAGGGGATATTTTCAGGATGGCAATGTAAAACTAGTTGAGTGCCACAGGGATCAGTGCTGGGACCACAATTATTTACAATATAAATTAATGACTAGGATGGCACTAGCTTTGCAGATTACACAAAAATAATTGGAAATCAAGTAATGAGGATGATATGAGAAGTCTATTGAAGGATGAAGACTGCCACAGATCCGCCTATCTGACCAATCCTTTTATATCCACCTATTACCTAAGACATTCCTCTTCACTGTCAACTTCCACCCAATCTTTGGAGTCCACAAACCTCCTTATCACCCTCAACCCCCTATTCCCCCCGCCCCCCACATTCTCATCAATTAGGAATAAACAGTAAACAACTCAGCAGTAATCTCTGCATTATGGCACTGCACACTTGGCTCCAGTCACATAAACAACTTTCTGCCACCACCCTCTGTCTCCTGCCACTGGTTAACTGAGAGGCAAAACTTGACAGATGGAAAATAATTGGGAAATATGAGGTTATGCACTTTGGCAGGAAGAATAGAGATGATTATTATTTAAATGGGGAAGTTTGCAAAAAGCTGCAGCAGAGGGATTTGGGAGGTTTTTTTGCATGAATTGTAAAAAAGCAAGCAGACTAGTTCAGTAGGCAATAGGGAAGGCAAATGCAGTATATGCCTTTATTTCAATGGGAACAGAGTATAAAAATTAGAAGGCCTTGCTGAAATTACACAAGACACAAAATGGAATTTCCTTTGATTCCAGCAAAGTTCCTCATGGGAAATTGATAAAGGAGGTGGTAAAAGCTCATGGGTCCAAGATAACTTGGCAAGTTAGAGCCAAAACTGGCTTAGTGGCAGAAGACAGAGGATGGTGGTAGAAAGCTGCTTATGTGATTGGAGCCTAGTGTGCATTGGCATACTGCAGAGTTGCTTACTGTTTATTCCTAATTGATGTAGATGAGAATGGGGGGGGTGGGGGAGGTTGAGGAGGTTTGTGGACGTCAAAATTTGGCTGGGGGTTGACAATAAAAAGGAATGTCTTAGGTAATAGGTGGATATAAACGTATTGGTTAGATAGGCAGATGAGTGGCAGATGGAATTTAACCCTGATAATTGCCAGGTGACATACTTTGGAAGAAGGAATAAGACATTGGAGTACTCAATGAATGGCAGGACACTAAGAAGCTCAGAGAATGAGAAGGATCTTGGGGTATTTGTCCACAGATCTCTGAAGCTGACGAAGCAGGTTAAAAGGTTAGTTAAAGCAGCATATTTGATGCATGCCTTTATCAGTCAAGGCATAGATTATAAGAGCAGGGAGGTTATGTTGGAAATATACAGAACTTTGGGTTAGTCCACAGCTGGAGTAATGTGCGCAGTTCTGGTCACCGCACTATAGGAAGGATGTGATTGCACTGGAGGAGGTGCTGAGGAGATTCACCAGGATGGAACATTTCAGTTGTGAAGAGAGGCTAGTAAGCTTGTGCTGCTTTCTTTGGAGAAGAGAATTTTGAGTGGGTCCTGATCGAGCTGGATAAAATTATGTGGGGCACAGATAGGGTGAATAGAATGCAGCTGTTCCCCTTAGTCAAAGGGTCAAATAAAAGGGGACGTAATTTTAAAGTGAAAGGCAGGAGGTTTAGAGGGGATCTGAGAAAATGTGTTTTCACCCAAAGGGCCATAGGGGTCTCAAATGCGCTTTCTGGAGGGTAGTTGAGGTGGGTAAACTCACATTTAAAATGTACTTGGACAAACATGTGAAGTGTCATAACATTCAGGATTACGGTCTTAGTGCAAGAAAGTGAGACTTATGTACACACTCACATATTTTTAACAGTACAGACTCATGTGGTGTAAAATTATGTCCCAATACATGTGTGAATCATAATGTAACACATGTATTGGGCCAAGCAGTGGAATGTGGTGAAAGGGTTAAAATTGTGTCCCAATACATGTGTGAATCTAACCGGAATGGAGGTGTTGCTTAGTCCCGTGTGAATCTTATTACACACCTCCCCGTGTGAATCTTCTTATCTGTATGTAACCAGAATGGAATGTGTTTTTTAGCCTTGCTCTGCTGTTCACATGAATGTTTATATCTGGAAAAGAGTATATCAGCTGGAAAAGTCTCCAGTTCGGTGAGTCTGCTCCGGGGTTACGTTTAACCGCCGAGCGTGGGTTGTTGGCAACCGCTCTACGAGAACTGACGGCTCCCAGTTCCGGTAACATGTAGAGTGAGTATAAGCCAGACCCGTTGTAAGTATGAGACCTGGTTGTGGCGACGCTGCGGGGAATAAAATGCTCATATTCTAGCAGACTCGCCTCTTGGTCGTTTGTTCTGTGTCAGACTACTCTCCTACGAACCTGACCTTGAGAATTTTTTAAAACAACTCAATAGACCGAAGAGCTTCTTCTGTATGGTATGATTCGAAGACACTGGTCATACTACAACTGGAATACTGTGAACAATTCTGGGACCCTTTGCTAAGGAAAAGATATACTGGCAGCAGTCCAGATAAGGTTGGTTGATCTGAGCTATCAGGTTGAGCTTATGTTCATTTGAGTTTAGGAGAATAACAGGTGACATATTACAACATACAAAATTCTTAGAGGTCTTGATAAGGTGCAGGATGCAGAGAGGATGTCCTTCCCACAGAAAAGTCAAGAAATCAAGCGCAGAATCTCAAGAATAAGGAGCTACCCATTTAAGGCAGAGAGGAGGAGGATTTCTTTTTCCTCTCAGGGTGTACTGAACTTGTGGAATTCTTTACCGCAGAAAGCTGTTGATGCTGGGCTATTAAGTAGATTAAAGGTTGACATAGACAGATTTCTATTCATCAAGGGAATCAAGGGTGACAGAGATGAGGTAGGAAAGTAGCATGGAGCAATATCAGAACAGCCACGATTATAGTGAATGGTGGAACAGATTCAATGGGCCAAATGGCCTACTTCTGCTTTTAATGTCTTATGGCTCCGTGACACATTAGATCAGAGAAGTTGTAAGTGATTCTAACTTGATAATGAGTCACCCAGATAATCTAAGGAGAATGGAAACTATGGTAGCTTTCAGAGATGGCAACTGCAAATGTTCAAATTGACATGATACGGGATTCAAAAACAAGATTAGGAGATATATTCAATAACCTATGTATTTAGTGGCTTGTGTACTTTGTATACATGCCACAGTTACATCTGTTAACTCTCCCATCCCACATCATCAGCAATACCCTGACTCTTCATGAAGCAGCATCTACTCTGATACATTATATATATATAAAATGCCTCAGAGGATTTGCTAATATTACTTTTAAAAATGACTGATTTTGAGGACGTTAAAGCTTACCTACAATAACTAGAGACATTTACTTCAGTGTCACCCAATTAGAGTCATAGAGCACAGAAACAGACCCTTCGGTCCAACTTGCCCATGCCTACCAGATATCCTAATCTAGTCTAGTCCAATTTGCCAGCACTTGGCCCGTATCCATCTAAATCCTTCCTATTTATATATCAATCCAGATGCCTTTTAAATGTTGCAATTGTACTAGTCTCCACCATTCCATACACGCACCATCCATTGCCTGAGAAAGTTGCCCCTTAGGTCCCTTTTATATCTTTCCCCTCCCATCCTAAACCTAACCCCTCTAGTTCTAGACTCCCTCACGCCAGGGAAAAGATCTTGTCTGTTTATCCTATCCATGCCCCTTATGATTTTTATAAGGTCACCCCTCAGCCTCCGACGCTCCAGGGAAAACAACACCAGCCTATTCAGCCGCTCCCTACTAAAGATCAAATCCTCCAACCCTGGCAATATCCTTGAAAGGGTTCAGAAAAGATTTACAAGTTTCACAACATCCTTCCAAAAGGGAGGAGACCAGAATTGCATGAAGTATTCCAACAGTGGCCTAATCCATGTCCTGTACAGCCGCAACATGACCTCCCAACTTCTATACTTAATGCTCTGACCAATAAAGGAAAGCATACCAAGCGCCTTCTTCACTCTCCTATCTACCTGCGACTCCACTTTCAAGGAATAATGAACCGGCACTCCAAAGTCTCTTTGTTCAGCAACACTCCCCAGGATCTTACCATTAAGTGTATAAGTCCTGCTAAGATTTGCTTTTGCAAAATGCAGCACCTTGCGTTTATCTAAATTAAATTGCATCTGCCACTCTTCAGTGCATTGGCCCATCTGATCAAGATCCCATTGTACTCTGACGTAACCTTATTTGCTGTCCACTCCACCTCCAATTTTGGTCTCACCTGCAAACTTACTAACTATACCTCTTATGTTCACATCCAGATCGTTTATGTAAATGGCAAAAAGCAGTGGATCCAGCACCAATCCTTACGGCACTCCACTGGCCACAGGCCTCCAGTCTGAAAAAGCAACCCTCCACCAACACCCTCTGTCATCTACCTTTGAGCCAGTTCTATATCCAAATGGTTAGTTCTCCCTATATTCCATGACGCTTAACCTTGCCAACCAGTCCATCATGAGAAATCTTGTTGAATGCCTTACCGAAATCCATACAGATCACATCCTCCGTTCTGCCCTCACAACCCTCTTTGTTCGTCCTTCAAAAAAAAACTCAAATTACGTTCAATTGGCAGACTTTAAAGATACAATGATGAACAATTAGGATTTTTGTTTTATTTAACTTATTTTCCTAATCAATCTGTACTGAGATGTTATTAAACACTTCAAACATCTGGAACTTTAACTTGGGCCTCCTGGTCCAAGGGTAGGGATGCTACCTCTGTGTCACAAGAGGGCCCCACGACCAGGATTAAAAAATACACCTAAGATTAGTCGAGTACTAAGCAATCTTCATCCCAAATGACTTGCAATTTAATTAGAAAAAAAGTCAAAAGACCAATATGATAAGAAGACAGAGAAGTCGAGAGACAGCTGAAGAAAAAGCATAATGCAGACAAAACATTAAAGTCCTTAAACAAGGTAAGAGAATAAATAGGGGACCTAAAAAAATGGGAATGCAAACAAAACCATGGACGAGACAAGGTATCATCTTTTTAATATTGTAAATTATTTCTTCCTTTAAGAATTCATTAGAGAAGTAATGGATGTGTCTTCTGAAAACAACAATATTCTAAGTAAAATTAATAAGATGTAAATGACATGGAAATTCTAAACAAACTAAAAGATCAACAATTAAATCCCATGGGACAGACCAACAAGACACAAAGCGATGATATTCATGAGCTACCATGTTTCACTGAAAAATAATCAGAAATAGGCAGATTTTAAAAAGACCTGCTTATCAAAAGGATAACAAAAAAGGTCCAAACAACCATGTATGCAAGGTAAAATAATAGAACTGATCATGCACATGCTTGAGATTTAGCCAGAATACAATAACCTAGATTCAGCACCTAATAGAAATTTAGAAAGGTAACATTGCTTGATCAAACTCCTTCAGCTTTTTGATTATGTGGCATTGCAGGCAGAATACAATAAGGTGAGAAAAACTACAGTGTTCAACGTAATAAGGATGGTCATCCTGCTAATGTAAATAGTTGAGAGTGTAGTACTGGAAAAGCACAGCAGGTCAGGCAGCATCCAAGGAGCAGGAGAATCCATGTTTTGGGCATAAGCCCTTCATCTTGCTGCAGAACTGCACCCAAATTGATCAAATTTACCAAATCCACAACTAGAAGGACAAGGGCAGCAGATACATGGGAAACCAACACCTGCAAATTGCCTTCCAGTCAATCACCACCCTGACTTGGAAACATTTTGCCATTCCCTCAGTCTCACTCAAAATCTTGGAATTCCCACCCGAAGGGCACTGCGGGTCAACCTACCAGACATGGACTAGAGCAGTTCAAGACGGCAGCCCACCACCACCTTCTCAATGGACAGACAAAATATGCTGGCCCAACCAGTGACGCCCACATCCCTACAGTGAATTAAAAACAAATTGTACAGATGATAGCAGACCAAAAGAGGCAACTGAACTTGAGGGGCTGAATCAGAAGCTATCAAGTAGAGGACACAAATTATGTAAGCAGGCAGGCTTATGTAAAATTTAATACAAATAAAGTCAAAGTACAGTTCATTAGAGGTGTTGTGGAGGGTGGTGAGATTTTCAGTGAAGTTAACAACCAATACAGTGCAACTACACACATTAATTAAACTAAATCAATAAAAGCACACAGGACAGGACTACACATAGAAGTATACCATTCTGCCACTCTACAGTGGCATACAAACATAGAGCAGGAATAAGCCATTCAGCCCTTTGACCCTGCTCTGCTATTCAAAATGATCATGTCCAATTATCCAAACCAGTACCCTGTATCTGCTTTCTCCTCATATCCTTTGATCCCGTTACCTCCAAGGGACGACATGGTGAGCACTGCTGTCTCACAGCACCAGGAACCCAGGTTTGATTCCAGCCTTGGGCTGTGTGGAGTTTGCATATTTTCCCCATGTCTGTGTGGGTTTCCACTGGATTCGCCAGTTTCCTCACTCAGTCTAAAGATATGTAGGTTAGGCAGATTAATCATGGTAAATGTGGGGTTACAGGGATAGGCTGGGGCATCAATCTGAGTGGAATGCCTTCGGAGGGCTGGTATGGACTCATTGGGCCTAATGGCCTGCTTCCATACTGTAGGGTTTCTATGACCTCTATCTTTCATGAATTACATCTAACACCTCCTTGAAAGCAGTATTTTTGTCTCAACTGTGTTCTATAGCAGAGAATTCCACAGGTTTAGTAGTCAGAGTGAAGAAATTTTTCACAGCTCGAAAAGGCCTACCCCGTTAAACCGTGACCTGCCGCCGCCGCCACCACCCGGACAATTCTCCTGTGTTAGAATTTTATAGGCTTCTATGAAATCTACCGCCCATACTTCTAAACTTCAGTGAATGTAGTCACAGTTGATCCCATCTTTCTTCATGTATCAGTCCTATCATCCCAAGAATCAGTCTAGAAAACTCTTTTTGCACACCTACATTAGCCAGAACATTCTTCCACAGACAAGGAAACCAACATTCTAGGTGAGCTCTCACCAAAACTCTGTGTAATTGCAGCAAGATAATCCTGCCATTGTTTTTAAACCCTTTCGGTGGGAAGGACAACATACTATTTGCTTTCTTCACCGCCTGCTGCACCCACATGCTTAACTTTCTGCAACTGGTGTACAAAGACACCTAGGTCTCGCAGCATCTCCCACTTTCCCAATCTATCAGCATTCAAGTAATAATCTGCCTTCTTGTTTTGCTACCAAGTGGATAACCTCAGATTTATTCATATTATTCTGCATCTGCCATTCATTTGCCACTCACTAAATGTGTTTCAATATGATGTGGACATCCCTGCATTCGCCTCAAAGCTCATCCTTCCATTCAATTTCGTGTCATCTGCTAACAGTCCTCTTTCAGACCAAACTTAGATCACTGTGTCTCGCTTTGATTGCTGAGACAAAACACTCATTCAAACCATGGAGACAGTTGGAAGAGGAGCCATAATACAGCAAGAAAAGATCGAAGCATGAAAAAACATAGGAGATATTTGGATTTGTCTGCCTTGAGGGGCAGCTGGACATGAGCAAATGAAATAATAAAGGTAAATCTAGAACGCTATCTGTAGTATAAGAACAGATGACTCAGATTTAGAGTGAGGCAAGATGAACAGAATGACATTTCTCATCTGCCTCCAACACATATTTTAACTGGTATAACTGAATTTACTTTTGTAAATGACAAATTCCACTCCAAGAGGTGCTTTCACAATTCAGATTTAAGAGTATCACCAAAACCCACATTACAAAAATATTCATGATTCTATTGCTTTAGTATTTTTGCTTGAAAATCAAGTGTGACTGATATCAGACAGAGTTGAGTGAAGGAATTAATGAAGTTATTGGGAAACATTTTAAATCAATATAGTCAGAAAACTAGGAATTGTTCAACAACAGGCTTGCTTCAATCCACCTCCCTTATAGTCAGATTTAGTGCCCTTCTCTGGGCACCTCAACTGTTATTGGGGTGGACTTGCAAAATAGAGATCTTTAATTTAACATTGGCAAGTTTGCACTTAATAGACCTGATCGTTTACGGGCCACACACCAAAAATCTAACTGATTCATTTATGTCCTTAAGGGAAGTGAGTATGCCACACCTAAATGGTTTGACTTGCACATGACTACAGTACTCCACTACTTAGTTAAGTCTAAAGGTCTTTTGAAATGGCTTAACAATCCATTCAGTTGTGAAACAATTTAAATCCTATCCAACAACAATAAGCCACACAGTACTCTGAACTTGCTCCTCACTAGTATTTGGACATTTGGTGTATTGAGCCGACACACATCCCATAAAGTTGTCAAGTAACAACCAGATAGTCATTATCAAAGAATAGCAACTAACTTTAATACCCCAGATTCCTCCAAGCACCCCTGGTTACATCAACAATTTGAATGTAAATAGCATAACATCCTAAGACACATTTTCTGTTCCATGGTATCAGCAAAATAGATCATCTAGAGATGAGTGATACACAGCCCTTCAGTAGAAATTCCCTTCAGACTGGACACCTTAAGACTGATTGCTGATCCTGTGAGGAATTATTATGGGTTTGTATTAAATAAAACCAACGAAACTTCCTGATGTGCACCTTTTAACCCCCTCCCCACCAACTGACAAATTCAATTCTACCCTGTGCACCAACTGAAGGAGAGAAGTAAGAAATTGAGTTATCATCACTATCAATCTAAAAGGTTTGGTTTCAAACTAGAACTCCATCAATCAGTCAGGAAACCAACATGAGGATATAATTTATATGATATCTCACCAAACTACTATCTCTGCCAATTGTGGAAGCAATCATACTTAGTCTTCATGAAAATAACGTTGAGTATTAATGGGGAAAAGACACATTTTGTCAAGGCTTTTCACCTAGGTATTATCAGAATGATTTGCAAGCAATATCAGACAAAGATCAATTTGATCCTCCTTCCACCCCAAAAACCTACCCCCATTGCAGGGAATAGGGGACAGGTGGCGTATGTGGCGAGGTTGAAGGGGTGATGCTCATGACATGAGCCAGGCACAGACCCATCCTTCCCCTTCTAATGTCTCCCCAACAATCTCTTCACAATTCATGCTGGGAGACAAAGAAAACCCAGGCTAAAAGATCACCTCTGATTCTGTGGGTATGTACCCCCAGAAACGAACACAAATTTAGTTAAACCTAACTGTTTGGCTCAGTCTCAGCCCCCAACCCCTACCTAGAGATCATGATTTCCATAAGAACATAAGACATAGGAGTGGAAGTAAGTCCATTCAGCCCATCGAGTCCACTCCGCCATTCAATCATGGCTGATGGGCATTTCAACACCGCTTACCCGCACTCTCCCCGTAGCCCTTAATTCCTTGTGAGATTAAGAATTTATCCATCTCTGCCTTGAAGACACTTAAAGGCCCAGCCTCCACTGTGCTCCGTGGCAATGAATTCCACAGGCCCACCACTCTCTGGCTGAAGAAATGTTCTCCTCATTTCCGTTCTAAATTGACCCACTCTACTTCTAAGGCTGTGCCCACCAGTCCTACTATCCCCAACTGACGGAAACAATTTCCCAGCGTCCACCCTTACTAAGCCATGCATTATCTTTAAGTTTCTAATAGATCTCCCCTCAACCTTCTAAACTCTAATGAATACAATCCCAGGAAACTCAGCCATTCATCTTATAATAGGCCTAAAATTCCATGGACACTGGACACGCTCCAGTGACAGTATGTCCTTCCTGAGGTGTGGGGCCCAAAACTGGATACAGTGTTCTAAATGGGACCTAACCAGAGCTTTATAAAGTCTCAGTAGCACATCGCTGCATTTACATTCCAACCCTCTTGAGATAAATGACAACATGATATTTCTTTCTTAACGACGGACTCAACCTGCAAGTCAACGTTTAGAGAATCCTGGACTAGCACTCCCAGATCCTTTTGTACTTTGGCTTGATGAATTTTCTCACCGTTTCGAAAACAGTCCATGCCTGTATTCTTTTTGCCAAAAGTACAAGACCTCTCATTTGCTCACATTGAATTTCAGGCTTAGCTCGCTCTCCACATCACTGCTTCTTAACCAAATAGGGAAAGAAAAGGAATTCTGTCCACAAAAATGACCCCGAGCTTCCTGTTGCCTGCCACTTCAACATACCACAATGTTCCCTAGCCAATATCAGGTTTGTTGCAGTGCTCTAAAGAATTCAGTGCAAGCTTGAACAGCACATTTTCCACGTGGGAACTCTGCAGCCTTCAACATTCAATATCGAGTTCAATAATTTTAGGATTTGAGCACCCTCTCCCATGTCCTTATCCCAACCCCCACACTCCAGGCCTTGCCATCACATAGGTTGCTACCACAACCATCCTATTGTCAGCCACTAATGGTCCCAATTAGCAGCTATTGATTCCCCAAGCTGACCTTTATCCATTCCTTTGTCTGAGAGAAAGTGAGGACTGCAGATGCTGGAGATCAGAGTCGGAAAGTGTGGTGCTGGAAAAGCACAGCAGGTTCGGCAACATCCGAGGAGCAGGAGAGTTGACATGTCGGGCATAAGCCCTTCATCAGGGATGTGGGGTGATGGGTTTTTTTTCTGGTGGGAGTGGGGCTGAGGGATAAGTAAATAGGAGGGGGTTGGGGTTGAGGGGAAGGTGATAGATAGATCCAGGTGGGGGATGATGGTGACAGGTCAGGCATGGGTGGAGCGGATAGTGGGCAGGATGATGGAGAGGTAGGACAGTGCCAAGTTGGAGGCTGGATCTGGGGTGAGAGGAGGAGGTCTTTCCAAGCTTTCCCAGCTACCTTCTTCCCACCCCTACCCTCCTGTTTATCTGAGTCCCCTTCTTCACACACCCTCACATCCCGGATGAAGGGTTTATGGCCAAAACATCGACCTTCCTGCTCCTTGGATGCTGTCTGGCTTGCTTTGCTTTTCCAGCGTCACACTCTTCAACCCATTCTATTGTCTGTCCAACTGCTGTTATCTTGCTGTGGGATATCATTTACCACACCACCAATCACCCCCCTCCCCCCCAACCAACCTTCATCATATATATCAACCATTTCCTAGCGACAATCAGTTCTAAAGGAGGGTCACTGGATGTGACACATTAACTCTCCATAGATGATGCCAAATCTGATGAGTTTTCCCAGCATTCTGTTTTTCGTAAAAATGTTATTAGTTATCCCTGTTATTTGGCACATGTAAAATGATGTTTATTATTTATGAATACACATTGTTTCTGATTTATTGTTTCTGAATTGCTTTTTAAATTCATGTTTACTTTTATGCCAACCCTTACTATTTTGATATTTGCTCATCGGTAACACCCCTAACCCTAGTGACAAAGATTAAAACGTGACTGCCCTGCCTTGCATTAGACTGGACAAAACCCTGAGTATATATTTTGACTGAATATGGTGGTACAGCTCAGCAGGCTTACTTAAAACAGCACCTTGAAGTCTCCACAGCCCTGGGTGACAAAATCAGCAAGACCATAAGAATACCAGAAACCCTAAGTTATCTCCAACTTCCATCCCTTTCTGGTTTGGATACTTACCATCAAGTCTGAACTAACACAGGGATTTCCTTTCCAACACAATCTTGGGAGCAGCAGGACTGCAGTCATTCTAAAAGGTCAACTGGAAACTATTCAGGACAACAAAGAATAGTCAACAGGAAACTTCCAAATCAAATGAGATATCAGCAACCATTTGGAAAAGCAATGATTTGGAGACATTGGTGTTGGACTGGGGTGTACAAAGTTAAAAGTCACACAACACCAGGTTATAGTCCAACAGGTTTATTTGGAAGCACTAGCTTTCGGTGCGCTGCTCCTTCATCAGGTGGCTTATTCTCTACAACCACCTGATGAAGAAGCAGCGCTCCAAAAGCTAGTGCTTCCAAATAAACCTGTTGGACGATAACCTGGTGTTGTCTGATTTTTAACTAGGAAAAGCAAGTAATCTGAAACACAGAAAGAACGCGAACTGAGCTCAAAACATTTCAGACCCAATTTTTATAAAGCACTGATGACAACGAGATGCACTATTTACACAAAAGGTCTCAACAAAAACAAAATCCTTGATGGAAGTAGACAACACACTGAAAACTCTTGATACTGAACCATATCCAAGTGAAACGCTTTGAAAAATGCTTAACATCTCTTTTTGTGGCCATTTCAACAGCTGCCATTTTAAGGCATGTATATCAGCAAGGAGATAAAAATTACACATGACCAGTTGTGTATGAATTATATTAAATACATATCAGGTCTGTGACATGTTAAAAGATCAAAACAATTGACCACTCAGATTGTTCACTATATGTGGAGGAGACCCCATATCTATTAAAGCATACTGTTCTGCTCCAACAGCACTCACTTGTACACCTGCCAACAAGAAAGATTTGTTCCAACAATTAATCAGCCAATTTTCTATTTCAAAACCTCACGTAGGCATTGCACCTCCAGGAACCTAAACAAGTTCACCAAAAACATTACAAATCTCAAGATCAGTGTTCACTAGTAGCTGTTACTCTCTAACCATCTGCCAGCAGCTAATCTGAAACAATAAAATATGGGAGACCAGATTATTATTAGACTCCCAATGAATGACTGCAGACATTCTCAATTTATGCTTTACCTTTCATGAACAAGCAACATCCCAGCAATACTTAAAATGCATTTCTCAATGTTACATCAAAGATAATGACAAACTACAGGACTACAACCTTTCCCAATTGAACCATGGTTTATTCTCAGAACAGCAATTGGCTACAAACATAAACACAATGTAATACATTTCCAATTCACTAGACTTTCAAAGGTGACAAACACGCATCACAGTGCAAATAAACTCACCACCAAAGTCTTGATCCTGATCTGGGGCTGCTGCAGTTGCAGGTAATTTCCTCCGTCCCATCTTTTACTCACAGTTGATAATGCAGAACTGCAAGTGAAACCAAATTTAAATGCAAAGTTTGAGACATCACATATATAGTTAAACTTTCTCAACACAATCACTTTCTGTTCTTGATTCACAGAAGGAACATCTGCCCAGTAGCGTGTTGTCTTCAATCCTAGAATAGCACTTGTTTAAATTGTTCATTTGAAACTGGGAGGTATAGTCTTCTACACTGTCAAATCAATCAAGAACTTTATCTGCTAGAATGGTTTGGATATTACTATGAGCTTGTCACACCACCTCCCAACTAAAGAACAGGAGCAAGATTACAAAAAAGACAAAAGTACCAATGTAATAGCTGACACAACTGAGTTCAATCATGGGGTAGTGTAATATTACACTTATCATACAGTATCTAAACAGGCAATTTAAAAGGTAAAGCAAGTACCTCTTATGAATGAGAATTTTTTGTCAAAAGCTAATTGTTTTTAGTTGACATTCTGTTGTGTCAATTTCTCAGAACTGCCAATTAAACACTACTGCTTTGTAAAACAGCATTTACCTGCTGAAATCCTTATTAATTTAAAAATAAACATAAAAGGAGCAGAATTCCATTCAAGCAATCCTGGGAAGCTATCAACAGTCAAATCATTTGCTATAAATCATCACTCTACACACTGGATGTGAAATATTACCTTCTCACTCCAACTTAACAATTTTTCTAATCATGTGTATTGGTCTTAAAATGTGTCAAAAGTAACCAACAAATGTCCCACCAGTTCAAAGACGTTGCCAGAGTTGGAGGGTTTGAACAATAAGAAGAGGCTGAATAGGCTGGGGCGGTTACCCTGGAGCATTAGAGGCCAAGGGTGACCTTACAGAGTTTTTAAAAATCATGAGAGGCATAGATAGTGTAAACAGGCAAAGACTTTTCCCCTGGGGTGGGTGAGTCCAGAACTAGAGGACATAGGTTTTGGGTGAAAGGGGAAAGATATAAAAGAGACCGAAGGGGCAACGTTTTCACAGAGTGGTCATGTGTGTATGGAATGAGCTGTTAGAGGAAGTGGTGGAGGCTGGTACATTTACAACATTTAAAAGGCATCTGGATGGGTACATGAATTGGAAGGGTTTAGAGGGATATGGGCCAAGTGCTGCAAATGAGACTAGATTAATTTAGGATATCTGGTCGGCATGGATAAACATAGAACATTAGTCCCGTACAGGCCCTTCGGCCCTCTATGTTGTGCCAACCTGTGAAACCAATCTGAAGCCCATCTAACCGACACTATTCCATTCTCGTCCATATGCCTAGCCAGTGACCATTGAAATGCCCTTAAATTTGGTGAATTTACTACTGTTGTAGGCAGTGAATTCCACGCCCCAACTACTCTGAGTAAAGAAACTACCTATGATAGCTGTCCTATATTTATCACGCCCTCAATTTAAAGCTACGTCCCCTTGTGCAAGCCATCGCCATCTGAGGAAAAAGGCTCACACTGTCCAATGTATCTAACTCTCTGAGTATCTTATATGCCTCAATTAAGTCACCTCTTAACCTTCTTCTCTCTAATGGAACAGCCTCAAGTCCCTCAGCCTTTCCTCGCAAGACCTTCCTTCTGTACCAGGCAACATAAATCTCGTCTGAACCTTTTCCAAAGTTTCCATATCCTTCCTATAATGCGGTGGCCAGAACTGTACACAATACTCCAAGTGTGGCCTCACCAGAGTTTTGTACAGCTGCAGCATGATCTCAGTTCCAAAACTCAATCCGTCTACCAATAAAAGCTAACATAATATATGCTTTCTTAACAATCCTATCAACCTGGGTGGTAACTTTCAAGGATCTATGTACCTGGACACCAAGATCTCTTTGCTCATCTACACTACCAAGAATCTTACCATTAACCCAGTACTCTGTATTCCTGTTACTCCTTCCAAAGTGAATCACCTCAACTTTCCGTACTAAACTCAATTTGCCACCTATCAGCCCACCTCTGCAGCTTATTCGTGTCCTTCTGAAACCTACAACACCCTTCGTCACTATCCACAATTCCACCGACCTTAGTGTCATCTGCAAATTTACTAACCCATCCTTCTATGCCCTCATCATCCAGGTCATTTATAAAAATGACAAACAGCAGTGGCCCCAAATCAGATCCTTGCGGTACACCACTAGAAACTGAACTCCAGAATGAATATTTCACATTGAGCACCACCCTCTGTCTTCTTTCAGCTCACCAATTTCTGATCCAAACCACTAAATCACCCTCATCCCATGCTTTGTGCAATAGCCTACCTTGGGGAACCTTATCAAACACTTAACTGAAATCCATTTATACCACATCAACCTCATCCATCTGTTTGGTCACCATTTCAAAGAACTGAATAAGGTTTGTGAGGCACGACCTACCCTTCACAAAACTGTGTTGACTATCCCTAATCAAGGTATTCCATTCTAGATGATTATAAAATCTTATAACTCTTTCCAACACTTTACTCACAACCAAAGTAAAGCTCACTGGTCTATAATTACCAGGGTTGCCTCTACTCCCCTTTTTGAACAAGGGGACAACATTTGCTATTCTTCAGTCTTCTGGCACTATTTCTGTCGACAATGATGACAAAGATCAAAGCCAAAGGCAAAGCAATCTCCTCCCTGGTTTCCCAGATAATCCTAGGATAAATCCCATCCAGCCCAGGGGACTTAACTATTTTTATATTTTCCAGAATTGTTAACACTTCCTCCTTGTGAACCTCAGTCCCAGCTAGTCTAGTAGCGTGTATCTCAGTATTCTCCTTGACAACATTGTCTTTTTCTAATGTGAATACTGATGAAAAGTATTAATTTCACGCTTCCTCCATCTTCTCTGACTCCTCGTACAACTTCCCACTACTATCACTGATTGGCCCTCATCTCATTCTAGTCATTCTTTTACTCTTGATATACCTGATGTAGAGCATGGATGAGTTGGACCGAAGATTCTGTTTCCAAGCTGTACATCTTTATGACTCTATAACTATTTAACAGCAGACCCAAGGGTCAAGGGAAAAGACCAATCTATTGTAATATTACAACTTGAACTGTGCCATGACACGAGTTCATTATGGCAAGTGACAAAACTGAATTTAATAATTCAGATAATTTCTGTAACAGACAAAAGAATACAATATACCAAATTATTATGTGGAATAGCTAGTACATCAAGAGCCTGCAGAAAGGAAGTCTGCCACGGTAGAGATCTATGTTAGAATATCTGGTTGGCATGGACGAGTTGAACCAAAGAGTCTGTTTCTGTGCTGTACATCTCTATGCCTCTAGATCATGGCTGCAGACTTAATAGAGGTGCTAAGCAATGACGGCAGTGGCTACTTGGTCTCTGCCACGAAGAGGAGGCCATCTCAGTACATAGGGCTAGTAGCTTGTGAGTCATTGCTCCTCTAAATCAGTCACCCACCCACCCACACTACACCCCAGGTTCTACATTATCATAGTTCATCTTGCAATTCTAAAGTTTGACATATTTAAATATCATTGCCCATTTCTGCAGGTGAGACTTGAACCCGACCTTCTGATTCAGAGGTAGGGACAATACTACTACACAAGTGCCCTTAAGGATGATATAGTTGCCATCCTCTATGTAATTTACATACAAATTAAGGACACTCGACAATGTGCTACAATTGACAAAATCAAGGCTGATATGATTGTGGCTTCACCTCTCCTGACCACCGTCTATATCCTTAGACAAGGGTATCTAACACAGCCTTAAAAATATCAATAAGCCTGCTACATTGCTCTTAGGATTTCATAACCTAATGATTCCCAGAGTAAAGAAAAATTGCATTGCCAACTTAAACAGAAGACCTCTTACTGTTAAAACTGTGTCACCTGGTTCTAGCCTCTCCAACAATGGGAAACATCATTTCATCACCCATCCTGTCAACTTCCCAGCCCACCCCAATTCCAGGATCTTTCACATTTCAATACAATCACCTCTCACTTTTCTAAACTCCCAATGGATACCAACCCACAAGGTAACCCCTTCATCCTAGGAACTAAATCAAGTGAAACTTCTCTGCATAGCTTGAAATACAGTTATATCTTTTCTTAAATAGAGAATACAGTTGCAGACAATATCCCAAATGGAGTCTCACAAACGCTGTTCACAACTGTGGCAAAACCCCTTTACTTTTATGCTCCATTTATCTTGCAACTAACAAGATCATTGCATCGGCCTTACCTACTTGCTGTACCTACATATTAACTTTGTGATTCATGCACATCTAGTATCAATATGTACTGATTCGGTTCATCTAATAACAATACACAGCCGTAACAGTCATTATTTCACTAAAAGGTGAAAATAAAGTCACCACAGTCCCTGAAGACCACAGGACTGCTGTCTCAAAAGAAAGAGACAACTGGTGCAGTTTAGCCTCAGGTGTCGGGAGAGCTTGAGAAGAAGAGTTGCTTCATGGTAACCTCAGCAATGCAGGAATTGAACCCATGCTGTTGGTGTCACTCTGCATCACAAATCAGCCGGACAAGCCAGCCGCGTGTCAGATCAGTCAGTAATTAAGTAATTCTAAATAATTCATTCACTTAGTTCAGAAAAAAAAATGTAGCCAAGACAGAAGAAAGGATCTAACAGTTGTGCTTTTAAAGCAAAAAGGTTGAAACCAATTTGTGCTTCTTGCATGGAAAGCCATATTACCTTGAAATTAACCTTCATGGAACCAGTATCGTCTACAGACAAACAGGAAGTGGCAGTACACTCAACTATAAATAGTTGATGCTAAAACATCACAAATTAGTGTTTTATTAAGTAACACCTATCGAAATGAAATACGAAATTTACATTAACTTAATAACCTTTTGACTATGTCTTTCTATTCTCAATGCTATTCAAAATAATAAACTGGTAAACTGATTTTTAACCAGCACTTATCAATACTCTGATTTTGGTAAAAGTGAAAGCTGAGAAAGAACAGTGAATTATAAAATTTCACCCAATGCAATTAATGCAAAACTATATCATAAACAATTGTTCCAAAACAGTAAACACTTGAGGTGAGGAGTAATTTGATCCATTTGAACCATTTCAGTGTGTAACATAGTCTAACAATTAGAATTTCAAAGAAAGACCAGCCACTCCAAAATCTTGTGTCACGCCAAAAGACAAAGCAATTTAGTTCATTCCTCCGCCCTTTCTCCAAATTATTGCAATTTATTTCAAAATGGTTTGCCTTTATAAGAATTGCATCAATTACATAAATATATTTTCAACACAAAGATTATTGCCATGCATGTATAGAGACATATGTGAAAGAAATTGTGCAGAAATGTGGTTTGACCAGTTAATATTATGTTTCATTGCAAATTGTATTTTCCACAGGAAAAAAAAAGTGAAATTTATTCCCAATTTCTATCCTGGCAACCCAATTACCTCCACACCCCTCAAAGACTTCCCCCCAATGCAAGACAAAGATTATTCCCAAACACATGCCCTCCCGCATGATGATTATTCCTAATCTACATACCTCAGGATGAAGATTATTCCCAACCTCTTTCTTCACCCCCTTCCCCCCAGACAAAGATTATTCCCAATCTCTTTCTCCGCCCCCCTTTAACTTTAGGATGAAGATTATCCCCAATCTCTCCCCCCTCCCCCCCACTTCTTGGGGGTGAAGATTATTCCCAATCTCTCCCTCCCCCACTTCTTTAGGGATGAAGATTATTCCCAATCTCTTCCCCACCCCCACTTCTTTAGGATGAAGATTATTCCCAATCTTCCCAATCCTCCCACTTCTTCAGGATGAAGGTTATTCCCATCTCTCCCCGGGGTTTAGTTTATATTATTCCCTCTCTCTGGTGTTTATTTTCCCCCGCCCCGGTTAGTTGTTTGTTTATCATCGGACACCCCTTCCCCTTCCTCCCGGAGCCCGCTCCCGCCCAGGCCCGAGGCCCCGCTCTCGCTTTATGCCGCCGCCGCCTCCGCTCGGACAAAGCGCCCTCTTCCCGGGCCGCCCGGTCCCCGGCTCCGAGTGTGACAGGAAAAGCCAGGCCTCAGGCCTCTCTCCAGCCCCGCGGGTGTGTGTGGGGGTGGGGGTGGGGGTGGGTGTGGGTGTGGGGGTGAGCTCTCTCCCAGGCTGCGCTCACCGACGGAGGGCCCGAGGAGGCCGCGCACACGCAGTTTGTAACCTCCCGGGCGGCGGGGCCTATCCCATCCCTATCCTCCTTACCCGAGTCCGAGGCCCCGCGCTCTCTGTCCCCGGGCTCCGATAGGTCAGTCCCTCTCCGCCCTCATGTGATCATCGTCGCCGCCGCGAACCCGCAGCCGACTCGAAGAGGCCAATTCCGGCTCCGCGTTTCACCCCCCGCCTCCCCTCACCGACACCAACAAACGCCCGCTGCACTCACTGCGGAAATACGAGGCCCGAAGCCCCACAGCCCCATGTCGCCCCCTCGGAGGAAGGTGGGGGGGGGGGGGGATGGGGTTCCTGGCGGGGGAGGGGGAATGGTGAGGTGCTCTTCCCTCTGCCGGCCGCTGGTGGCGCTGCCTCGCCTGAAGTTCCCACCGCCGGCCGCTGACGGCGCTGCCTCGCTGCAATTCCCACCGCCAGCTGCAGAGGGCGCAGTCTCGCTGCAGTTCCCACTGCCGGCCACTGGCGGCGCTGTCTCGTTGCAGTTCCAACCGCCAGCTGCAGAGGGCGCAGTCTCGCTGCAGTTCCCACTGCCGGCCACTGGCGGCGCAGTACCCTGTGAAGGTCCATGGAGATGCTTACAGGAATAAAGCTCAATTCTGGATGAGCCACAAGGCACTGCCTCCAGCAATGGGTGTGCTGATATTTATTTTACAAATCTTGTATTTGTCAGATGCAGCCTGCAGGAGTGGCCTTTAACACAACACTGGGTGACAGGAGTAGACAATCAGGAAAAACACAGCAAAGCCAGGCAACATCAAGTGGTCCTGGTGAAGGGTCTTGACCCAATATGTTGACATCTCCACCTCCTGATGCTGCCTGGCTTGCTGTGCTCTTCCAGCCCCTTGTTTGTCTACTCTGGATTCCAGCATCTGCAGATTCTTTTTTGTCTCTAACAGGATGACCGGAAGGTGGAAGATGACTGCAACTGCTAGTGTATATCACCGAGCTGGGTCAACCTTTCACATCCTACCCTAGGTATAATGTCAGGAGCAGGGCCTCAAACCAATGTGAAGTATCTCCTGAGGGGCACTGCCCTTTCCAGGGGGTGAGCATCTTCCCAGGAGGATGCCAGGCCCAGTGAGACCCTATGAAAGGTAATGTCCTTGGATGGGAACCTGGAGCTCAGAAGTCAGTGGGGATGGGGGTGATGCAGGTGCTGAAGTGAAAAGGGGTTGATAAAAAAGGAGAATGGAGTCACAAGGATAGAGAGGCAGTGGCAAAGGGTGGAAATAGAAGGCTCCAGATATGTGATTTACAGAATGGAGAAAGGATGGCTAACTCTGAAAGAAAGTAATTAGATTAGACTCCCTGCAGTGTGGAAATAGCCCTTCGGCCCAACTCAGTCCACACCGACCCTCCAAACAGTAACCTACCTAGACCCATTTCCTTCTGACTAATGCACCTAACACTAAGGGCAATTTAGCATGGCCAATTCACCTAACCTGCACATCTTTGGACTGTGGGAGGAAGCCAGAGCACCCAGAGAAAACCCATGCAGACACAGGGAGAACGTGCAAACTCCACACAGACAGTCACCCAAGGTTGGAATCAAACCCAGGACCCTGGTGCTGTGAGGCTGTAGTGCTAACCACTGAGCCACCGTGCCGACCCCAAATAATCAGGTACATTTCACCAGAGAGTGGCATGCTCTCAAAACCAGAGGAGCAGGTTTGGAATGGGTGATAGCAGCTTATGAAATGAAGTATATATCTCTGCACCCCAGCCCTCAGGCCTGCCCAGTGATAAAGTATATACCTCTGCACCCCAGCCCTCAGGCCTGTCCAGTGATAAAGTATATATCTCTGCACCCCAGCCCTCAGGCCTGTCCAGTGGTGAAATTCAGCTTCCCAGACAAGTAATTGTCATAATATAAAATAAAACCAGGAAGTGCCAACACTGAAGATCTGAAAAGTCACCAGACTCAATATGTTACCTCTGCTCTCTCTTCACAGACCTGTGCTGCCAGACCTGCTGAGTTTCGCCAGCAATTTCTGAAGTTGTCACAATCCCACTCTCATTAAGGAAAGAGATGACTGGTGGTGTTTAACCTGAGGGTCACTACGGTCCAAGCGAGGGGCAGGATTCAGAAGGAGAATCCTTTATAGTAACCTCAGTCAGGGCAGGAATGTATTCACATTTTTGCCAACACTCTGCATTACAAACTACCACTGAGCTGACCAAGCCGATGGCTTGGTCAATGCCCTCATTGGCCATTCACCCAGATGCTCCAAATTGGCTAATCCAGAAGTCCAGGGACACACTCAGTTTGACCACACTTTCATGCTTGTAGTTGATGTGAGTTTTCTGTTTGGGGGAAATCACTTGGTTAAAAATGAATTGCCTTTCACCAAACTGCAGTGAAAAATTTGTCATCATAAATTTGAGCATGAAATATTTGCAAAGTAAAAATCACAGAGAATTGTGGTGGTGGTAGCATTTTCACTGATAATTTTTTTTAGGGACTAAAGGGAAAGAGAGAGACTGGAAAAGAAAGTGAGAGAAAGGCAGAGCAGGAAACAGACAGACAGACTGAATGGGAAAGAGAATGAGACTAAGTGGGAAAGGGAGATGCAATATGAAGGATTACACTGACTGAAAAATGGGATTCATCACATGAAAGCACATTGCAGTGGATGCTGGAAATCTGAAAAGTAGGAAGTACTGGAAAAACTCAGCAGATCTGGCAGCATGTGTAGAGAGAGAAACTGAGTTAATGTTTTGAGTCTGGTATGATTTCTGTTCACCACAGGAAGTACAGCAGGTCACATGATCTTTCTCTCTTGTAGTGTCATCGTGATGTATGTCCCTTAAATAAAGTTAATACTTTCTTTATCTTGGCAGGCTCCACCACGTTTTTGAGTAACGCAAAAACACAAAGAACATCACACGGTGGGAGCAAGTGAGAAACAAGAATAGGAAGCAAAGTTTTCAGCAAGTCACAGATCTCAATCAAGCTAAGATATAGTTGAACTGGCAACTGGTGATTTACCAGGCATTGTACTACAGACAGAGTGGCTGAGGGAGGGAGCAGAGCAGGGTGAGGATGGTTGGCGGACTTGGGGACCAGTCTGCGCAGTCAGTGACTTGGGATCACAGTCAGACCAGTGACTTGCAGAACTGTCCTGCGTTGACCTACCCTGACCCTTCATAGAGAAACTGTAATGCTTATTTTTTTTAACTGTAGTTCTCATTTTTCTAACTCATGCTATGTATCACTGTAAAGTAATGTAACTTGCTTTTCCTTTATCTCTCTACCATGTATCTAAAATTTGTATTTAGGTGCTTTGTAACTAAGATGGTGCCATGTGGGGTGTCATTATAAACTTTTCATTGTACTCCTGTACTTGACAATAAACCTAAATCTAATTATGGGCTGGCTGACCACACCCCATACCCCCTCATGCCTGTGTAAGTCACTTTGGGTCAGCTAGACTTCCATCATCCTCAGATCTGCCTTAAATTCCTCTCTCCTCTTGCACACACCTACTCAGGTCTCCTTGCCAAAATTCCTGAGACAGCACCTTCCAAACCCACAACCACTTCCACCTAAAAGCACAAGGGCAGCAGACACATGGGAACACCACCCCCTGCAGGTTCTTCTCCAAGTCACTCATCCTGACTTGGAAATATATCAGGTAGGTAAAAGCAAGGGCTACAGATGCTGGAAACCATGATTCTAGACTAAAGTGATGCTGGAAAAGCACAGCAATTCAGGCAGCATCCGAGGAGCAGGAAAATCAACGTTTCAGGCTAAAACCCTTCATCAGGAATAGAGGCAGAGAGCCTGCAGGGTGGAGAGATAAATGAGAGAAGGGTGTGGGGAGAAAGTAGCATAGAGTACAATAGGTGAATGGAGGTGGAGATGGAGATGATAGGTCAGGGAGGAGAATGGGGGAAGGTAGCAAAGAGTGCAATGGGTGAATGGGGGTGGGGACGGAGGTGATTGGTCAGAGAGGAGGGTGGAGTGGATAGGTGGAAAGGAAGACAGGAAATATATCACCTTTCCTTCATTGTGGCTGGGTCAAAATCCTGGAATTCCCTCCCTAAGGACATTGTGGGTCAATCCGCAGCACATGGACTGCAAGAAGACAGCTCATCACCACTGTTGTAAGGGCAACTAAAAATGACGCCCACAAGAAATTTTAATAAGACCCTGTCTGGATAAACCGCTGGCTCAGTACTTCCCAGAAACTACTCCTCCTCAGGTCTGCCTGGCACCCTGCCCCTCCCCGAAGCAGTGAGGGATGGGATTGTCTGGATGGAATGGAGAAAGTTTAATCTTGCAAAGTCCAAATGTCCTTCTTTGATGCGTGAGCTAACATCATCTGGATGATGGGGAAAGACTGGCTTTCTCAGAACAGGAGACAGTCTGTGATCAATGAGGTGACTGTTGGTGTGGATGGGGATGTAGGCCTCAGGCTGAAGAGACAGCCAGGTTAGACAAGCAGGAGGCTGGAAGAACACAGCAAGCCAGGCAGCATCAGGAGGTGGAGATGTCAATGGTTTGGGTATAATGCTTGAGACAGCGAGAACAGAGTGTAGCTCGGCAAAATGCTGATCCGGTCCTTACTGAACCAGATCCACAGTAATCCTCACAGCCAATCCTACCCAACGGATGCTCCAAAGAGCTATCGGAATTGTGACAGGGCCAATATTTGAAACAAAACTGTCCTCAACAACTATGGCCACTAGTGGCATCCAGGCCTATGGCCTTCCCTTCTCACCAAACATTAAACTGTTTGAGTCTCCCACTGAAGCCAGGTCGGGGGGTGAGGGGGGAAGGGGAGGTTCCTTCAGGAAGCAGCTCAATCTTACACAGAGTGCGAGGGATTTGCCCTATAGGAAGCATGAGGTTCAACAATGTGTCTAATTCACACTGTATTGTCAACCATTACTTACCAGTTAACTTACCAGAGAGTATCTTGCTGAAGCATGTATGATAAAACTCTACAAGGCACTAGTCAGCCCAAAGTTGGAATACTGTGAAATGTTTTGGTCCCTTTATCCAACGACAGATGTACTGGCAGTGATAACTGTTATCTCTTCCCTAATCTGAGTCCCTACTTCAAATGGGTAGAACATCCCTCATCGCTTAGCTATATCATGTTCTCCCTATCTGTCCTCAATCATAATCAAATGTTTCTAATACCTCATGATCCGAATGATACACAGTGTGAGGGAGGAAGTTGAGAGTACCTGGGATGTTAGCGTACAAACCTATTAAGATCATTATGGGTTCCTTTCAAGGCAGGTTTGGTGATCGGTTTAAGCAACACATCATGGCAGGTGGGGCTCAAGGGTCCTCAACCTGGCCCAATGATGTATCAGCCTCTATTGGACCCTGAAGCTGTACCATCTCCTCTCTGCACCATCACTGTTCTTGAAGACTGATGCCAACTCTCTCCAACTGGTCAACATCAAGCGTTGGCAGAGTGTCACTTGACACAAGTGACAGAACTACCACTTAGCATACCTCCAGGAACAGCTCTCACCTCTGTGGGAGGGAAGGACAGGGCCATCTGTGCAGTTCACCAATTTGAGCAAGAAAGATGTTTACCTCCAACACAGAATGCTCATAGGTTTCACTAAACCAGCCACTATCATGGACAGTGGATCGGTTGGCAGACACATCTCTAATCTCATTTCAGTAGTGGACCTTGGTGAGTGGAGACCCTGAGGAGGCAACTTGTTTCTACTCTCTCTGGGATGACTATCAGTAAAGGTAATGGTGACTTTGGGGTTTGTGACTTGGTAAGATACAGGATTCTGTGACAGATGACCATCCAGTAAAGATTCCTTGCTCCCAGACCCCACCCTTTGCTGGTAGAAGGTTTGGGACTACCTGTCAAAGTCTTAGAAGGGAGAGATCATCCAACAGTCATCAGGTCTCTATTACCCCGTCATAATCCATGTGAGGAAGGAAGTTGGAAAACCAAGGATCTGTCAATATTGTCAGGCACTCAACACAACTACTCAGAAGAATGGATAAGGCTTCTGGCAACTTTAATTTCAAGCCCTTACTTCTATATGTGAATCACATTCAATTCTGGTCTTCCTATTGGAAAGATGTTGTGAAACTTGAAAGGCTTCAGAAAAGATTTACAAAGATGTTGCCAGGCTTGGAGGATTTGAGCTATCAGGAGAGGCTGAACGGGCTGGGGCTGTTTTCCCTGGAGCGTCGGAGGCTGAGGAGTGACCCTATAGACGTTTATAAAATCATGAGGGGCGTGGATAGGGTAAATAGACAAAGACTTTTCCCTGGGGTGGGGGAGTCCACAACTAGAAGGCATAGGTTGAAGCCGAGAGGGGAAAGATTTAAAAGGGACCTAAGGGGCAACCTTTTCATGCAGAGGGTGGTGCGTGTACGGAATGAGCTGTCAGAGGATGTGGTGGAGGCTGGTACAGTTGCAACATTTAAAAGGCATTAGGATGGCTATATGAATAGGAAGGGTTTGGAGGGACATGGGCCAAATGCTGGCAAATGGGATTAGATTAATTTAGGATACTCGGCGTGGACGAGTTGGACCAAAGGCTCTATTTCTGTGCTGTGCATCGCTCTGATTTTATTTGAGGAAACCCTTAATAAACTAGACATGGTCTCAAGCCAACTTGTTAAAGCTCAACTCAAATGTCAAGTCAGGGCAGTGCCAACTATTCCAGACAAAGGTAAAATTCCATGGCCATTTTGTCATGAGGGAAGCTATCACTCCTAATAGAAAATTCGAGCTCCAGCAAGCAAGAGCAAAGGAACTGCAGATTCCATGCAATCCTTCATCTGGCTGGCTACTGAAGGATGTTTATATTATGGCATAGTTTGGCAGGAAGGTTAGAGCAGCTGAATATTATTTAAATAGAGATAGACTACAGAATGCTCCAGCAGAGTGGGATTTGGGAGTCCACATTCATAAACCACAAAAATCTAGCATCCGCAATAGGCAGGCAATGGAATTTTGGACTTTATGTCACAGAGAATGGAATGTAAAAGTAAGGCAGTTTTGATAAAACTCTACAAGGCACTAGTCAAGCCACAGCTGGAATACTGTGAAATTTTTTTTTTAGATTACTTACAGTGTGAAAACAGGCCCTTCGGCCCAACAAGTCCACACCAACGCTCCAAAGAGCAACTCACCCAAACCCATTCCCCTACACCTAACACTACGGGCAATTTAGCGTGGCCAATTCACCTGACCTGCACATCTTTGGACTGTGGGAGGAAACTGGAGCACCCAGAGGAAACCCACACAGACACGGGGAGAATGTGCACACAGACAGTTGCCTGAGGCGGGAATTGAACCCGGGTCTCTGGCCCTGTGAGGCAGCAGTGCTAACCACTGTGCCACCGTGCCACCCATGAGTTTTGGTCCCCTTATCCATGGCCAGATGTACTGGCAGTGATAAGCATTGACTTGGATACCAGGAGAACTCTCCCCTCACCGAATTGTGTCTTGGGATCTTTTATGTTGGTCAGAGAGTGTATAGAGAACCTCCATTTCGTGTTTCCCAAAAGCTCCATCTCCCACATTGCAGCACTCCCTCCAGACTGCACTGGAGCAGTAGTGAAGCAATGTTATGAGTCAGAGAGAGCACTTGCCATTGGCTAATGAATCTGCGCTCTACCATTTCTGCTTCTCTAATAATTACAATTTTATTATAAAGTAAGTATTTATATAACCAAGTACCCTAGTTCATGCATTAAACATCATTTATATAAAACTCAAGTGCAGCACCATTAAAGATCACAATTGCAGTAATTGCTACTTTGTTGGGATGGGAGAGGAGCTCGGATAATTTAATCCACAGCAATAATGATAAAACTGACCTGAAATTAAATAACTAGACTGTGATAATAACAGAAACTCAGCATTTTCTGGCAGCATCTGTGGAGAGAGAAACAGAGTGAATGTTTTTCTTCTCACAACTTCATTTACATCCGTTTTACATCTCTATCTCTCCTTCACCACTATTAGCAATTCCGTTCAGGCTTCAAGACCACAAAACCATAAGACACAGGAGCAGAAGTAAGCCATTGAGTTTGCACAACCATTCAATGAGATTACAGCTGATCTGGTAATTCTCAGCTTCATTTTCCTGCCTTTTCCCCGTAACCCTTGATTACCCCTTACTGATTACAAATCTGTCCATCTCAGCCTTGGGTATATTTAATGGCTCAGCCTCTATGACCCTCTGTGGCAAAGAATTCCACAGATTCGTCACCCTCCTAATCTCTGACTTAAATCTGTCCTTAATCTGAGGTTATGCTCCCTGGTCTGAGACTGTCTTAATAGGAAGCATCCTCTTTGGCTCTGGACATGTTCATAACCTGTTCCGCTTCCCTCTGCCTTTCTTTATTGCCAGAACATAATATTCCACTTGGCTATCATTGACTATAACCCATCAATCTTATTTACCTCATTCCATCTTCACATAGAATAATCTAATTCAGAATTTATTGCAGATAATTCCTTGCTGTTTCTAACTTTGGTGCTATCTCTAGTGCTATCTGCATCTCACTAACTCTTTTGTTTTATTCATTTGTGGGAAATGGGCACCACTGGCTGGGTCAGCATTTATTGCCCATCCCTAGTTGCCCTTGAGAAGGTGGGGGTGAGCTTCCTTCTTGAACCGCTGCAGTCCACCTGCTGTGGGTTGACCCACAATGCCCTTCGGGAGGGAATTCTTGTGTGGCACAAATGTTACTTGCCACTTGTCAGCCCAAGCCTGACCATTATCTAGATTTTGAACATGAACTGCTTCAGTGTCTGAAGAGTTGTGAACGGTGCCTAACATTGTGTAATAATTGGCAAACATCCCCACTTCTGACCTTATGATGGAGGGAAGGTCATTGATGAAGCAGCTGAAGATGGTTGGGACTAGGCACTACCCTAAGGAATTCCTGCAGAGATGTTCTGAAACTGAGATGACTGACCTCCAACAACCACAGCCACCTTCCTATGTGTAAGGTATGACTCCAATCCCTCAATACCAATTGATTCCAGTTTTACCAGGGCTCCTTGATGCCACCTCGATCAAATGCAGCCTTGATGTCAAGGGCTGTCACTCTCCCCTCCCCTCTGGAATTCAGCTCTTTCATCCATGTTTGAACCAAGGCTGTAATGAGGTCAGGAGCTGAGTGGCCCTGGCAGAACCCAAACTGGGCATCACTGAGCAGGTGCTGCTTGATAGCACTGTTGATGACACCTTACATCATTTTACTGATGATTGAGAGTGGAGTGATGGGGCAGTAATTGGTGATTTGTCCTCCTTTTTATGTGCAGGACATACCTGGGCAGTTTTCTACATTGTCAGGTAGATACCAGTGTTGTCATTTTACTGGAGCAGCTTGGCACAGGGAGCGGCAAGTTCTGGAGTACAAGTCTTCGTGCTGTTGCCAGAATGTTGTCAGGGGCCATAGCCTTTGCAGTATCTAGTGTCTCCAACCATTTCTTGATACCACATGGCGTGAATCAAATTGGCTGAAGACTGGTACTGAGGACCACTAGAAGAAGCCAGGATGGATCATCCACTCAGCACTTCTGGCAGAAGATTGCTGCAAGAGCATCTTGGTTTTTCTTTCTGATGTTGCATCCTGATTTCCAACAACGTGCTGACTCAAATTACAATAATATTTGGATGAATTTCAGAAGGAATGACAGATGTTTTCTGAAATTGGATAGGAACTTGAAATGATGTAATGCATACAAGCAACCACAAGATGGTGCTAAAGTCCAACTTCACGCCTGGAAAGGATTCAGACCAAGGGAAAAGATTGAAATAAAGTCAAAGGATTCTAAAACCACCAGGGTCACACAGAGCTATATGAGGGCAAGAATCGTGCCCCATCACTGTCTACAACTTCTGACCTGACCAGAATCCTGTTTGTCAGGTGACCGATGTAAAACTAAAATAGAGATTCAATCGGAGACATTTGCAGGACAATAATGCAGCGGAAAGTTTGTAACTCTTTCACTAAGCCCTCTATATTGTATGTGCTAATTTTGAATTAGATTCTATCCTGTTTCTTTCAGGCTATTATTGAAGATTAAATAGTTTACCTTCCTCACTGTCCATGACACCACCTATTTTAGTGTCATCTGCAAAATTACTAATCATGCCTTGTACATTTTCGTCCAAATCATTTATATAGGTAACAAACAGCAATGGGCCCAGCACTGACCCCCAAGGCAATCCACTAGTCACAGGCCTCCAGTCTGACAAGCATCCTTCCAATAGACTCCTCCCACGAGGGGAAACATTCTCTCAATATTTACCCTGTCTAGCCCCTTAAGAATCCTCAATGAGATCACCTCTCATTCTTCTAAACAGCAGTAAGTAGGGTCCCAACCTGTTTAGCCTTTGCTCGTAAGACAATCCCTCCATACTGGATTCTTCCTCATATAAAGGAACAGTGGGAAACCCAAGGATAACCAACGTTGAAAATTCACAGAAGTTTAAACTGTTGAACCAGAGAGTCTGAGGATTGTGGCTGCAAAATGTTGGAATTTGGCACCATCTGGTGGTTAGTCTACTTAATTACACATCTCCCAGTTCTAATACCTCTTCCTTGTGAACCTCAATCTCTTCTAGTCTAGATGCAAGTATCTCTGTATCTTCCTCGCCAACATTTTCATTTTCTATAGTGAACACTGTTGAAAAATATTTATTTAGTGCTTCCCCTATCTCCTCTGACTCCACACAACTTCCCACTATTATCCTTGATTGGCCCTAATTTAACTCTTGTCATTCTTTTATTCCTGACATACCTATGGAAAGCCTTAGGGTTAACCCTGATCCTATCCGCCAACAACTTCTCATGTCTCCTCCTGGCTCTTCTGAGCTCTCCTTTTAGGTCATTTCTGACTTCCTTGTAACCCTCAAGCGCCCTTACTGAGTTTTCACATTTTGTCCTAACATAAGCCGCCTTCTTCTTCTTGACCAGGAATTCCACTGCCTTAGAGAGAGAGAGAAAGAGAGAGAGCGAGAGAGATGGCAGAGAGATTCAGCCTGCAACACCTTCTTCCATGAAGCTGTTTTGTTGACCATAGCCTCAAAAACAGCCAGACATTTTGCTAAAACCAAGCCAGAGCAAACCAGAGAAAAGCTGAGCTGGGAGAACTGGCCACTCCCCTTTCATTGTACAGGTGTTTGTTTAAAAGCTTAAAAGCTTCTTCAAGTAGATAAACTCAGACATTTTGGAATCTATGTGTTTATGATGCCTCTGAACAAATTTTGTTAAAGGTGCAGTGTTGTCACAAATAAAACTGCTGCATTACAAAGTAAGTCCATTCTTTATTTAGAGGGAAGATTAGGAAACTGGCTTACATGATACAAACTTCCTTCTACATTTCCTTAATGTTCTGTCGATTCCTTAAGCAGATTCCTGGGATTGCGAGACTGATGCATGAAGAGAGACTGGATCAGTTAGGACTATATTAAAGGAATGAAGGGGATCTCATTGAAGCCCACAACAGGACCAGACAAGATAAATGCAGGAAGGATATTCTTGATGTGTGAGGAATCCAGAACCGGGAGGGTCACAGTCTAAGGATATGGAATTAGGACGGAGATGAGGAAAAACATTTTCATCCAGAGAGCGAAGAATTCTCCACCAGAAATAGCTGTTATGTCCAAAACATTGAATGTTTTAAGAAAGATTTAGGTATAATTCTTTGGGTTAAAAGGATCAAAAAGTATGAAGAGAAAGCGAGAACAGGCTGAATGGCCTACTCCTGCTCCATTTTTAAATATTTCAATTTGTGTTTATTTAAGGCTGAGATTCTTTATCAGTCGGGGAATTAAAGGTTACAGGGAAAGGGCAGGAAAGTTGATGTGAGCTCTTTATGGTCTACCCCTCCTCAATGAGCTCTAGTGGGATGGATGTTCCAGGAAGTCTTTGGCTATGCTACAACATGTCTCTTTCAGTTCCTGCTACTTTTTCTCTTGTTCTGCCTATGTTATGACATTATAGTGTAAACCCTTCTGCTTAACTTAACCCAGCAACACAGAAAAGATTTATCCCATGGAGTAATCTGTGAAAATTCGAGTGGCTAAGAACTGTTTAAAGTAAAAGTTAACAATTTTATTTCTGAAAGTATAACAGAGAATAATTAACTAACAACTATTTACAACTCCTTCCTCTAACCTATCTTTTACCTTCCCCTCTATAATACTAGTCCTTTAACACTCCCCCCACCCCAATTAAGACTGATCAAATTCAACTTTTCAAAAACCAGCCAGATGATGAATCTTCTTTCCTTCTTCTTAGGGATTTCTGCTTCACAGCTTACTAATCTATAAAGGTACCTTTAAAAGATGTATTCTCCAGCAGTCTGCAGCTGTTGTTGGCTTGGCAGTTCTTCTCTCAACTATTCAATTTTCCCCAGTCTTATACCCCCAAAGCATTGAATTATGTCATTGGCTTTTAAGATTGTCAATTTACTCAATTCAAAATTGATTGGAGTTTGGTTTTTTGGGGCTATAATGTAAACTAGTTGGCCTAATTTGAATCTGTTTTGTCATTTCCAAGCAACTCAGCTAGTCTAGCTTTTGAACTAGTGTTACATTGTTACCTTATTCACAGCACTTGGTGCTTTCAGGTGGTTCTGCTGCTTTTAACTTTCTTAAAGGTACAATACACCCACATCTTCATAACACCTTCCCCCTTAAGAAAAAATGAACCATCATAATGAAAGATGGCTTCATTTTTTTTCTCTATTCTTTAAACACATTACCATAACATACAGATAATTCTTCCCATATAACTGTGTATATGTATATAATATTAAATAAAGACAAATCTCATTGAAACTTTGTCAGTTATATCCGCGATAACTCATCTGTGATTACACATAATGAAAGATGGCTTCATTTTTTTTCTCTATTCTTTAAACACATTACCATAACATACAGATAATTTTAATTTAAGTTCACCTTAACTTCTTCCCATATAACTGTGTATATGTATATAATATTAAATAAAGACAAATCTCATTGAAAATTTGTCAGTTATATCCGCGATAACTCATCTGTGATTACATTCTTATGACTCGCAACATGTATGATTTTTAAATTGAAAGCCTGTAACATAAGACGCCAACGAAATAGTCTCATATTCTTGTCTTTAAAGCATTCTAAGAATGTAAGCAGATTGTGACCCGTGTACACAACCGTCTCCACATTGTTTGTGACACACACATTAGAATGTTGTAAGGCCAGTACCAACCTCAATCGTTCCTTTTCGATCGTGGAGTATTTCCTCTGGTCGATGCTGATTTTCTTTGAAAAGGAACCAACTGGCAGTTCAATCCCATCCTTATCTTCCTGTCGGAGTACAGCTCCAACTCCTATGTCACTAGCATCGATGGCGACTTTAAAAGGTTTTGAAAAGTTTGGTGGAGCTAAAACTGGTTTGGTGGTTAATATCGATTTCAAATGGTTGAATGCCTCCTGGTATTGTTCTGTCCACCGAAACTTTGTGTTCTTCTTCAGCAAATCGGTTAATGGTGCCACTACACTGCTGAAGTTTGGAACAGTCTTCCGATAGAATCCATTGAGTCCTAAGAATCGAAGCACCTCTTTCTTCGAACTTGGTTGTGGAAATTCCTGGATGGCCTTCGTCTTTGTGTTCAGTGTGGTCAACCTTCCACGATCGATGTTATGTCCCAAGAATGTCACCTCTGTTTTTGTGAATTCAGTTTTAATTAAGTCTATCACCAGTTTTGCTTCTCGTAGTTGTTCAATGAGCTCTGCCAATTGTACCTTGTGATCTTTCCAGTTCTTACTAAAGATCACTCCATCGTCCAAATAGACCGCACAGTTTGTTCACCCAGCCACAATTCTGTCCACGAGTCTTTGGAATGTGGTGGGTGCATTCTTCATTCCAAAGGGCATCACTTCAAATTGATATAGCCCATTTGGGGTTACAAACACAGGAATTTCTTTTGTTGTCTCTGATAAAGGTACCTGCCAGTAACTACGCATTAAGTCCAACTTGATGTAACTGGTTTGTCCGACTTTCTCGATATGATCCTCCAATCTCGGAATTAGATACGAGTCCGATTTTGTAACGGCGTTGATCTTCCTATAATCCATGCAGAATCATTGAGACCCGTCCGGTTTGGGAACTAAGACCATCGGCAAACTCCACTCGCTCTGGCTTGGTTCAATGATGTTCTCATCGAACATGGCCTCCACCTCCACCTGGACCTGTCTGGCCTTTGAGAGGATTAAGCCAATAGGGGTGTTGTTTTATCAGAGCAGTATTCTCAATGTCTATTTCATGTACAATAGCATTTGTCCTCCCCATCTGATTCTTAAATATGTCCTTATACTGTAGTAACAAAACTTTCAACTGCAGTCTATGCTCATGAGACAGATAGCTTACTAACCTATCTCACTCCGCAAGGACTTCTTCATTTTTAAATCTATTTTGAGGCACATCAAGATCCATATCACCTGGATTTAATTCCTTACTCTGCGGGGCAGTAAATAACACCTGTTTCTCCAGTCCTTTCTCTCTAGTATAATATGGTTTCAACATGTTCACATGATATACCCGATACCTTTTTTTCCTATGTGGCATCTTTACAAGATAGTTCACCTGACCTAACCTTTTCTCAATTAGATAGGGACCACTAAACCTGGCTTTGAATGGATCTCCTATCACTGGTAACAGTACTAACACGTCATCCCCTCCAGGAAATGTCCAAGTTTCTGAGCATTTATCTGCTTCCTGCTTCATTCTATACTGTGCCCTCTTTAGGTGCTGTTTAGCACCTAACTCACCTATTCAATTTAGTCTCTCTCCCACCTCTGATACATAATCTAATTATGAGATGAGATCTCCGAATTTGGTCCTGTCAATTTTTCTTTAATTAATTTCAAAGGGCTCTCACTTCATGCCCGAATATTAACTCGAGGGGAGTGAACTGAGTCAATTCGTTTGGGGCATCTCTAATGGCAACCAATACGAATGAGATATCTTTATCCCAATCATTCAGGTAATCCTGACAGTATGCTCCCAACATGGTCTTCAAGGTCTGATGCCACCTTTGTAAAGCTCCCTGGGATTCAGGATGATACACACTGGATTTAAAGTGCTGTACACCTAAACTATCTATAACCTCCTTAAACAGCCTAGCAATAAAATTTGACCCTTGGTCTGACTGAATCTCTCTGGGTAGCCCATATTGTGTGAAGAAAGCTACTAACTCCTCTACCACATTTTTTGCCTTGATCCTCCATAATGGAATTGCCTCCGGAAACCTGGTAGACACATCCATTATGGTTAACAAGTACTGGTTCCCACTTTTAGATCTCGGGAGGGGACCTACACAATCAATTATAATCCGTGTGAAAGGTTCCTCAAGTGAGGGAATTGGTAACAAAGGGGCTGGTTTTACCACTGTCTGTGGCTTACCTACAACTTAGCATGTATGACACTTATGGCACAAGTTAACCACATCCTTATGCATTCCAGGACAATAAAAATATTTTTCAACCTTCGCCTGAGTCTTTCATACCCCAAGGTGACCTCCTACAGTTAGTTCTGATGCTACCCATCACACTTCCTGTCTGTATGCTACCAGCAACACAATCTGGTGCAGTTCGGCCCATTTCTCCTCTGCACTAAGTTGCCATGGTACCATTTCCATTTGAGGATTCTATCTTTCAGATAATAACCCTCCAGAATATTCTCTGCCTCTTTTTTGGAGTACTCACCCATATATATATCTTTTATTGTCTTGTCTTGCTGTTGCAAGTCCCTTAGCCTTTCAGGACCAAACCTTTCTGTCTGACCCTCTGCCTGTACAGGTTTCTCCTGCATCAAACAGGGGATCCACTTACTGAATGAAAGCAAATTACTGCAGATGCTGGAATCTGAAACCAAAAGAGAAAATGCTGGAAAATCTCAGCAGGTCTGACTGCATCTGGTTGCTGCCAGACGTGCTGAGGTTTTCCAGCATTTTCTCTTTTGGATCCACTAACTGAACCTCAACTCCTTCATCTTTCTCTTTACTTTGCGCTTCATGCTGTGACTTATGGTAGTAGAATCTGGTTACAACACAGTCTGGGAAAATACCAGGATATTTCTGTTTTAACTCCTCGCTTTCTTGGTCTTCCTTGGGCTTCTCCACACAAGAAGTGTCACTCCCATCTTGGATCCTGCCAAATCATTCCCAAGAACAAACTGAATTCCAAAACTGACACTCTGTCACCACTGTAACATCCCCAGTCTTGAGGTGGCACTCCAACTTGATCTTACATAGAGGAAAGCTAAATTTCTGTCCATCTATCCCACAAATTACCACACTCTTGGGTAACAGATCAGAAAGAGAGCATATTCACTCACCCCTTACTATCAGCGACTGGTTAGATCCTGTATCTCTCAAAATTATAATTTCTTGTCTTTCTTCTCCTGTTCTTTCTGAGTCTGCCAAATCATTCCCAAGAACAAACTGAATTCCAAAACTGACACTCTGTCACCACTGTAACATCCCCAGTCTTGAGGTGGCACTCCAACTTGATCTTACATAGAGGAAAGCTAAATTTCTGTCCATCTATCCCACAAATTACCACACTCTCGGGTAATAGATCAGAAAGAGAGCATATTCACTCACCCCTTACTATCAGCGACTGGTTAGATCCTGTATCTCTCAAAATTAAAATTTCTTGTCTTTCTCCTCCTGTTCTTTCTGAGTAAACTTTACCCACAGAGGCACATTCTTTGTAAAGATCAGGTACTGACTCCATACCCAGCCCCTGCCTAAGCTGTGCACTCTCCTGCAGCTCCTCTGCTCTTATGGGGGTCTCCTTTACCACCTTCACTAATGCCACTGGTTTAGCTTCATTTACCACATCTTTTCCCACAATGCCTTTCTTTAACGACCAGCACTGTGACTTTACGTGTCCCACTTTACCACAGTGGAAACACCTCCTTTCCACCCTCTTGGGCTTCTTTTTTAACCTGTGGTAAATTTTTACCAGTGCTCTCTACACTTGGTTTCGTAGTGTAGGATCTCCCCTTCTCCCAACTTCTATCCCTTACCGTATGAAAATCTGACCGGAAGCTTGTCTTATGTACCAACACGTACTCATCTGCTAATTCTGCAGCCCTTCTCACTTTCTGAACTTGCTGTTCCTCCACGTGAATTCTTACCATCTCTGGAAGTGAGCTTTTAAACTCCTCCAGCAGAATGACCTCTCTTCCTGCCTCAGAGGTCCTATCTATTTTCAAAGCACGCACTCAAAGATCAAAATGACTATGTTTAATTCTTTCAAACTCAACATAAGTCTGACCTGGTTTCTTCTTTGTGTTTCTGAACGACTGTGTATTTGGTTTTGGGCCCAATTCATAAGTACTTAAAATAGCCTGTTTAACCTCTTCATAATCTCTTGACCCCTCATCTGACAGTGCGGCAAATACCTCACTGGCTCTGCCTGCCAGTTTATTCTGAACTAGCAATACCCATAAATCCTCGGAGCACTCCATCTGCCTAACCAATTTTTCAAATGAAATAAAGAAGGCTTCAACATCTTTCTCATCAAAATGTGGCAGAGTTTTGACATAATTGTATATATACCACTACCTTCTCTTTTAATCTCTGTTCTGTAAACTTGAATTTGCTAAGTCGCAACTTCTCAAGTTCAAATTCTCTCTTTCTGTTTCTTCTCTCTCACTTTCTCCTCTCTCTTTGTTGAGTTAAGAACCTTGTCTCTCTCACTTTTTCCTCTCTCTCTTCTCTCACTTTCTCTCTCTCTCTTTTCTCTCTTTCTCGCTGTTTATCTTCTAAATTCATTTTCCTCCATTGTAATTTCAGTTTTTCTACCTCTACTGCACTTGGCTGTTTCTCTGACACACCTAAGTGTTTGAGTAATTCCCCTACAATTTCAGCTTTACTTTTGTCCTTAGTTAAATCCAAATCTAATTTCTTTGCTAATTTTAAAACTATGACCTTTTCTTTCCTTCTGAACTTTCTTGGCAAATTTGTGAATCATCTTCAAATCCCAGAACCTCTTCAGCAATGTTTAGGAGTCATTTCTCTCACTTTTAATCAACAACAAGTCACCAAAATTAAACAAATTGTCTCACCTATGTTTTAATTAAAAATCTAGGACACTAACCTGCAAGTGTTGGGATTTTTTTGTCCCCACAAATGTATTCAAATCTGTCTAAACCTGTTCAAATCCCGACGGTGAGCTCCCAAAGCATTGGATTGTGTCATTGGCTTTTAAGGTCGTCAATATACTCAATTCAAACTTGATTGGAGTTTGGTTTTTTTTGGGGATTTAATTTAAACTGATTGGCCTAATTCAAATCTGTTTTGTCATTTCCAAGCAACTCAGCTAATCTAGCTTTCGACCAAGTGTTACATTGTTTCCTTATTCACAGCACTTGTTGCTGTCAGGTAGTTCTGGGGCTTTTAACTCTCTTAAAGGTACAGAGCACCCAATCTTCATAACAGTAGAAATGCTCACTTTTGGCCCTTAACCAGGTGTCCCATTCAATATGATCAACTCTGTACCCTGTTTCCACTTACATCTGCATACCTGTTCCTGTCAGCTGTAAGAACAATATCTAACTTATTTTTGAAAACATTCAATATTTTGGCCCCAATCACTTTCTGTGCCACAGAATTCCACAGGCTCATCACTCTCTGGGTGAAGACATTTCTCCTCATCTTAGCCCTATATAGCCTCCCCCATATTCTTAAACTGTGACTCCTGTTTCTCAATTCCCCAATCATTGGGAACATTCTTCCTGTATTTTCTCTGTTGAATCTGGCAAGAATTTCATAGGTCTCTATAAAATCCACATCTCATTCTTAATCCATCGAAAGGACAAAATGTCAGATTCCAAATATCAGCCATATTAGCAGTAGCTTTCACACAGACAGAATACGGCCAGTTTTCTTTTTGAAATGAAATTGTTATTTTGAATTATGCCTGTCTGGAATGTTTATTTGACAGAAATTTGCACTGAAAAACACAGATAAAGTTCATGGAAGGAGATGAATTGCATGCATTTATTTGCTTAATTGTTCGGGTTTGTAAATTTCCGTAGCTTAAACACATTATTAACAACCTTGCACTAGCAGTTATAAAATTGTAACCTTTGAATGATTAATACTAGGTGATATATTATACATTTCAACATCTGGTACAATCATAATAAAAAAAGATAAGAAATTTTAAGAAAACACGAATTGACGCCAACAAACAAATATGCAAACCAGCTATCTGTGGGAGTTGCAATGTTCCTTAATTTGTTAGAATTATTTGAACAACAAATTGTGATATAAAATATGTTTATTTAAGCATGTGACTATTCTCCATTATTGTTTTAAAAGGTTTACACAACTGACATTTTTAATCTCCATGAGGACTTTAACATTTAAATATGCAGTGAAATTACGTTGTTTACACGCTTTGTATGCCTTCCGTGTGTATGTGGAATTTTATTGTCAATGATTACAATGCCACATGATCCACCCGCAACATAATGTCATAGTCATAGAGTCATGCAGCATATTAAATCATCACAATTCTGCAAAAGCTTCAAGGTGACATAACTTCAGCTCTTTTCAGGGAAGAAACGCCTTCAAAATCCAACAGTAGTATCAAATGGTTGTCAAACAGAAACAGAAATTGCTAGAAAGTCTCAACAGGTCTGGCAGCATCTGTGGAGGGAAGTCAGGAGTCAAGGTTTCAGGTCGGTGACCCTACCTCAGAACAGTTGGTAGCCTGTGCTATGGACAGGGCCAGACCCCTTCAAAACATTTTAACAAGGTAAACTTGTTAAACAAAAACTTCCAGCTCGGTGAACAGAACCACAGCAACGAGCACCCGAGCTACAAATCTTCTCGCAAACTTTGAAGATAAACCAGAAGCTGACGTTTCTAGTTGTTTTAAGCAGATTCCAGGAGTGACGCAGCTGGTCAAACCAAAACAAAACAGAATTAATTTACACATGAACAAAAGAAAACTGAATTTAGAATAATATAACTATTTAAAAACCCAAGCGGCACGAAAACGCAACTTAACACAGAGCGGTTCCAATTTCCTGCAACATCCCATACACACACCCCTTGGCAAAAAGGTAAATTCAAACACAGGTTCTTACAGGAGAGAGATGTCAGAGAGAGAGAGACAGTGAGAAGATCCGCATAACGCTGTTTCTTTGGGTCCCCAGTTAAAACGAACACAAAACTAGAAAAAAATATGAGCTGTGTTGTGGGGGAAATCACCAGCCCCCGGAGTCAGAGTCGGGGTTCAACGACAGAGTTTATCATACGAGGAAATACCGGAGATCCAGGGAGAGAAAGACACCAACAGCACAGTGGTCAGCTGCGAGTCCTCTCTCATCCCGGAGCAGATGTCCATTTTGTGATATAATAGGTCAGGAATGAGGTTATTGTCTCTGTAACATGTTTGTTATAAACATTGCAGAATCGTTGACAGTTTCGACGCCATCATTGTCAGTTCCAGCGCAGACTTTGTTAACTTCAGCATGGTCATTGTCAGTTTCAGTACGGTCATTGTCAGTTTCAATGTCTGCGCAGAAGTCCATTGCTGTAGTAATGGGCACTAATCGCTCTTCCTGAGAAGGAAGATCACTGCAGCCCTGGCTATTACAATTTTTATTGAGTCTGTATCAAGTTGTTAGCATTTCTATCCAAGGTGTTGGCTGGACCCAAACACTTTGGTGGGCAGTATACGCAACTTATGTGTATTCTCTCCCCCACCCACCTTAAACTAATCAACTAGGTTGTGAGTGCATTGTGCTGGCATTCTGGTGGACCCAGGCAGTATCTGTGTTTGTTCTGATATCTCTCTCCATCTTGTGGTCCAGTGGCCATCTTGTGTCAGGTGGCCAACTTATGGCTGAACGGCCATCTTGTGTGTCTGTGTGCCTAATGTCAACTGGGAGAATGACCCTTCTTGAAAAGAAACAGGGACAGAATAACCTTGTTAAAGGGGCAGCATCGTCACACCTGCGTACTGTTTACAATTGAAGGTGGCTATTCACCTCACTAAAGATCAATTGTTCTCTGGAGTGAGTATTATGTATCTCCAAGATTAAAACCCTTTAAACTGTGTTGCCTTTGTGCCAAAACTAAACTGGTCACCATTCTCACACACAGGATATGCAGAGAGTGGTGAGCCTGTGGAATTCTCTGCTGCAGAAAACTGTTAAGGCCAAAATATTGAAGACTTTCAAGAAAGATATATTTTTTTATAGAATCAAAATAGTTACAGTACAGAAGGCAGCCACGTGACTCATCACGCCTGTACTGGCTCCTAAAAAGAGCTACCCAGCTAGTCCCACCCTCTTTAGGGTTAATGGGTATAAGGAGAAAGCAGGAATAGGGGCTCTGACTTGGATGTTCAGCTGTCTTCAGATTGAATGGGGGAGCAGGTTCTAGTGGCCAAATGGCTTACTTCTGTTCCTATATTCTTTGCCTTTATGCAGTATTGTTGAGAGGTGATAGCCTAGGGGTATTGTCATTAGTGTTGATCCAGAGACCCAGATAATGTTCCATGGCAGATTGTGGCATTTGATTTCAATAAAAATCTGAAAGTAAAGATCTAATAATGACCATGAAATCAATGCCAACTGTTGGAAAAACCCATCTGATTCACTAATAGAGGTATTGCGCCATAGGGTCGACAGCACGGAAACAGACTCTTCAGTCCATGTCGACCAAGTTCCCTAAACTAAACTTGTTCCATTTGCCTCCTTTTCACTCATATTCCACTAAGCCATTCCTCTTCATGTACTTATCCAAAGATCTTTTAAATGTTGTAACTGTACCTGCATCTACCACTTCCTCCTATAGTTTATTCCATACACACATCCCTTTTAAATCTTGTACCTTTCACCTTAAGAATATTCCCTCCAGTTTTGAACTTCCTTACCCTGGGGAAAAGATCTTCGCCATTCACCTTATCTAGGCCTCTCATGATTGAATAAACCTTTATGAGGTCACCCTTCAACCTCCTGTGCTCCAATGAAAAAAGGGCCAACCTAAGAGGTTCATAGTTCCATGAAAGTGGAGTACAGGTGGACAGGTTGGTGAAGAAGGTGTTTGGTACGCTTGTCTTCAAAGATCAGTGCATTGAGTATGAGAGTTGGGAGGTCATGTTGCAGCTGTACAGGACATTGGTTAGGTCACTTTTGGAATACTGTGTGTAGTTCTGGTCTCCCTTCTATAGGAAGGATATTGTGAAACTTTAAAGGGTTCAGAAAAGATTTACAAGGATGTTGCCAGGTTTGGAAGGTTTGAGCTATAGGGAGAAGCTGAATAGGCTGGGGCTGTTTTTCCTTGGAGTGTCAAAGGCTGAGGGGTGACCTTATAGAGGTTTATAAAATCATGAGGGACATGGATAGGATAAATAGACCAGTTTTTTCCCTGGGGTGGGGGATTCCAAAACTGGAGGGCATAGGTTTAGGATGAGAGGGGAAAGATATGAAAGGGTCCTAAGGGGCAACATTTTCACACAGAGGGTGGTCTGTGCATGGTACAAGCTGGAAGAGAAAGTGGTGCAGGCTGGTATAATTACAACATTGAAAAGGCATCTGGATGGGTATGGGACTAGATCAGTTTAGAATATCTGGTTGGTATGGATGAGTTGGACTGAAGGGTCTGTTTTGCGCTGTATGACCCTATGAATGGATGACTCTGTCCTGCTTGTCCCGATAACTCAAACTGTCCAGTCCCAGCAACATCCTCGTAAATCTTTTTCTGAATCCTTTCCAGTTAATAATATCTTTTGTATAATAGGGTGACCAGAACTGGACACAGTACTTCAAAAGAGACCTCACCAACATCCTGTACAACTTCAGCATGACATCTCACAGTACTTCAAAAGAGACCTCACCAACATCCTGTACAACTTCAGCATGACATCTCAACTCCTGTACTCAGTGGTCTGAGCAATGAAGGGAAGTGTGCTAAACACTATCTTAACCACCCTGTCTACCCATGATATGACATTCCAAGGACTATGCACGTGAATACTTAGGTCTCTCTGCTGTCCTTAGCCAGCCTGGTCTACATGTGACTCCAGACCCTCAGCAATGAGGTTAATTTTCAACTGCCGGGTTCACTGCCATAGGTTCTAATTGACTAGCACAGGTGCAATGGGCTGAAGGGCTCTTTTCCATGCTGTAGGTCTATGTGATGCTATGACTGTATGACTGTGGTTTGAGAATCACCCTGTTGAATACACACGGACCCATGCCAGAAACTTGTGACTCTATGTAGGCAACATAAGGCCTTGTGACAGCTGCAGAATTAGGCCATTCGGTCCATCAAGTCTACTCTACCAATTGATCGTTCTCAACTCCATTCTGCTCCTTTCTGCCCGTAACCCTTGATCCCCTTATTAATCAAGAACCTATGTATCTCTGTGTTACATACATTCAATGATTTGGCCTCCATAGACCTCTGTGGCAATAAGTTCCACAGATTCCCCACCCTCTGGCTGAAGAAATTCCTCCGCATCTCAGTTCTAAAGGGTCGTCCCTTCACCCTGAGGCTCTGCCCTTGGGTCCTAATCTTTCCGACTCATGGAAACATCTTCTCCACATCCACTCTATCCAGACCTCAGTATTTTGCAAGTTTCAATCAGATTCCGCTCCCCCGCCAATCTTTCTAAACCCCATTGAGTGCAGACCCAGAGTCCTCACCTGCTCCTCATTTGACAAGCCTTTCATCCCCAAGATCAATCTTATGAAGGTCCTCTGGACTCCCTCCAATGCCAACACATCCTTCCTTAGATACGGGACACAAATCTGCTCCCAATATTCCAAATGCAGTCTGACCAGAGCATATACAGTCTCAGAGCTGAAAAATGTGTTGTTCTAGCTTTCTCGAAATGAATGCTAACATTGCATTTGCCTTCATAATGGCCAACTGAATCTGCACGATCTTATGAGAATCCTGAACTAGGACTCCTAAGTCCCTTTGTACTTCAGATTTCTGAAGCCTTTCCCCATTTAGAAAATATCACAATATCTAGTTTTTTGCTACAAAAGTGCCTAATCTCACACTTTCCCACATTGTATTCCGTCTGTCACTTCTTTGCCCACTTCCCTAGCCTGTCCAAGTCTTTCTGCAGCCTACCCACTTCCTCAACATGACCTGTCCCTTCATCTATCTTTGTGTCATCTGCATACTTAGCAACAAAGCACTCAGTTCCGTCATCCAGATCACCTTTGAATTGAGGGACAGTGATGATAGTGCCATTGGTAAATGTCAATGTATATTTTCAAATTGAGCTTAGCATTTGAAGTTCCAGACATCCGGGCCAAGTTTCTGTATAACCACATGTTATTGTTGTCCGGCAGTGATTGGATGAAGTGGGAAAAAGCTTACTGCTGTTCTTCAATGGAACAACCATTTTGTCTTCCAAAGTAGAGGCCGAATTTTCAACCTTTACTTTGATTGTGAAGGGCTGAGCATAAAGCAATTTGTATTCAGGAACATTTCTGATTTGAGTGCAAGGTGATGGTGAGTTGCTTTATACTGTTCACTGAACAGTTTCACTCATGCACAATACAGGCTGGCAGGCTGTGGGAGGGCATTGATGCAATGTGTGTTGTGGGACAATTTTGAAAACTGACTGTGTCACAGGAAATTGGTTGCAATTTCAAGGAAAAGAGAAATGAGACTCAAGAGGAGGAATTCATTCACAGAATGTGCTCCAGGGATGATGCTGCATGAATTAAGTTTCCCCCCCATGCCTGTTTATAATTCTCAGAGAGAAGCAGACTCAGAACATAGAATCATAGAGTTCACACAGAGGACATTCAGGTAAAATAAATGACTGCAGATGCTGGAAACCAGATTCTGGATTAGTGGTGCTGGAAGAGCACAGCAGTTCAGGCAGCATCCAAGGAGCTTCAAAATCGACGTTTCGGGCAAAAGCCTGATGAAGGGCTTTTGCCCGAACGTTGATTTCGAAGCTCCTTGGATGCTGCCTGAACTGCTGTGCTCTTCCAGCACCACTGATCCAGAACAGAGTACATTCAGCCCATCGGGTCTGCACCGACCCTCCAAAGAGCATCCCACCCCGAACCTATCCCCCAACAGAAACACTCAAAAATCGCTGGAGGAACTGAAGAAGATTCACTGGATCTGAAGCATCAACTCTGCTTTCTCTCTACAGATGCTGCCAGACCTGCTGAGTTTCCCTAGCAATTTATGTTTTTGTTTCAGATTTTCAGCTTCCGCAGTCAGGACATAGAACACAGAAAAGTACAGCACAGGTACAGGCCCTTCGGCCCATTGTGTCTGTGCCAACCATGATACCATTCTCAACTAATCCCATCTGCCTGCACATGGTCCATATCGCTCTATTCATTGCCTGTTTATGTCTCTGCCAAAATGCCTCTTAAATGGGCCAGTTTCAAAGGGTAGTTACCTCATTATATTTAAAGAAACTACAGTGGTATTAATGAGGTCAGGAGCTGATTGGCCCTGGCAGAACCCAAACAGAGCACCAATGAGGAGGTCATTGTGAGCAGCCACCTGATTGCAATGGGGCTGACCCCCTCCATCACTTTGCTGATGATGGCGATTAGACTGCTGAATGTTAACTGGCCGGGTTGCAATTGTCCTATTTATTGTGCACTGTACATACCTGGGCAATTTACCACATGGGGTTTGCCTCGGGGTGTGGTTAGTTTTGGAGCACAAATCTTTAGTACTGTTGCCTGATGTCTGACCCCAAAGCCTTCACAGTATCTGGTATCTTCAGTCAGACCTGACACGGAGTGAACTGAATTGGGGAGAGACTGGCATCTGTGATACTTGGAACCTCAGGAGGAGGACTCCTGGCTGGAACGGTTTGCAAACATTTCAGCCTTACCTTGTGCACTGATGCGTTAGACTCATTTGCGATCGAAAGAAAATTCTAATACTCACTCCTTTATCTGAAGTCAGACCCATGTTTCAGTTTCATGGCCTTTGAAAGCTCTAAGCAATTAAAAATTCATCTAAAAGTCTAAGTCATGGCTGATGGATTACATAGGACATCATAACTCGATCAGAACCATTACCCAGTACAACATCACCCGTCAAACCTTTATCCTCATAGTTAGCACTGATCATGCAGCTATATACTGCATCCATTGTACTCGATGTGGTCTCCTCGACATCGGGGAGACAGGGCGCCATCTTGCAGATTGTTTCAGAGAACATTTCTGGGACACCCGCACCCACCAACCCCACCACCCCGTGGCTGAACACTTCAACTCCACCTCCTACTCTGTCAAGGCCATGCAAGTCCTGGGCCTCCTCCACCGCCAAACCGTTATCACCCGATGCCTGGAGGAAGAACGCCTCATATTCCACCTTGGGACCCTGCAAATGTGGATTTCAACAGTTTCCTCATCTCCCCTCCCCCCACATTATCCCAGTCGCAAGCCTCCAATTCGGCACCGCCCTCTGGGCCCATCACTGCCCCCTCTGACCTATCACCTTCTCCCTCACCTTTATTCATCTATCGCTGTCCCAGCTACCTTACTTCAAACCCCACCTCCCTCCCATTTATCTCTCAGCCCTGATCCACAAGCCTCATTCCTGATGAAGCGCTTATGCTGGAAACACGATTCTCCTGCTCCTCGGACGTTGACTGACCTGCTGTGCTTTTCCAGCATCACATTTTCGACTCTGATGTCCAGCATCTGCAGTCCCCACTTTCTCATGCAGCTATATACCCTAATTTCATTCACTATGATCTCAACATCCAAAACTTACCACGATGTTGGAGTGTTTGAGCTATAGGGAGAGGCTGAATAGGCTGGGGCTGTTTTCCCTGGAGCGTCGGAGGCTGAGGGGTGACTATACAGAGGTTTATAAAATTATGAGTGGCATGTGTAATCTGAATAGCCAAGGTCTTTTCCCGAGTAGGGGAGACCAAAACTAGAGGACATAGGTTTAGGGTGAGAGGGGAAAGATTTAAAAGGGGCCTAAGGATCAACTTTTTCATGCAGAGACTGGTGCATATATGGAATAAACTACAATCATAGCATTTAAAAGGCATCTGGATGGGTATATGAATAGGAAGGGTTTGGAGGGATATGGGCTGGGTGCTGGCAAATGGGACTAGGTTAGGTTAGGATATCTGGTTGGCGAGGACAAGTTGGACCGAAGGGGCTGGTTCCATACTGTACAGCTCAATGGCTCTATGACTCTATAACTGAATCTTATCTCATATTCCTACAGCAGGAATACATGTCAGCAATCAGTTGGATGGACCACAACTGGTAACGCATATTTTTTTCAACCTGTTGACGTTGACACCAAATGCAGATCACCAACCATTATGATTTGAATCAGATAAGTCTACACCAATTAGGAACCAACACTTGAGCCTCCATGTGAGACACCCATTCAAGGTGCTATTCACAGGAAAGGCTTTACTTGCAAATGTAACCAGTTTGACAGTTTACCATTAATGATTCACATTTGCCAACTGACTATTGAAGAAATAATTCCCATATTATTCAAATTAATACTAAACTCAATAAAAATCAAATTAATGTCAATAGATCGAATCGCTCACAAGACTCCGGCACATACTCCAGGCTACCATTTCATTACAGTACCAAGAAAATGCCACCTTTTGGATGAAGACAGAAGTCACACGACACCAGGTTATCATCCAACAGGTTTATTTGGAAGTTCAAGCTTTCGGAGCACTGCTCCTTCATCCTGAATAAACCTGTTAGACTATAACCTGGTGTCGTTTGACTTCTGACTTCCTTCATCCTGCAGAAATTCATCAACCATCCTCAGACAGCACCTTCCAAACCCACAACCACTTCTTTATAGAAGGACAAGGGCAACGGATACATGAGAACACCACCCACTGGCAAGTTCCCCTCCAAGCCACTCACCATCCTGACTTGGGAATATATCGCTGTTCCTTCACTGTCACTGGATCAGAATCCTGGAATTCCCTCCCTAAGGGCATTGTGGGTCACCCACAGCAGGTGGATTGCAGCGGTTCAAGAAGGCAGCTCACCCCCACCTCCTCAAGGGGCAACTAAGGAAGGGCAATAAATGCTAGCCCAGCCAGCGATGCCCACATCTCACAACAGGTCCAACACCGGCACCTCCATGCCTTTTGGATAAGGGCTAATCCACACCCCTACCCGTTTTGTTAGATGGACATTGCTCCTCCCATGGTGCAATGTGCAAATCAGAAAGGGTCTTTGTTTATCTCAGAACATACAGAATCTGTCTGCTTTCGGGATTCTGAAGTTACTTCAACATGGTTATTTATGTTTTCCAATGTACAAGGCTCTCCCATATCACCTTGTTTAAATGGGATGCTAAAAGATGCAATGCCTGGGTCTAAGTACTTTTTTAGATTAGATTAGATTACTTACAGTGTGGAAACAGGCCCTTCGGCCCAACAAGTCCACACCGTCCCGCCGAAGCGCAACCCACCCATACCCCTACCCCTACATTTACCCCTTATTACCTAACACTAAGGGCAATTTAGCATGGCCAATTCATCTAACCTGCACATCTTTGGACTGTGGGAGGAAACCGGAGCACCCGGAGGAAACCCACGCAGACACGGGGAGAACGTGCAAACTCCACACAGTCAGTCGCCTGAGTCGGGAATTGAACCCGGGTCTCTGGCGCTGTGAGGCAGCAGTGCTAACCACTGTGCCACCGTGCCGCCCACATTATTAGTTCCCATTATTCCCATTATTAGTTCAATTTATTTAATATTTCATGGGATTGTCACTTTCTGATCCATGAAATTGGTGGCTGGGCTTCCTTACATTGGAGGACATTGTAAAAGTCATTCACTCATTGTGAAGCATTCTAAAATGTCCTGAGGTTTTGTGTGAATTATAAATAATGTCTATCATTGTGTGGGAGATACTTGTGAATTCTTTTTGCTCTCAGGAATGAAATATAGCTGAACTCAGACTTTGGGACAACCTGAAGGCATTGATTATGTGACATTTTATGCTAAATATACATTCTAAGTGTTAGTTAGATATATGAAATTAGGTTAAGATGAGCATCTGCCTTTAATATCACTGAGGATCCTTTGGGTTACTATATTTACTGCTCTCTATCCAAACAGAATTGCTTTCTTAGCTCTAGCATGAGTGTTAAAACAGATTAATGTCCCCTTTTGAAAGTAGCATTCCAATCTTATTATTGTATTCTTCTTCCTATAATCCTTCTTGCATCAGTCAGACACTTGCAGTTTGGAAACATGTATTTTTAGATTCATTTCTGTCGAGGCAGCATTTTATGTGCTACACGTTTGTCAGCCTAAGGTATATCAGCTGCAAAATCCAATCAGACTTGAATGATTAGTGTATGTGTTGGTGTCAATGCAGGTAGTACCCATGTTTTAAACTGTGTGTTAATTTAAATGGTTGTCTAGCACAGCAAGCTTCTATGTTGCTGCCCACATGGCCAACATGGGCAAAATCAAGTTTTGGGAAGATTTGTAGCTCAGGTTGAGGTTCTGGATGTAGGTTTGCTCACTGATCTGGAAGGTTCATTTCAGACGTTTCATCAGCATACTAGCAACATCATCAGTAAACCTCCGGATAAAGTACTGGTAGCATGGCCCACTTTGTAGTAAGACCTGGCATCATTGTAGCCCACAAACTGACCAATATGCTAAAACAGCAGGTAATGAACTTGAAAGACCCCATGCAGACAACAAGCAAAACTAATGTTAATTACAAACTATCTTGCAAGAACTGTAACAAACATATATTGGACAAACAGGCAGAAAACTAGCCACCAGGATACATGAACTTCAATTAGCCACAAAACGACATGACCCACTCTCACTAGTATCCTTACATACAGACGAGAAGGACACCACTTCGACTGGGACAACACATCCATCCTAGGACAAGCCAAACAGAGACATGCATGAGAATTCCTAGAAGCATGGCATTCCAACCGGAACTCTATCAACAAACACATTGACTTGGATCCTATTTACCATCCCTGAGAAAAAGAACAGGAAATGACATCACCACAGGAAATAAGGTCACCACAAGAAATCACATCACCAACCCAAGGAAATTGGAACACATAATAGAAAGTGGGCATTTGTTACCAGAGCTTCATCCAGATGTTTACTGGTGATGTTACCTAGTATCGTGATAAAACATCTGAAAATGAACCTTCCAGCTCAATGAGCAAACCTACATCCATGGGCAAAATCCGAAGAAACTGGTATGAGGTAAAGCCAGCCTACCTAGGTGCCAGCCAGTCCATAACTCTCAAAGAAGATGCACATTGTGATAGGAACGTGTGCCAAAAGTGATTTGCAAGTGGTGACCACTCACCACAGGAAGAATGCAAGGCTTTTAAATGCTGCACTGGAGGCCTCGGTGCGAAAGCTGGAGGGGAAAGGAGATGTGATCTATCCACAGGAGGCTCCTGGCACAAATCCCTTACGATGTAGCATCAGTGTAACTTACACCAGAAATGTGTGCATATTCCCAGACACCATTTGGATCTCTGAGACCATTCATTTCATTAAAGGTGTGGCACTGCTGCCTCACAGCACCAGGGACCCAGGAATTAAAGAGCATTTAACATATCATTGGTGATGGGAAAGGTAATGGATCCATTCATCAAATATGTAATAGAAAAGTAGGCAGAAACTGAAAGTTTAATTAAATGTATATCGTAGAGTCATAGAGATGTACAGCATGGAAACAGACCCTTCGGTCAAACTTGTCAATGCTGACCAGATATCCCAACTCAATCTAGACCCATTTGCCAGCACTTGGCCAATATCCCTTTAAACCCTTTCTATTCGTATACCCATCCAGGTGCCTTTCAAATGTTATAATTGTACCACCCTCCACCACTTCCTTTGGCAGCTCATTCCATACATACATCATCCTCTGCATGAAAGTGTAGCCTATTAGGTACCTTTTTAATCTCATGCTAAATCTATGTGCTCTAGTTCTGGACTTCCCCCCCCCCCATCCCAGGAAAAAGACCTTGTCTATTTACCCTGTTCATGCCCCTCATGATTTTATAAACTTCTATAAGGTCATTTCTCATGCTCTGATACTTCAGGGAAAACAGCCCCAGCTTATTCAGCCTCTCCCTGTAGCTCAAACCCTCATCTCTGACCGACTGTCATCATTGTATTTATACAGAGGGTCCAGTTCAGTTAATCGTGACACCTAGGATGTTGATAGTGGGGGATTCAGTGATGCTAACGGCATTGAATGTCAAGGAGTGGTGGTTAGATTCTCTTTTGATGGAGATAGTCATTGCCTGGCATTTATAAGAGATAATCTTATTTATGTTGTGACACGGGGTAACCCTGCTCCCCCTCCCACTCCCCAGCTAATTTAAACCTGCAACATAGAAATGATTCGACCCATGCTGTAATCTGTTAAAATTCGAGAACTATCCCAAAGGTCAGTATTTAAATGAAAAATGAACAACTTTATTTTATTTAAAGTCCAATAGAGAATAATTAACGAACAACTATTTACAACTCCTTTCTCTAACCTATCTTTTACTTTCCCTTCTATAATACTGGTCCAGTTAAGATTTACCAGAAAATTCAAATTTCAAAACCAGCGAGCTGTTGAATCTTCTCTTTGTATCTTCCTCGGTCTTCTTTTCTGCTTCTTATGGATTTCTGCTTCACAGCTCATTGATAGATAAAGGTACCTTTAAGAGAACTATTCTACAGGCAGTCTACATATGTTGGTGGCTCGGCAGTTCTCCTCCAGCTGTTAAATTTGTTTAATATTTATACCCCAAAGCATCAGATCATTTCATTGGTTTTAATATTGTCAAAATACCAAATTCAAACTTGATTGGAATTTAGCATCTTGGGTATAATTTAAAATGATTGGCTGAATTTGACTTTGTTTTTGTCTCATAGCAACCCAGGTATTGCTAGCTGCTGGACCAAACGTTACATTGTAAATTCTCCAGCGCTCTGTGTGCTTGCTAAGTCCTTCACTCTTTTAAAGATACTGTACACCTCTACACCTTCATAACACCTCCCCCCTTAAGAAAAAATGAACCATCATAATGAAACGATTGCTTCATTTTTTTTTCTATTCTTTAAACACATTACCATAACATACAGATAACTTTAATCGAAGTTCATGTCAACATCTTCCCATCTACCCATATATAACATTGGATAGAGGAATTTTATCTAAACTTTATCAGTTAAATCCGAGATAACGCATCTGCAAATACATTCTTACGGCACGCAACACATACGATTTTTAAATCAAAAGTCTGTAACATAAGCATCCAATGAAATAGTCACACATTCTTGTCTTTAAAGCATTCTAAGAATGTAAGAGGAATGTGATCGTATACACAACTATCTCTGACACATTGTTTGTGATGTACACATTAAAATGTTGTAAGGCCAGTACCAAACTCAATAGTTCCTTTTCGATCGTGGAGTATTTTTTCTGGTGGATGTGGAGCTTCTTTGAAAAGGAACCAACTGGCAGTTCAATCCCATCCTTATCTTCCTGTAGGGATACGACTCCAACTCCTTTGTCACTAACATCGATGGCGACTTTAAAAGGTTTTGAAAAGTTTGGTGGAGCTAAAACTGGTTTGGACGTTAACATTGCTTTCAAATGGTCAAATGCCTCCAGGCATTGTTCTTTCCACTGGAACTTTGTGTTCTTCAGCAAATCGGTTAACGGTGCCACCACAGTGCTGAAGTTTGGAACAGACTTCCGATAGAATCCGCTGAGTATTAAGAATCGAAGCACCTCTTTCTTTGAGGTTGGTTGTGGAAACTCCTGGTTGGCGTTCGTCTGTGCGTTCTGTGAGGTCAACCTTCCACCCGATGTTATGTCCCAAGAACGTCACCTCTGCTTTCGTGAATTCAGTTTTGTTTAAGGTTATTACCAGTTTTGCATCTCATAGTTTTTCAAAGAGCTCAGCTAACTGTATCATGTGGTCTTTCCAGGATTTAGCAAAGATCACTACATCATCCAAATATACTGCACAGTTTGTTAACCCAGCCACAGCTCTGTTCATGAGTCTTTGGAATGTGGCGGGTGCATTCTTCATTCTAAAGGGCATCACTTCAAACTGATATAGCCCGTTTGGGGTTACAAACGCAGAAATCTCTTTTGCCATAAGGTAAATACAGGTACCTGTCAGTAACCACACAGTAAGCCCAACATAGTGATATAAGTGGCTTGTCCAACTTTCTCGATACAGTCCTCCAATCTTGGAATTGGATATGAGTCCGATTTTGTAATGGCATTTACCTTCTGATAATCAATGCAGAATCATTGAATCCCATCTGGTTTGAGAACTAAGACAATTGATGAACTCCACTCACTCTGGCTCGGTTCAATGATATCTTTGTCAAGCATGACCTCCACCTCCTTCCAGACCAGTCTAGCTTTAAAAGATTAAGCCGATCGGAGTGTTGTTTTATCGGAGCAGTATTCCCGACATCTACTTCATGTAGACGATAGTCCTTGCATTAGTCCTCTCCACCTGATTCTTACATATGTCCCGAGATTGCAGTAACAAATCTTTCAACTGCCTTCTGTGCTGATGAGACAGATAGCTTACTAATCTGTCCCACTCCTCAAGGACTTCTTCATTTTTAAGGCACATCAAAATCCACATAATCTGGATTTAATTCCTTACTCTGCGGGGCAGTAACTAACACCTGTTTCTCCAGTTCTTTCTCTCTAGTATAATACAGTTTCAGCATGTTCACATGACATACCCAATACCATTTTTTTCCTATCTGGCATCTTTACTAGATTGTTCACCTGACTCAACTTTTTCACAATTTGATAGGGTCCACTAAATCTGTCTTTGAAGGGATCTCCTATCACTGGTGTCGGTACTAACATGTCATCCCCTCGAGAAAACATTCAAGTCTCAGTGCTTTTATCTGCCTCCTGCTTTATTCTACACTGTGCACTCTTTAGATGCTGTTTAGCTAACTCATCTCCTCGATTTAATCTCTCCCTCACCTCTGATACATTATCTAAGAATGAGATCTCAAAGGAAGTGAACTGAGTAGATTCATTTGGGGCATCTCTTTATCCCAATCTTTCAGGTAATCCTGACAGTATGCTCTCAAAATGGTCTTCAACGTCTGATGCCACCTTTGTAAAGCTCCCTGTATACCTAAGCTATTCATAACCTCCTTAAACAGCCAAGCAGTAAAATTTGACCCTTGGTCTGACTGAATCTCTCTGGGTAGCCCATACAGTTTGAAGAAAGCTACTAACTCCTCTACCACCCTTTTTGCCTTGATACTCCGTAATGGAATTGCCTCTGGAAATCTGGTAGGCACATCCATTCTGGTTAACAAATACTGATTCCCACTTTTAGTTCTTGAGAGGAGAACCACACAATCAATTATAACCCATGTGAAAGGTTCTTCAAGTGCGGGAATTTGCAGCGAAAGTGCTGGTTTTATTACAGCCTGTGGCTTACTTATCATTTGGCATGTGTGACACATACGGCAAAAGTTCATCACGTCCTTGTGCATTCCAGGCCAACAAAATGTTTCTATATCTTAGCCTGAGTCTTTTGTACCTTGAGGTGCTACCTGTAACACCTCCTGTCTGTATGCTACCGGCAACACAATCTGGTGCACTTTGGCCCATTTCTCCTCTGCACTAACCTGCCAGGGTCTCTATTTCCGTCTGAGGATTCTATTTTTCAGATAATAAGCCTCCGGAATACTCTCTGCCTCCTTTTCAGAGTACTCATCCACATATATCTCCTTTATTGTCTTGTTTTGCTGTTGCAAGTCCCTTAGCCTTTCAGGACTAAACACTTCTGTCTTGCCCTCTGCCTGTTCAGGATTTTCCTGCATCATTACGTCAAACAGGGGATCCACTTACTGAACCTCAACTCCTTCATCTTTCTCTTTTTGCTTTGTGCAGTGACTTATGGTAGTGGGATCTGGTTACCACACAGTCTAGGAGAATGCCAGGATACTTCTGTTTTAAATCATCAGTTTCTTGGTCTTCCTTGGGCTTCTCCACAACAAGGGATGTCACTCCCACCTTGGATCCTGCCAAATAATTTCCAAGAACAAACTGAATTCCTGGAACCGACACTCTGTCAGTCACCCCCACTGTTACTTCCCCAGTCTTGAGTTGGCATTCTAACCTTATCTTACATAGGGGAACTCTAAATTTCTGTCCATCTATCCCACAAATTACTGCACTCTCGGGTAACAGATCAGAAAGAGTGCATTCTCGCTCATCCCTTACCATCAGCGACTGGTTAGATCCTGCATCTCTCAAAATTATAATTTCTTGTCCTTCTCCCCCTGTTCTTTCTGAGTAAACTTTATCTACAGAGGCCAATTCTTTGTAGAGATCAGGTACTAACTCCATACCTAGCCCCTGCCTAGGCTGTGCACTCTCCTGCAGCTCCTCAGTTTTTCTTGGGGTCTCCTTCACTACTTTCACTAAGGCCACTGGTTTAGCTTCATTTACCACATCTTTTCCCACAATGCCTTTCTTTAACGACCAGCACTGTGACTTTACGTGTCCCACTTTACCACAGTGGAAACACCTCCTCTCCATCCTCTTGGGCTTCTTTTTTAACCTGTGGTAAATTTTTACCAGTGCTCTCTACTCTTGGTTTCGTCGTGTAGGATCTCCCCTTCTCCCAACTTCTATCCCTTACCGTATGAAAATCTGACCGGAAGTTTGTCTTATGTACCAACATGTACTCATCTGCTAATTCTGCTGCCCTTCTCACTTTCTGAACTTGCTGTTCCTCCACGTGAATTCTTACCATCTCTGGAAGTGAGCTTTTAAACTCCTCCAGCAGAATAACCTCTCTTAGAGCCTGAAAGATCCTATTTATTTTTAAACACATACCCATCTATCAAAATAACTATGTTTAAGTCTTGGTTTAGATTAGCGTGGTGCTAGAAAAACACAGCAGGTCAAGCAGCATACGAGGAGCAGGAAAATCGACATTTCGGGCAAAAGCCCTTCATCAGGAATGTTTAAGTCTTACCTAGTTTCTTCCTTATGTTTTGAACCGCTGTCTATATGCTTCTGGGCCCAATTCATAAGCACTTAAATAGCCTGTTTAACCTCTTCATAATCTCATTTGACAGCGCGGCAAGTACCTCATTAGCTCTGCCTACTAGTTTAGTCTGAACTAGCATTACCCATAAATCCTTGGACCACTCCATCTGCCTTGCCAATTTTTCAAATGAAATAAAGAAGGCTTCAACTTCTTTCTCATCAAAATGTCGTAGATTTTTGACATAGTTTTATATATCACTACCTTCTTTTTTTATCTCTGTTCTGTTAAGTTGGCTTTGCTGACTAAGTTGCAACTTCTCAAGTTCAAATTCTCTCTCTTTTTGCTCAGCTAAGAACCTTTTCTCTCTTTTCCTCTCTCGCTCTCTTTCTCTCTCCCTCTCTCTTTCCTCTCTCTCTCTTTGTTTCTCTTCTAACTCCATTTTCTTCCATTGTAATTTCAGTTTTTCTACGTCTACTGCATTTGTCTGTTTCTCTGACACACATAAGTGTTTGAGTAACTCCCTTACAATTTCAGCTTTACTTTTGACCTTGGTTAAACCCAAATCTAACTTCTTTGCTAATTCTAAAAGTATGGCCTTTTCTTTTCTTCTAGATTTTCTTGGCAAATTTGAGAATCATCTTCAAATCCCAGAACCTCTTTAACAATTTTAAGAGCCATTTCTCTCACTTTTAATTTAATCCACCACAAGTCACCGAAATCAAATTGCGTCATCTATGTTTTAATTAAAGACCTATGACACTAACCTGCAAGTGTTTAAATCTGGTGGGATTTTTTGTACCCGCAAGTGTATTCAAATCTGTCTAAACCACCTCATATCTTGGATGAAAGCCCCCAAGTTGTTACAACACGAGGTAACACCCTCACCCCCACTAATTTAAACCTGTAACAGAGAATTGATTTAACCTGTGCTGTAATTGTTAAAATTCGAGAGGCCAAGAACTATCCCAAAGGTCACTATTTAAAGTAAAAATTAACAATTTTTTTAAAAGTCTAACAGAGAATAATTAACTAACAACTACTTGCAGCTCATTTCTCGAACCTACCTTTTATTTTCCCTTCTATAATACTGGTCTGATAAAACCCTGATTAAGACTTACCAAAAAATTCAAATTTCAAAACCAGCCAGCTGTCAAATCTTTTCTTTGTATCTTCCTTGGTCTTCTTTCCTTCTTCTTAGGGATTTCTGTTTCACAAGTCATTGATAGATAAAGGTACCTTTAAGAGAACTATTCTACGGGCAGTCTGCATCTGTTGGTGGCTCGGCAGTTCTCCTCCAACTGTTTAATTTGTTTAATATTTATACCCCAAAGCATTAGACCATTTCATTGGTTTTAATATTGTCAAAATACCAAATTCAAACTTGATTGGAATTTAGCATCTTGGGTATAATTTAAAATGATTGGCTTTATTTGAATTTGTTTTTGTCTCATAGCAACCCAGGTATTACTAGCTACTGGACCGAATGTTACATTGCAGGTTCTCCAGCACTCTGTGTGCTGGCTAACTCGTTCACTCTCTTAAAGGTACAGTACACTTACTACTTCTCAACTCAAGCCAGGCCTTTCTGCATTAGAACATGGACTACTTCAGGATCTGAAGAGTTGCAAATAGTGCTGAAGATTGTGCAAACAACTGCGAACATCCTATCCGTGCCCTTATGAGGAGACATGGCATGGAACAGCGATATACATCAGGGCCCAATACCTGGTCCTAGACTCTAGGGGGTGCATTGAGCTCAAATCAGAGAGTGGAGGCAGGGCTACTCAGAGGCCAGGGGCAGCACTGTGGCTGCAATCACTGTCCCTTCCCCATAGATGGAGCGGGTGAAGGATGTTAATGAAGCAGCTGAAGATGTTTGGATCTCGGACACTTTCCTGAGAAACTCCTGCAGAGGTGTCCTGGAGTGGAGATGACTGATTTCCTGCAACCATGACCATCTTCCATTGGGCCAGGTATGACTGCAGCCAGTCGAGAGATTTCTCCCATGAGATGGCAATTCCAATAATGAACATCGTGAAACAGAGCTTAGAACATTACGGAACAGTACAGGCCCTTCGGCCCTCGATGTTGTGCCAACCTGTGAAACCAATCTGAAGCCTATCTAATCTACACAATTCCATTTTCATCCATATGACTATCCAATGACCATTTAAATGCCCTTAATGTTGGTGAGTCTACCACTGTTGCAGGCAGTGCGTTCTACTAAATAGAACTAATCACAAAATAATCACATTTATTTGGCTCTTCATGACTTTGCCAGATTGATCTGGGAAGAAAGATTGTTGATATACTGTCCTGGAAATAAATGATTTTTGTCATTGCTGGAAGGCGAGATGCTTGTTTCTCAATTTTCCAGAACATGGTCAGTCAATTTTTCTCTCTTCTTTCCTATGGTGATCATTTCTACAGATCTTTGATGAAGCATCATGTATTTCCCACACCGATTCATGGCGAGTTTTGTAATGCTTTAAACTTATTTATGTTTCTTGATTTGGGTTGGTGGGTCAGGGAACATGAGTGGTATTGAAAAAGAATCTGATTGGTTGGTTCCAAACGAGCGAGCAATTTTGAAACAGTAGGACCCCAGTAATTCCTGATGAAGCAGAAGCCCCAGATTTAACATTGGTTACCTAACCAACTGTGCAGCAGCAACTGGGGTGGCATAGTGGCAGAGTGCCTCACAGTGCCGGAGACCTGGATTCAATTCCTGCCTCAGGCAACTGTCAGTGTGGAGTTTGCACATTCTCCCCAGTCTGTGTGGGTGTGCTCTGGTTTCCTCCCACAGTCCAAAGATGTGCAGGTTAGGTGAATTGGCCATTTTAAATTGCCAATTGACCTGTTTCCACACTGTAAGTAATCTAATCTAAACTTTTCAAATTATATGCCTTGGGTTTACAGAGTGAAGCTGGTGGATCTATGGGAATGACCACAGGATTACTTTACTTGCCACTTCTCAGCTCCAGCCTGGATATTCTCCATGCCTTTCCGCATTTGAACGTGGACAGCTTCAGTGTCTGAGGATTATTTTATGCTTTACTCTGGATGATCTTCCTGGATTGATAGGATTCTCTTGCCAAATAGAAGAAAATCAGGTCTTTTAATTTATTTATTCATAGCATGTGAGTGTCCCAGGCTAGGCCAGTATTTCTTGCCCAACCCTAATTAACCAGATACTTTTGAGGATCAACCACATTGCTGTGGGTCTGGAGTCATATGTAGGCCAGACCAGGTAAGGATGGTAGTTTCTTTCCCTAAAGGATGTTAATGAACCAGATATTTTTTTCTGACAATCAACAATGGTTTCACAGTCATCATTAGATTCTTAATTCCAGATTTTAATTGGATTCAAATGCCATCATCTGACATACTGAGAACATCAAGAACTGCCCGCCCTGAGGAAGGGTCACCAGACCCAAAACGTTAACTCTGATTTCTTTTCACAGACACTGCCAGACCTACTGAGCTTTTCCAGCAGTTTCTGTTTTTGTTTTTGATTTACATCATCTGCAGTTCTTTCAATTTTTACATTAAGGGGAAATGATGGCCCAGTGGTGTTATCGCTATCTTATTAATTAAGGAAATCAGCTGGGGACCTAGGATCAAATCCCACCACAACAGATGACGGAATTTGAAATCAATGTTGACAAAAAATCTGGAATTAAGAATATACTGACGACCATGAAACCATTGCAGATTGTTGGAAAAACCCATCAGGATCACGAATATCTTTCAGGGAAAGAAGCTGCCACCCTTACCTGGTCTGGCCTACACATGCATCCAGACCCACAGCAATATGCTTTCCTCTCAACTGCCCTCTGAAAGGGCCGAACAAGCCATTCAGATCAAGGGCAGCTAGGGATGGGCAATAAATGCTGTTCAGCCAGGCACAACCACATTCCATGAGTAAATAAAAAACATTACCTCGGTCTCTTGGATTAATATACAGCAAAGAACTACAGATAGAGTCATAGAGCCATAGAGATATTCTGAAACAAACAAAAACTGCTGAATAAACTCAGCAGATTTGGCCGCATCTGTAGAAACAAAATGGAATTATTGCTTCAAGTCCAGGGACCCTTTTTCAGAAAACAATTCGCTGGATTTATCAGCTGGCAATAATACCACTAGGGCCATTTGAGACTCATGCATCCTATGTTTAACTGTACATTCATCTAAAGGAGTTGAAAACAATTAACCTCCCTGCCTGACTTTACCGAATTCATTGTATCGAGGGATTTCACTAGCCCAGACAAAGGAACAGGAACATTTGCACTTCTCTTTTGGACATCTTTCAAAACAAGATTTTCAAATATTTTTGCTCAATGTTAGAAACTAGGCGACTTTATGTCTGGATAACCAAGGAACACTCTACAATCTGATTCTAACTAACAGATTGACTAAAGACTTGGACAAATATGAACTGATCAGAAGAAGTCAGCATGGATTCACAGAAACAGAGAAAATAGGAGCAGGAGGAGGCCATTTGGCCCTTCGAGTCTGCTCCACCATTCAATTTGATCATGGCTGATCGTGCAATCCCAGTGTCCTTCTCCCACTTTCTCTCGATACCCATTGATCCCTTCAGCCACAAGGGCCATCTCCAGCTCCCTCTTGAATATCTCTAACAAACTGGCCCCAACAGCTTCCTGTGGGGGAGAATTCACAACTCTCTGAGTGAAGAAAGTCTTCGTCATCTCAATCCTGAATGCCTTATCCCTTATTCTTTGACTGTGTCCACTAGTCCTGGACTTCTCCAACATCAGGAACATTCTTCCCACATCTATTCCGTAAAGTGCAAGTCATCGCTAAGGAATCAAGTTGAATATTGGAGGAGACTAATGCAGCAGGTAAAAGAATGTCTGTAGTCATTATTCACACAGATTTTCTGAAGACAATGAAAAGGTAACACTTAAGTAACTGTGAATGGAAATTAGAGGCAATGTATGACTATAGGTATGTAACAGATTAGAAGGAAGGCGATGCAGAGTAGGGACTAGTGACTATTCAATCTGATTAACAAGGCATAATTAATGTGTCCCACAGAGATGTGTATTAGTTTTCAGTTTTTCAATATACCTGGTCAACGACATGGATGAAGACATAGATGTAGATGGGCGGCACGGTGGCACAGTGGTTAGCACTGCTGCCTCACAGCGCCAGAGACCCGGGTTCAATTCCCGCCTCAGGGGACTGACTGTGTGGAGTTTGCACGTTCTCCCTGTGTCTGTGTGGGTTTCCTCCGGGTGCTCCGGTTTCCTCCCACAGTCTAAAGATGTGCAGGTCAGGTGAATTGGCCATGCTAGTGTTAGGTAAGGGGTAAATGTATGGGTGGGTTGTGCTTTGGCGAGGCCGAAGGGCCTGTTTCCACACTGTAAGTAATCTAATCTAATGAATGAATAATAAGCCAGATATCCAAAGATTAGTGAAAAATATCTTGATTTAATTTTGCTCAAAGTCAACAGTGTGGTGCTGGAAAAGCACAGCAAGTCAGGCAGCATCCCAGGAGCACGAGAGTCAATGTTTTGAGCATAAGCCCTTCATCCTGATGAAGAGCTTATGTCCAAAAGGTCGATTCTCCTGCTCCTCGGATGCTGCCTAACCTGCTGTGCTTTTCTGGCACCACACTCTAGACTCTGATCTCTAGTATCTGCATCCTCATTTTTTCCTAGTTAATTTTGCTCAAAGAGGAGTAGGAACTTAGGGACAGAAATGGACCACTCAAGTATTCTACTTCCTTTAGCTTCACACACTTTTACAACCTGATTTAGGTGGCACAGCAAGTAATGTAGATGGGAGCAGAACATTCGCAAATGTGCTTTGATGGATGTTGGTGGGAAAATCGAGGAGATCCAGTTCAAAGTGGGGAAACGGGAAGCCATCCATTTTGAACACAAGAGAGAACAATTTATTTTCTAATTGGTAAAAGCTAGGATCTCTGATGGTGCAAAGATATTTCACTGTCCAATAGCAGAACTTACCAAAAGTTGATTGACATGCATATAAAAAAAAATCAGAATGGCAAGTGGGATGTCCCTCTTTACCAAGATTGCAAAAGATGCTGGAGACCTGAAACAAAGAAACATTGTTGGAGAAATTCAGCAAGTTTGGCAGCATCTGCGGAAAGAAAACAAATTAATGCCTCAAGTCTCGTGACCCTTCTTCAGAAATCAACTCTCTGGATTTATCGGCCAGCAATAATATCACTACACCGTCTGAGAAGCATGCATCCTGGACGATCACAGGGTGCAAGTATACCACAGCCGTATTAAACTCTGGCCAATCACATTTGAAGTATTGCATTCAGTTCTGGGTACTATACCTTACGAAGATATTTAAAACTGGTTGGAACACAGATTCATTGGAACTATACTGGAGCTATGCTATATTAAAAGGGTAAGTTAGGAGACACAATTGCATATGTTATGACACGATGGTGGACCTTCCTGCTAATTAAACCAAATACATAGAAAAGCTCATCTCGTCTTGTAATCTGATAAAGTATGAGTGACAGAGAACTCCCTAAATTCCACTATTTAAAGTATTAATTTTATTCTTTAACTCTAAATCTGAACATTAAACAACAACTATTTACAGCCCTAAGCCTCCTTTCTCTTAAAGGTCTGTTATCTACCTCCAGCTCTACAACAACATACTGATCCAATTAAAACCCCAACTAAAATCGTATGAACTTAATGTTCAAAACCAGACAGTGGCTGTTGTCGATGGTGTCTGCCTTCCTCTGGCTGTGGATCTCCCTGGGTCATCTTCGGTCTTTTGCTGCAAAGATGTTTCATATGAGAACGGTATTTCTGATAGAGAGTGTTTTGAATACCAGTCTTTCTTGCTGGCAGTTTGTCACTCTCTTTCTGCTAACTCTCAAAATGCTGGCTTCTTTTATACACCAAACATTAGATCGTCTCATTGGTTCGATGTTGTCAAACCAGTAAAATTCAAATTAGATTGCTTTTTAGTATCCTGGGGACATAATTTAAACTGATTGGTTAAATTCGACCTGTTGTGAACATAGCAGCCAAATGTTATATATTTTCAATTTTCCAGTACACTCTGAGACTGCTAGTCAGTCACACGACAGGTGCCTTCATTCACTCTCTTAAATGTATAGTACACACACTCAACTTCACAACACATAGACTAGGCTTATTGTTTCTTGTGTAAAGATGATTAGATCGTATGTGAAATGAAAGTGTTTAAAGTTATTGAAGTACTTGATTGGGAAGATAAGGTTAAACCTCTGGGGGAGAAGTTCAGAATAAGGGGAAAAAGTTTACAATTATTGTTCGGTTAGCCAGCGCTTCTGGCCACACAGTGCAGTGGATGTCCTCAAAACGTTGCTATGGATTGGTCAATCTAAAGGTTCAGAACTGTAATTGATAGCTTTTGTGGCTGGATAAGGTTGTAAAAGTGTATGAAGCTAAATGAAGTAAAATTCTTGAGTGGCCCACTTCTGTCCCTAAGTTCCTACTAATCTTTGAGCAAAATTAAGTCAAGATATTTTTCACTGAACTTTGTTTTCTTGATTTCATCATGGCTGCAACAAACCACAAAGATTAAATAGAATGCAGCAACAAATAACCCACCATCACTTCCTTTAGAAATATGGTTTTTCTAAGAATCCAAACAGTAAAAGCTTGTCAAATGTCATTCATCCAGCTTTCTGTATGGTCTGCGGGAAAATGTATTAATTTACATCCATACAGATAAAAAAAAATTATAGTCTGTGAATTATAAAATCAGCCTCACTCAAGTGTTTTCACTACATAGTACTTCATTTATACTTTCTTGTATATTCAAGAATGTACAAATCTAAATTGTAACTTTTGTTGTAAAAATGCCACCCTCATTCAATGGCTCCATCAACTCAAGACAGTGTCAGAGTCTTCCTTTAGCACTTCCTTCATGTGAGACCTAGTGGTATTAACACTAGACTATTAACTGAGAGGAGAATGTGAGGACTGCAAATGCAGGAGATCAGAGTCGAAAAGTGTGGTGCTGGAAAAGCACAACAGGTCAGCCAACATCTGAGGAGCAAGAGAGTTGACATTTCGAGCATAAGCCCTTCATTAGGAATGTGGGATTTGAGGGGGGAAGGGGGCTGCGAGATAAATAGAAGGGGGGATGGGGTTGAGGGGAAGGTAGGTGGGAAGGCGATAGGTAGATGCAAGTGGGGAGTGATGGTGAGAGGTTGGAGCGGAGGGTGTAGCAGATAGATGGGAAGTAAGATGGACAGGTGGGACAATTCAAGAGGGTGGTGCTGAATTGGAGGGTTGGATCTGGGATAAGGTGGGGGGAGAGGAAATGAGGAAACTGGCCAATAACATGCAATTCCTGGGCCTCCTCCACCACCAAATCCTAGCCACCTGACACCTAGAGGAAGAATGCTTCATCTTCCACCTTGGGACCCTCCAACCACATGGCAGCAATGTTGATTTTGCCAATTTCCTCGTCTCCCTTCCCCCCTCCCCCCACCTCATCCCAGATTCAATCCTCCGACTCGGCACCACCCTTTTGAACTGACCCACCTATACATCTTCCTTCCCACCTGTTTGCTATACCCTCCCCTCTGACCTATCACCATTACCCCCCACTTACACCTATCTGTTGCCTTCCCACCTGCAAATTTATCTCTCAGCCCCCTTCCCTGTTATTCCCTCCCCCACTCCCCACATTCCTGATGAAGAGCTTATGCCTGAAATGTCAACTCTCTTGCTCCTCAGATGCTGCCTGATCTGCTGTGCTTTTCCAGCACCACACTTTTCGATAATTAACTGAGAGGCCTCGGTAATGATCTGGGGACTCGGCTTTGAATCACTGTCATAGCAGGTATTAGAATTTGAATACAGTAAAAAAATCTGGAATTTGATGCTGCCTGACCTGCTGCGCTTTTCCAGCAACACATTTTTAAGCTCTGATCCCCAGCATCTGCAGTCCTCACTTTCTCCTAAGTTATGAATCTGTTGTTCAGTTGTCAGAAAAAAAATCCCATCTGGTTCACTCATGTCAGTTAGGGACGGAAATCAGCCATCCTCACCAGTCTGGCCTACATGTGACTCCAGACTCACAGCAATGGTATTGACTCTTAACTGCCCTCTGGTTAATTAGGGATGGCAATAAACGCTGGCCTAGCAATGCCCATATGCTATGAATAAATAACTAAAACAATCCATTTTGATCAGCTACCTTTTACAGAATTAAAGGATTCTCCCTGGAATCAAATATAACCTCAAATAAACAGCTATTCAGTGATACAATCTAACTGTCTTCATTGTTCTCATGGCCATCTGCTAATTCTAAAGGATTCCCTTCAAAGGAAAATTGTCTCAATAGTGATTGTCATGAAAGGTGTAGCCACTCCCTTTCTGTCATGAAAGGTCACTCTTAGAGAAAGTGGGCAAATTAGAACAAGTGGTTACATAAGGAAAGCAGACTTGGTAAGAGTAATTTTGACTGAAGCAGACACTTAAGAGAATTTGATCTCTCCCTTTCCGGAAAAGCAGCCTTAAAGTCTGCCCTCTGCAGAATTTCCCTATTTCTTGAATAAGCCCTGTAGCCTGGTCAAAGCCATATTTCCTGGTAGTCCTTCTAGTTGGAGCTCAGCATCTGTTTTAATTCACCTGAGTGTGTCGCTAGCTGGGCCAGCATTTATTGCCCGTCCCTAGTTGCCCTTGAGAAGGTGGAGGTGAGCTGCTTTCTTGAATCACTGCTGTCCACGTGTTATAGTTATCCCACAATGCCCAAAGGGAGAAAGTTCTGAGATTTAGGACAAGTGACGCTGAAGGTATGGTGACACATTCCAAGTCAGGAAGGTGAGTGGTTTGTAAGGTGTGATGAAATCACAGATTAATCTCCTGGTGGAGCTCATTGAGTATGAGTTCCTTAGGAAGCTGGCAACCGCCCGCCCAGCTAGAGCTCATCACCGGAACCCTTTATAAAGCAGACCCAGGCCTTCCTGTGGTGAAGTGGTCGTGTCCCTACTCCTGGACCAGGAGGCTTGGGTTCAAGTCCCATCTTGTACAGAGGTATGTAATAACATCTCTGAACAGATTGAATAGAAAAATAAGTTAATTTTAAAAAAGCTTATCCAAAACAGGTGCAGGCAGCAAGCTATGGAGGGGGTCATCTCTGTCGATTGACCCGGTTCTGGAGTTATATTCGTGCCTGGGTGTCATTGGAGAGGGAGCACGAGGTGTCCATTGATGCTCTTGATGCCTTTTGAGAGAGCTGGGCACTGCGGGGGACACAATGCTTTATTTCCCCCTCCAACTCCATTTTGATATAACTCCTTGTTGCTTTCCCTAACCCCCACAATCCCCCTCACCTTTGATGGTTTGCTTTGTTTGCGAATGCTGAAGTGACTGATCAGCTGTGTTTTCCCTGGTAGTGGTTATTAGATAAAATAAAAATCAAGAAAAAAAAGTCAGGGTTATTTTGGTGGTGGGAAGGTTGCTCAGTTGCATGTATTAACTCTCGGGGTAGAAACGTAAAAAGAAAAAAATCACAAAAGAAAGGAAAAAAGCAGACCCAGGTGGTCTGTTGTGGTGATTAGGTAGTATCCCTACCTTTGAGTCTCACTTGCTACAGAGGTATGCAGTAACATCTCCAAGCAAGTTGATTAGAAAATTTAATACAGCATACCCAGTTAGCTTTGTGTCATAACACTTCTGAATATAAACAAAAAGCAGACCCAGGGATGGATCTATAGATGTTTCAGTAAATTGGACTATTATTTGAATGGTAAAATGTTGCAGCATGCTGCTGTGCAGAGGGACCTGGGTGTCCTTGTGCATGAATCACAGAAGGTTGGTCTGCAGGTACAACAGGTAATTAGGAAGGCAAATGGAATTCTTTCCTTCATTGCTAAAGGGATTAAGTTTAAAAGCAGAGAGGTTATGTTGCAGCTATGTAGGGTGCTGGTGAGGCCTCACCTGGACTATTATGTGCAGTTTTGGTCTCCTTACTTGAGAAAGGATATACTAGCATGGGAGAGGGTGCAGAGGAGGTTCACTAGGTTGATTCCAGAGTTGAGGGCGTTGGGTTATGAGGAGAGACTGAGTAGATGGGATTAAATTCATTGGAATTCAGAAGAACGAGCAGGGCTCTTAACAAAACACATAAAATTATGAAGGGAGTAGATAGGACAGAAGTAGAGGGGATGTTTCCACTGGCAGGTGAAACTCGGACAAGAGGACATAGCCCCAAGATTAGAGGGAGCAGGTTTAGGACTGAATTGAAAAGGAACGTCTTCACCCAGAGGGTCATGAATCTATGGAACTCCCTGCCCAGTGAAGTAGCTGAGGCTTCCTCAGTATATGTTTTTAAGGCTAAGAGAGATAATTTTTGAACAATAAAGGAATTAAGGCATTTTGTGAGAGGGCAGGTAAATGGAGCTGAGGTAATGAAGAGATCAGCCGTGATCTTATTGAATGGTGGAGCAGGCTCGAGGGGCCAGACGGCCTACTCCTGCTCCTAGCTCTTCTTTTCTGTTTGTCCTGGGCTGGAACTAACCTTTGTAGACCACAAGTTGTGGCTCTACTTTGGTTTTCAACAATAAATGATGTTCCTTTCCAGATGGGCTTCCTGAGTTATTACAGAGAGGAATTGCAAGTGGTGGTGTTCTGTGTTTTAGTTTGTAGTCAGTCTCTTCGTTGCTCTTATTCAGCTTTGTGTTTGATGTCATAGAGGAGGAATCGAAAGACATGCACTGGTCAAGTATCCAGTCAAAGTGATGAGTGACTGAACAGTCAAATCTTTCCTGCACATGGACAGTGGAACTGGCCAAAATGACCACTCATCGTCCTTCGAAGGCTTGCTTACTCCCTCCATCCCTCCCTCACGGCAACTCCAATCGGAGAATCTGTCTCTGGAGGAGCAGCAAGGTGAGGATAAAGGAGATCTATGATCGAAAGAGGAACTCGATCTCTCGCTTGCTCACTGCTCTGCTTTTGAGTCCTGTCCATGGCAACTTTGGGTTTAATGGAGAGAGATCACAGAAATGGAGGTGATAGAGATGTGGAAGGGGAAAAATCCTGGAGGAATTCTAAAACAAGAATGAGAATTTTCAAGTCAAGACAATGCTTGATTGGGAGGTCATGTGGGTCAGAAAGCAGGTCAATTGGCTAATGAGACAAGGTGCAAAACTTTATCTGCTCTTGGGAAATAAGGCACGGCAAGTGACTGAGGTGTTAGTGGGGGAGCACTTTAGGACCAGCGACCATACTTCTATTAGATTTAAAATAATGATGGAAAAGGATAGACCAGTTCTAAAAGTTGAAGTTCTAAAAGTAGAAAGGCCAACTTTGAAGGTATTAGGCAAGAGATTTCAAACGCTGATTGGGGGCAGATTTTCGCAGGTAAAGGGATGGCTGGAAAGTGAGAAGCCTTCAGAAATGAGATAACAAGAACCAGAGAAAGAATATTCCTGTCAGGGTGAAAGGAAAGGCTGGTAGATATAGGGAATGCTGGATGACTGAAGAAATTGAGAGTTTGGTTAAGAAAAAGAAGGAAGCATATGTCAGATATAGACAGGATAGATAGAGTGAATTCTTAGAAGAGTATAAAGGCAGTGGGAGTATACTTAAGAGGAAAATCAGGAAGGCAAAAAGGGAATATGAGATAGCTTTGGCAAATAGAATTAAGGAGAATCCAAAGGGTTTTTACAAATACATTATGGACAAAAGGGTAACTAGGGAGAGAATAGGGCCCCTCAAAGAGCAGCAAGGCGGCCTTTGTGCAGAGCCACAGAAAATGGGGGAGATAGTAAACAAGTATTTTGCATCAGTATTTACTGTGGAAAAGGATATGGAAGATATAGACTGTAGGGAAATAGATGGTGACATCTTGCAAAATGTCTATAATACAGAGGAGGAAGTGCTGGATGTCTTGAAATGCATAAAGGTGGATAAATCCCCAGGACCTGATCAGGTGTACCCGAGAACTCTGTGGGAAGCTATAGAAGTGATTGCTGGGCCTCTTGCTGAGATATTTGTATCATCGATACTGACAGGTAAGGTGCCGGAAGACTGGAGATTGGCTAACATGGTGCCACTGTTTAGGAAGGGTGGTAAAGACAAGCCAGAGAACTATAGACCAGTGAGCCTGACGTCGGTGGTGGGCAAATTGTTGGAGGGAATCCTGAGGGACAGGAAGTACATGTATTTGGAAGGACTGATTTGGGATTGTCAACATGGCTTTGTGCATGGGAAATCATGTCTCACAAACTTGATTGAGTTTTTTGAAGAAGTAACAAAGAGGATTGATGAGAGCAGAGTGGTAAATGTGATCTATATGGACTTAAGGTGTTCGACAAGGCTTCCCATGGGAAACTAGTTAGCAAGGTTAGATCTCACGGAATACAGGGGGAACTAGCCATTTGGATACAGAACTGGCTCAAAGATAGAAGACAGAGGGCGGTGGTGGAGGGTTGTTTTTCAGACTGGAGGCCTGTGACCAGTGGAGTGCCACAAGGATTGGTGCTAGGTCCACTGCTTTTTGTCATTTATATAAATGATTTGGATGTGAACGTAAGAGGTATAGTTAGTAAGTTTGCAGATGACATCAAAATTGGAGGTGTAGTGGACAGTGAAGAAGGTTACTTCAGATGACAACAAGGTCTTGACCAGATGGGCCAATGGGCTGAGAAGTGGCAGATGGAGTTTAATTCAGATAAATGTGAGGTGTTGTACTTTGGGAAAGCAAATCTTTGCAGGACTTATACACTTACTGGTAAGATCGTCTGGAGTGTTGCTGAACAAAGAGACCTTGGAGTGCAGCTTCATAGCTCCTTGAAAGTGGAGTCGCAGGGGGCTGTTTTCCCTGGAGCGTTGGAGGCTGAGGGGTGACCTTATAGAGGTTTACAAAATTATGAGGGACATGGATAGGATAAATAGGCAAAGTCTTTTCTCTGGGGTGGAGGAGTCCAGAACTAGAGGGCATAGGTTTAGGGTGAGAGGGGAAAGATATAAAAGAGACTTAAGGGGCAACGTTTTCTCGCAGAGATTGGCACGTGTATGAAATGAGCTGCCAGAGGAAGTGGTGGAGGCTAGTACGATTGCAACATTTAAAAGGCATTTTGATGGATATATGAATAGGAAGGGTTTTGAAGGATATGGGCGAAGTGCTAGCAGGTGGGACTCGATTGGGTTGGGATATCTGGTTGGCATGGACGGGTTGGACCGAAGGGTCTGTTTCCATGCTGTACATCTCTATGACTCTATGACTTACTGCGAGTTAAGTCACACTCAGTTTGCGGATTGTGAATATGGTCTAGATAGTTGTGTCTGTGGGTCTTCACAGTTTTGTAAGAGAGCAAAACCCAAGCTGACCAGTGCAATCATTTTTGCCATATTCAGCTGCAGCGCCGATGGACCAATAGCCTGCAGCTGGATATTTCCATTTACTCTGAGGCTAACCCTCAGTCCAGTCAATAGTTCAAATTGCAAAAAAAATCGCTCACTCTACCTGACTCCAAAACCGAACAGAAGAGAGATGAGCAGCTGAGACTGTGCTCAAATCACCGTTAATCAATTATTTAAAAAGAATAATGCCCTCAGGACGAATTAAGGTTAAGATTGCTTAGGATAAATACATAAATAATTAACATCATCCTGTTTCTGTGAAGGAGGAGTGCTCCAAAAATATGCTGTAAATTTTCGGCCTTTGTCGAGGCTTGTATGAGGTGCAACAGTGTGGTTGTTCTGTTCGAAAGGTTAAGAGGTTTGTAAATTAGATTTATTAAGTTGCTAACAAGTGATGAGCCTGTTACCCCATTAATACTTTGCAATTCCAGCCAGCTGCAGTACACAAATTCTCACATAAATTTTCATTATTTGCTCCAATGCTTTCTGCAGACATTTCGTGTAAATTAAATGCAGGTTGATAGTAATTGCAGCTGAGTTTCTCTGCACACCATCATAGATCAGTCCTTGTTATTCACTCTCTCATCAATGCTGTCAGAAATATTACAATGTGGGAGGAAGCCATTCAGCCCCACTGTGTCTGCACTGAATCTCTGATTGCGCATTATGAATTAGTGTCACTCTCACATCTTCTCGACATGTCCCTGCACATGGTCTCGGTTGAACCTGCCTCCCCCACACTTCCAAACACAGCATTCCACACTCTGACTACTTGCTGCATGAAGGAGTTTGTTTTTTTTTACACCTCAAGTTTGCTTCTTCTACAAATTCCTTTATGTTTGTGTCCTCTGGTCCTCAATCCTTTTCTCAATTGGAATAGTTTATCCCTATCTACTCTATTTCCATTCTTTATGATTTTGAAAACTTCTATCAAATTTCCTCTGAGCTTTCTTCTCTCCAGGGAAAGACTTCCCAACATCACCAAACTATTCATAGGGGCAGGAATAGGCAATTCAGCCCCTCCAGCCTGTTCCACTATTCAATGAGATCATGGCTGATCTGTGGTCTAAACCTTGACATTCAATGGTGTTACCATCATTGAATTCCCCTACTATCAACATCCTGGGGGGTTATCATTGATGAGAAACTTAACTGGACTCACCACATAAACAAGAGCAGGTCAGAGGCTAGCAATGTTGTGGCGAGTAGCTTACCTCCTGACTTCCCAAAGCCTGTCTACCCTCTTCAAGGCACAAATCAGGAGTGTGATGGAATACTCCCCACTTGCCTGGATGAGTGCAGCTCCAACAACACTCAAGAAGCTTGACAGCATTCAGGACAAATAGCCCGCTAGATTGGCACCACATCCACAAATGACCACTCCCTCCACCACTGACACTCAGTAGCAGCAGTGTGTACCATCTACAAGATGCACAGCAGAAATTCATCAAAGACCCTCAGACAGCACCTTCCAAACCCATGATCACTTCCATCTAGAAAGACAAGGCAATGCATACATAGGAACGCCACCCACTGCAAGTTCCCTTCCAAGCCACTCACCATCCTGACTTGGAAATATATCGCTGTTCCTTCACTGTTACTAGGTCAAAATCCTGGCATTTCCTCTCAAGGGGCATCGAGGATCAGTCCACAACATGTGGACTACAATAGTTCAAGAAAGCAAATTGCCACCATCTGTTCAGGTCAACTAGGGACAGGCAATAACTGCCAACCAGCCAGTGATACCCATGTCACAAAGGAATAAAAAAGTGTAACTATGTGATTACACAACCGAGGACATCAATTAGCAGGAGTGACTGATAATCAGGATAAGTGATTCATATAGGAATCATCATTAACAGGAAAATAACTCCATTTGTTGTCAACAATTATTCTTTAACAAACAACAAACATTATCCTTCTTATTCTTCTAAATTTCAAGATGGCGGCACAGTAGGTTGTGTTTGGGCTGGGTCCATCTGCTTCAGGCCAGCCGCTTTCTTTATCTCTCTCTCTCTCCCCTTTTCGTCTTTTTTTTCATCTTCCTGACGTCATGGGGAGGCTGGAGTGGTGTCGATGGTGACTCCTAGTTAATAGGCCGGATACGTAGACTTCTGGAATGGCAGCAGGGCCTTAGCTGCAGTGACAGGAGAGCATTAACTCCTGGCTATGGTAGGCCCGGAGCATCGACTCTTTTGGTGGTGGTGGGTCGTTACTGTGTTGGTGTTGATGCTTGGAGCAGGACCTCCTGGCGGCAGTAGGCCCGGAACGTGGACCTAGCAGAAGTCCTGGAGCCATGTTAGGACACTGGTCGATGAAGACAAAGTCTCCTTAAGTACTTTCTTTTTCGTACCTCAAATGGCACCAGATTGTGGCAACAGAACACTTCTCACAGTATCTCCTGAGGTACACGTGACAATAAATTATTCATTCATTCAAAAACACATTGTTCAGAACTGCTTTGTAAAGTAAGTGATAATCCTTTAAAACCCTAAACATAAAACACATACATTTGCAAATAAGATAGACAAAAGAGATAGTTTGACACAAATATTATAGCTGGAAAAACATAGAGAGAAACATATTATGTAGTTCAAGTCCAGATGACAATGGTGGAATAAGTTGTTTCTCACAGTTCCTTTGATTGTTTTATTTTCAATGATGGTGAAGTGATGTTGTCTACAGGGTGATGGTTGATCTTCAGTTCAATCGTTGACCAGTTGAATGCCATCTTTTACTAGCTACCTGACGAAGGAGGAATGCTATGAAAGCTTGTACTTTTACGTAAACCTGTTGGACTATAACTCGTCATTGTGTGATTTTTAACTTTGTCCACTACCGTCCAACCCCAGCAATTCCACATCACATTTTATTGTAAAAAAACTCTCTCATTTTAAGATCTCCTAAGCTTTGTTTTTTCACTCAGAGGGTGAGATGAGGAGCGATGTTTCAAGCTTGCAGGCCTTTGGATGTCTCTGGGTGCATTGTACTCACAGGTCCATAACAAAGTGCAGCTGGACCAATCTGAAGGCTGTTGCTTGGCAGTTTTTCTTTAACACATAGACACCTGGTGCTACTTTGCCTCATAAAGTATCCGCTTCACTGCCCCAAAAGGCAACAAAATCTTGTGCAGCTAAAGTTAGGGTTGCACAGTCCTATTTGATCTTGAAGTTATAATAAGTGTCTGGTATTTTTAGCTATATAGCAGTCCAATTTGCACTTACTAGCTTGTAGTTGAAAAGCAAAAAAAAAGTTCCTTACAAAGAAGAGAGTTGTTTTTCTCCCAGAGGGTGGTGTGAATTTGGAACTCTCTGCCTTAGAAAGTGGGGCAATTGAATTCTTTTAAGGCAGAGGAGAATGGGATTCTTATTAGGCGACAGAATCGAGAGGCCGTTGGGAATGTGGAAGTCAAAACACAAACTGATCAGCGATGACCTCATTGAATAGCAGAGCAAACTGACGGGCTGAATGGCCTTCTTCTGCTCCTATGTCTTATATTGAACATCATTTGGAAAAAAAAAACACTGAGGGCAGCAAGGGAACTGGATGCAATATCATTGATCATCATCAGCAAAGAGGCTCAGTGGCAGAACTGAGTGGTGAGAGATCCAAAGTAAGGGAATAAACTCCCTCATCGTGTCCCCAGCTATCGAACAGTCCTGTTGTCATGGTGAGGATACTGGGAGAAAGTGAGGAATGTAGATGCTGGAGATCAGAGTCAAAGAGTGTGGCACTGGAAAAGCACAGCAGAGTCAAAGTTTTGGAGCATAAGCCTTATAAAGGGCTTATGCCCGAAACATCAATTTTCTTGCTCCCTGTGCTTTTCCAGCGCCATACTTTTCGAATGGTGAGGCTACCGTTGTCTGTGTGTTATGGAGTTCTCTCAGCTTGTAAAGGGAATAAATCCAGGACAGAACCTGAAGCTTGCACTTCGCTGTCTGTAAGGCAACCAGCAGCAGCAGAATTGTCCTCCATCTCAACCAATGAACCCATGGCGCAGCATAATTTAACCTGTGACATTTTTTTCCCCAAATGTCTTTGTTTCACCATTGGCAAACGTCTTCAACTTATCTAGCCTCCAATGTACTGGAATGCTCTCCCTTAAACCCTTTGGTCTCTCTCTCTTTTCCTTTGTCCTATTTTGAGACATGTTATGACATTAAATCCAAGGTCTCGATCATAATTTGAAGGCGGGCTCCCTGTAAATGTCAGAGACAAACCTGTTTCCACTTGGCTGCCTAGTCCCACGTAAATCTTTCAGCTGATGGACCTTTAATTATTATAAGATGAAATTTCAGTCATTCTCAAGAAGATGCCACATTGTTCACTAATAGGAGACCGCCCGTAGTCTGCATCACTGGTAATATCACCAGGAGAGGTGGTAGTGCTGTTGGTACTCTACTGAATACATTGAGCTCAGTGACCTGCCTGGACAACCAGTATAGTACCAGGCCATGTCGATGTGGGTAGGGAACAGGGGGCATGTCATATAGACAAGACAGGAAGGTGGGACACAGGGAGGGAATTCTGTGGGATAAGAGCATGGGGCTGTCAATAAATGGCATTGAAGACCCAGAAAGGAAGCAAGCCCCCTTCGGTGATCAAGGGCAAAATTGTTTTGGACTGCAACTTGGATGCAAGCATCTCCTGTCATCTGTTAAATCTGAGTGGCAGGATGATGGGTCCTTTCACTAGGCATTAGAGACTTCCCCTCCCACTTGTAAAATCACATAGCATCCTCTGTACAGGTTCACCTGCCTGCTTTCCCACCCACTGGTGGTCATACAATCCAGTGTATTAATGTTGTGTGGTTTGAGTACCAAACCAACTGTATTCACACAGTTCATCGTAGAAGAACTGAGTGGTATTTAGTTATTTAAACTGTGGGAATATAGGAGTTAAAGGTCTTCGATAATAACTGCTGCATTGCTTCTTAATTATTAACACTCTCACCTTTGAGTCCGAGGTTGTATGTTCAAGTGCTACTCAAGGGTCTTGGGTATAATGTCTAGGTCAATACTCTGCAGAAGGCCATTCAGCCCATCAAGTTTCCTCTGCCATTCAATGAGAGCAGTTTGTGTTCTGAACTCCATACTCCCAGTAGAAAGTGAGGACTGCAGATGCTGTAGATCAGAGCTGATAATGTGTTGCTGGAAAAGCGCAGCAGGTCAGGCAGCATCCAAGGAGCAGGAGAATCGACGTTTCGGGCATGAGCCCTTCTTCAGGAATCAGGACTCCCAGTGTCTAGGTCAACACTCTGCTGCAGTACAGTGCTGCATTCTCAGAGATGCCAATTTTGAGAAGGGTGCAAAAGCAGGTGAATGTAAACATGAGACACAAAAAGTCACCAGGGGCTCAAATTCAAAAAAGAAATCTTGAGGAGTTCTGGCTAAAATACATCCCTCAGTCAACATCACTAAAAAATGATTAATCTGGTAGCTATCTTTACTTATTTGTTGAATCTTGCTACGTACAAAGGGGCAATTGTGGCTCACACTTCACAACAATAGCTTACAAGTCCAAGCCCCACTCCGGCAGATTCTGGAGAATTCAATAAAGATTTGGAATTAAGAGTCTAACAATGTGCATGAGTCCATTGTTGGAAAAACCCATCTGGTTCACTAATGTCCTTTGGGGAAGGAAACAACCATCCTTACCTGGTCTGGCCTACATTTGACTCCAGACCCACAGCAATGTGGTTGTTTCTCAACTTCCCTCTGGGTAATTAGGGTTGGGCAATAAATTTTGGCCCAGCCAAAGATGCTCTCATCCCATGAATACATTTTTAAAAGAAAATTCAAGAGACTGGAAGGTATTTTGGAATTTCCTGAGGTTTAAAAACATCATATAAATGCAAGTTCCCTCTGTGCAGTTTAACGGTTTAAGGAACTTGCCACACGAACATCACAGTCTTTTTGGGCCCAGTACTTTTCACTGTTCCAGTTTCAAGTAATGTCATTAATCTAACTGCCCTTTAAATCATCCGGGAATTCCGGCATGAACCCAAGAGAATGAAAGGAAACAAGTAAAGTAAGTTAAATTGTTTGGACACAAACACAAAGATGAATGTGGTTGAATGAGCCTGTCGCAGGGTTGAAGTTTACACAATAAATGTACAGAGATGGTAACATAATCAAAAGGTAAGAAGAAGGGAGATTTATCCACACAGTACCTTATAATGTATACCACATTATTTACAGTACATCTTTATTGTAGACGTCTCAAAAAAATACAATTCTTTTGTTTTACAATAAAGCCAGTATTTATGTTGCAATTTTTATTTCACAAGCAATTGAAACTGCCAAAAGTTTTAATGAAATAAACAAGCTTTTCTTAAGTATCAGAAGTCACCTGACAAAGGAGCAGCGCTCTGAAAGCTTGTGATTCAAATAAACCTGTTGGACTACAATCTGGTGTCATGTGACTTCCAACTGTGTACCCAACCCAACACTGGCACCTCTACAGCATAGCTTTTTCTTTAACACCAGTGTTGTTCTCTGACCCACATGTATTGGCCATAATAAAATTTAAGTATTTGGCAACATTTCAAACCTTTTTCAGTCTAGTTCACCAGGTAGGAATCTATGCTAAAATAAGTTTCATTATTTAACACAAGTAAATTCATACAATATTTTAAAAAATTAGATTTACAAGTATGCCGTGAGATACTGATTTTATACACACTGTAACATGAACAGTATACTGAGTTCAGTAGAAAGTTGTTTCAAAGTGAATATTGCTTCATGTAAATTAAAAAAATACAGATTTATACTTTAATCTAAGTCACAGGTGCAGAACATTTAAATTCAGCAGTCATAATGCATCACAGGGTTGTGCGATGTCTAAATCAGTCCTTGTGTTAAAATGATCTTCAACCTGGTGTCTCAACTGATATTAAGGCCAAGATTGTTAGTACAGAAATTATTTTTCAACACAGTGTTTCTCAAATTGGAGTATCACAACCACCTTCTCAAGGACAATTAACAATCACACTCATGTACAAATAAAGAAAATTGACACAAAAATAATAATTAATATCAGGAGAAAAACTGTAGACAGTGAAAGCGTCTGCAGCATTATATTTGAGATAAATGAGTTCGGAGCAGCTGGATGAGGAGACAATGGCCTAAAGGTATTAGTGCTGGACTTTTAATCCAGAGAGTCAGGTAATGTTCTGGGGACCCAGGTTCAAATCCCACCATGACTGATGATGGCATTTGAATTCAATTTTAAAAATCTGGAATTAAGGGTCTAATGATGACCATGAATCAATTGTCAATTGTCGGACAAACCCATCTGGCTCACTAATGTTTTTCAAGGAAGGAAACTGCCATCCTTACCTGGTCTGGCCTACATGTAACTCCAGACCCACAGCAATGTGGTTGACACTTAACTGCCCTCTGGGCAATTAGGGATGGGCAATAAATGCTGGCCTGGCCAGACACACCCTCATCCTGTCAATGAATAAAAACAAAACTCCTTCAACAGAAGTTTTGATAGATATGTTCAAAATCATGAGGGGTCTAGACTCAGTAGACAGAATGAAACTGTTTCAATCAGTGAAAAGTTTGAGAATCTGTTTGGACTGTTAAAAGAAAGAAGAGACAACATGAAGAGAAACACAGTGAGTGGATAGGATCTGGAATGTGCTGCCTGAGATTGTGGTGGAGGCAGGTTCTAAGAGGAATTAGGTCTGAAGAAAAACTGCAGGGCCACAGAGAATGGGCAAAGGAGTAGGTCCAGATCAGCTGCTCTTTTAGAGAACCATTACAAACATGAATGGCCAAGACTGTAAGACACCAGAGCAGAAGTAGGCTATTCAGCCCATCAAGCATGCTTTGCTGTTCAATGAGATCATGATTGATCTGGTAATCCTCAACTCCACTTTCTGCCTTTTCCATATAAGCCATGATGCCCTTCCTGATATGAAATCTATATCCACCTTGAACATAAAAACATTAAAACACTATGCAGTAAGGAATTCTACAGATTCACTCCCCTCAGAGAAGAAATTTCTCCTCATCTCTGTTTTAAATGTGTGATCCCCTTATTCTGAACTTATTCCCTTTGGTCCTAGATTCTTTCACTTTTCCAAATGACCTCTTTCTGTGCCACAGTCATTCTAGGTTTAACAATGGAGCAATTCAGTAAGAGGCAAATAATAATCCAGAAAATGCTCTTGTCCCCACCAATATTACAAAGAGAGGCACTTATGAGAAATGTATTAAGTTATTGTGTAGCAGGACGTAATTTCAACCATGTTTTATTATTGAGTCCTGTTACAATTAAGGTAGGACGATTTCTCCAAAGCACAACAATGTGCCAAATTAAAATAGATAATAGAGAGGCTGGGCAGAAAGGTTTAGGCTTTGTATTAGTTCCAAAGAAATTAAATCCATTTCTAAAAAGCCTAATCAAGATGAAATAATCTGCTAAAAAGCAGGAAAATAATCCAAGAAATACATTGACAGTTAGAGTTTCGGGAAATACTGGACACTCCAAGGAGCTCTTTAGCAAGTTCGAATTTAATAGTGGAAATCCTTTTTTTAAAAAAAAGTCATGCAATTTTGAGACAAGGGCAAAACTAAAATTTACTTATCGTTGTCCATCTATGAAGACAGCAGCTTCAGAAGTGTACGATCACATTATCCAAATTTTAATAGGGCTGTCTTTTCTTGCAATGACCTTTGTGCAAAAAAAAACTGAGAAGTGTCATAACCTCTGATGATCCAAACAATGCCTTGTACTGCCGAGAAAGCTTGCCTTGTCTTCATCCCGTTACTAATATCAGTGTTGGCCAGAACAGCTGCCTGTGCTGGTGTTGTTGCTGCTTCTTTTGTTCCATTCAACAAAGATCAATGGTACAGTGACGAACATGAATATTATCCCAACAGCTAGAAAAGCCATAGCCTGGATAAAGTAAAAGTTCACAGGTAAATTACCTCTCATTCACTGAAGTAAGTGATGGTCAGTATTTAAATCATCAGCAGCATGCATTTCTGAGAGATGTGCCAGATGCCACTCTGCTAGGATTTGCAGATTTGATATTTTAGCAGAGTGAGCATTAAGAGCATCAATTGCTAGCATCATCAGTAAGATGCCAGCGCACAACGTTCAATCATTGCAAAATGCTATTAATACAGCTTTATGATAACATATATGGGGAGGTGATGGCCTACTGGTATTATCATTTGACTATTAATCCAGACACCCACGTAATATCCTGGGGACTTAGGTTCAAATCCCTCCATGGCAGATGGTGGGATAAACCTGGAATAAAGGGATCAATGCTGACCATTGCTGATTGTCAGAAAATCTCATCCGGTTCACTGATGTCCTGTAGGGAAAGAAACTGCTGGATTACAGGTGACTGCAGACTCATAGCAACGTGGCTGACTTTGGGCAGTTAGGGAAGGGCATTAAATGCTGACTTAGCCAGTGATGGCCACATTCCAGAAACAAATTTGAAAAATCATTTCGGCCTAAACAACAAAGACAAACCCATTGCAAGAAACATGTCAATGTGGATTCTAAATAATTAACCTGTAGCATTTGTTGTGCTATCTATTCCAAAAAATCTCGACAATTTCTCCCATCAAATACTCACTGGGTTGAAAACTCAAGAATTGATCCAATATCACATGTTGGACTGCAGCATCTATTCAGCACACAATACAGCTCAGAATGGATTATAAGGTACCAGCATGGTTCCCACCACTGGGGCCAAAGGGAGGTGCTAACTTGCTTCAGTTGTCAGGCTGACCCTTGGCTAATTCTCCTCAGCAGTAAACGATAAAGTGGCTGCTATCCCATCAATGACACATGAAGAGTTGATGGCCAATTGGAAGGCCTGTAGCTCAACAGTGCCACCGGGAATGGTGGCCACTACTGGAGCTACACTTGGTGGTTGAGATTGCACTGAGGGCCTTTGCGAGGGAAAACAGGATTGATGAGGCAGATCGCAACCTCGCTACAGGCAGGAGCAGGCATTGCTCTCTGGGAAGTGGGGTAGAATCATAGAACACCAAGTGTGGAAATAGGCCATTCAGCCTATCGAGTCCACAGTGACCCTCCGAAAAGCATCCTACCCAGACCCACAAGTAATTCAGCTAGCCTGCACAGCTGTGGATTTTGGGTGGAAACTGGAGAAAATCCATGCAGATGTGGGAAGAATGTGAGTGAGTGAGAGTGTGTGTGCGTGCATGTGTGTAAGTCTGAGAGTGAGAGATCCTCCCACCTGCCAGAGGTTCTAAAGTCATAATAAAAAACCGGGAGAGAGGGAGAAGAGATCCTTAATTGGTCACTGATGTGCTTTAATTTAGTTTTGAACAAGCTTTCCCACTGCTAATGTGAAAGTAAGTTAGGAGAATGTTGAGCATATCAGCCACCACCTTCCTGCCTCTACCCATACACTGAACCCCCTGTTGTTTAAGCTAGATATGTCTCAATTGCCTGCAAGGTAAAGTCCTACCAGATCAGAAAGCTGCTCTCTCATTAGAAAGGGGGAGTGTGTGTGTGTGTGAGACTTCTGGTAGTTTAACCTGAGGTTCCCCAAATCTCTAGTGAGAGAAAAGATTGAGAGTCCTTAAGGGTAACCTCAGCTGGTGTGGGAATTGAACCCACACTATCAGCATCATTCATCATCACTACGCAGCCCACTGAGCTAGCTAGCCCCCTATTAACTGTGAGACATATACAGTGGATTCCTGCTTTAGCTGCAGAACAGCTTTCCTCTTCTTCAGACAGGATGGTTGCACTGCAAAAGGTCGGCACTCAGAAGAAGGAAGGTGCAAGGAGAAGCAGGCTTGTGATACAAGTATTTTTCAGAACGAACTAGGCAGCAATGTTAACATGCATAAATCTTAAAATTGATGAACACATAATATCAAATATACATACCCCTTTTCTTTGCCAGCTGTTTTGAGGCTCATTCTTTACAAGTTTTAAATATAAGGATGCAGGAAGAATGAAGATCAGCATGTTAGCCGAAGTCGAGCCTGTACCACAGAAAAGACAGATCATTTGAAAGGTTTATTAAACACAGCACAATGAAAATGAAATTAAGTTACTCAAAACATTGTGAAGCAGCATACACTAAAATAGATACTTCAACTTACCAATAACAGCAAATACATCCATTATCGATGGAATGTATATAACCAAAAGGCTGCTACCAGTGAGAAGAAAGAATGTAATAATAAAGTGATGGAGCCATCGGAATTTCCCCTTTAACACCAACAAGACAATTGAAGAGCGGACCTGTGCAAATAAAAATAACACCTGCATTTAGCAAATTCTATTAAGATAATCAGTAGCACAGCCAACTACCTTCAATTCAGTCTCTCTCAGAGATGTACAGCATGGAAACAAATACTATTGTCCAACTCAGCATGACGACCAGATATCCTAAATAAATCTAGTCCCATCTGCCAGTATTTGGCCCATATCCCTCCAAACCCTTCCTATTCACATACCCATTTAGATGCCTTTTAATTGCTGAAATTGTACTACTTCCTCTGGCAGCTCACTCCATACACGCACACCCTCTGCATGAAAAAGTTGCCCCTTTAGGTCCCTTTTAAACTTTTCCCATCTCACCTTAAATATAAGCCTTCTAGTTCTAGATTCCCCTACCCCAGGAAAAAGACCTTATCTATTGACCCTATCCATGCCTCTCATGATTTTATAAACCTCTATAAGATCACACCTCAGCCTCCAACACTCCAGAGAAAATAGCCCCAGCCTATTCAGCCTTTTCCTATAACTCAATACCTCCAACCCTGGCACATGCTTGTAAATCTTTTCTAATTCTTTCAAATTTGACAACATCCTTTTGCTAGCAGGGAGACCAAAACTGAAAGCAGTATTCCAAAAGTGGTCTCAGCAATGTCCCATAGAGCCGCAACAGCACCTAGATGGGTATATGAACAGGAAGGGTTTGGAGGAATATGGGCTGGGTGCTGTCAGGTGGAACTAGATTGAGTTGGGATACCTGGTCAGCATGGACGGGTTGGACCGAAGGGTCTGTTTCTGTGCTGTACATCTCTATGATTCTATAACATGAAACCCTAACTCCTATATTCAATGCTCTAATCAATGAAGACAAGTGTACCAAATGTCCTCTTCATCCTGTTTAACTGTGACAGATATTTGGTAAATGAGGGAGTCAAGAATTAAGGGAGGAATGAGGAAAATGCAATTGAGACCACAAGTAATTGGCTATGGTCTTACTGAATGGCCAAATTATTTGCACCTAAGTCCTATGTTCTGAAAAGGAGTTACATTGAACTTGAAATGTTAACTGTTTCTCTTTCTGTAGATAGCAGCAGACTGAATTTCTCCAACATTCTCTGTGAGACTGTGGATATACTGAGTGTGAAATACCAGCTGCAAATTACACCATATATAAAGAGCTGCATTGCTGAAGCATCACAGTTGAAGGCTATCCGACAGAATGATGCTTTTTGTGGGAATGCAAAGGGAAAGGAATCTGAGGACCACTGTTGATTTTGGAACAAATTTTTTAAGACAAAATTGATCAAATGATTTAAATTTAACAGGTAATACTCACTGTGAACAGAAGGACTGGAACAGTTAGAACTACAGCTGTTATTACAGCCAAGCGAAGTATCAAAATGAGTTTGTCACCATGATCACGGTAAGATAAAAGCAGCTCCTCATTAACCGTGTCTGTGAGGAAAGAAAAAGTAACCAGGTGTATAATTATTTCTTGTTGTCATTGGCTTGTTTATCGATTTCCAAACAAACCTAGGAAATATTGCAGTATCATTCTCGTTATTATTGTTTCATAATTTATTACCAATCTCCTACTTCCAGGATCAATTAAATGAATCACACCCATTACGAAAGAAATATGAATACTGTTTTGGTTACATACTGAGTCAGCTTTTAAAGTAATGGGGGAAAACAAAAATAATGTCAGTCCGATTACTTTCTGTCTTGTGTTTAAGATAAGAATACTGAGATTTTGAACATCCTGAGGACAGTTGTTCGGATGGATCACATGGCAGAATCCAGACCTTGGGGTCACAGTTTAAAAATCAAGGTTTACCCATTTAAAACAGTGATGAGAGAGAAAGAAAATTATTTTGGAAAGTTATGAGTGTTTTGAGTCCTTTCCTCAAATAGCAGTGGATGCAGAGCCTTTAAATATTTTTACAGTAGCAGTAGATAGAATCTTGGTGAGTAAGGGAATGAAAAATTGTTGGGGACATGCAAATATGTAGAGTTGAGAGTTAAATCAGATCAGCCATGACCCTGCTGAAGGGAGAATCAGCCTTTAAAAGGCTGTGTGCCCTCCTCTTGTACCTTGTTCTTATATTTTCATCTCAACAACATTTCAAAGTAAAGTACTGGCCTCCCATAACCTCAAACAAACCATCATCCTTATGATAAGACAATAAGATTAGGAACAGAATTAGGCCATTCAGCCCATCGAGTCTGCTCCACGTTTCATCATTGCTGATATATTTCTCGAACACATTCTCCTGCCTTCTCCCTGTAACCATTCATCCCCTTACTAATCAAGAAGCTATCCATCTTTGGCTTAAATACACTCATTAACGTGGCCTCCGTAGTCTTCTGTGACATGGAGTTCCACATATTCTGGCTGGATAAATTCCTCCTCATCTCAGTTCTAAAGGGTCATTCCCTTCACTCTCAGGCCATGCCCTCAGGTCCTAGCCTCTAATACTAGTAGAAACATCTTCTCCACGTCCACTGTGCCCTGGCCTCTCAGTATTTTTTTAGTTTCAATGATATTAACTCTTAGCTCCTTCACAACTCTACCACACCCTCACTGTAAAAATTGTAGGCAAACTGAAATCCAATCTTTTCAGGAAAATAAATATACACTTTTTGTTCAGAACTGATTAATTTGGAAAACTGAATAATCTGACAAAGTAATTGAAGCGTGCCTAGATGGAGGCAGTAATGAGTCATTCTGATGCTTGCTTTTGAACTAAAGCTGATGCCATTTCAATTCCCCGCAGGAGTTAAACTTTAGCATCTTGACTGACTCTGCTGTGATGTTGAGCAATAGTGGAATGCAGTGGTGGTGTTGGAAATCATTTTACAATCTTTCAAGATTTAATGAAATCATGATAATGTCTCAACAGCAATTCAATTTATAGGCAGGGGAGCTCGGGTAATACAAACTAAAAGGGACATGAACAGAGAAAATTTAGAAGGTGGACTGGGTGGGGGGGGATGGGGGCAAATGCTGCAATAAAGGCACAGGCTATGAAAGCAAGGAGGACATGCCAAACCTTGAGAAAACAATGATTTGGCCTCAGCTGGACTACTATGTACAATGTTTGGTGCTGCACCTAGGATGGATACGAAGTCTTTCGAGATATCTAAGAAGAAACTGACGAGAATAATTTGAGGCACCTCAATTATTTGAATAGATTGGACAGCCTGATTGACTTGTCTCAAAGGGAAGGCTGAGAAGAGACTTAACAGAATTATTCAAAAATCATGTAAAATACAGACAGAACAGGTTGGGAGAAACTTCCCATGAACACAAGGGTCAAGAATCAGAAGATGCTGATTTAAGATGATAGGCAAAGAAGCAATGATGATAAGAGAATATATTTTCATGCAGATTAGGATCAGGAATGCAGATGCCCGAGGAGGGGAAAGCAAATTCAATCATAGTTTTCTAAGGGGAACTGGACAAGCACTTTGAGAGGAATTGCGAAAGTGGAGGGCAAAAGGGAAGGGACAGGGGAGTGAGTCTGACTCAGCTACATTTGCAGAGAGACAGCATAAGCAGAATGGCCCAATGGTCTCCTTTGCTTTAACCATCTTCTGGTTCCAGGAATGAAAACAAAAATTGCTGGAAAAGCTCAGCAGGTCTGGCAGCATTTGTGGAGAGAAATCAGAGTTAATGTTTCGGGTCTGGTGACCTATCCTCTGAGGTGTCCACAGAACGTTCTGAAGAAGGGTCACCAGACCCGATACATTAACTCTAATTTCTCTCCACAGCTGCTGCACCTGCTGAGATTTTCCAGCAATTCCTGTTTTTGTTTCTGATTTCCAGCATCCACAGTTCTGTCAGTTTTGTCTGATTTCAGGACTTTGAATCTGGGCAAAATATATGAACACTTACTGTAGAAGGTCAGGTACCCAAATATTGCTGTAAGCAGGTAGATGGCAAACATTGAGAAGAAGGATATCGTTGAAACAACCTGCATTTTTTTGCATGTGTGACTGAAAAACAAAAATATTCAATTTATACTCAAGGCCACTAGTCACAAATTCATATTAAATACATTTTTAACTGAATATACTTACTCTTTAAGCTCACGATAGATGGGCAGTACTGACGGATGACAGACAAAGGCAAAGGCCATAGTGGGCAAAGCATAAACTGTCTGGAAAATAAAACAACAATTCAAATTGACATATAAATACTAACCAAAATCAACTACAAAATAAGCTTAAAAGATTACAAAACATCTGAGTGTGCGCACACACACACACACACATTTCAACAGAAAACACTGTACTGTTGGGAATATTTTAAACTGAACAAGTTGTTTAATTCATTTTGGGAAAAATGGGTACTGGCACACGTTCTGTCAAATCATTCAAAATTAACCACCCACCAGGGGCAGATGAAGGGCCGAGGGCTATCAGTGCTGGATTGTTAAACCGGTGATCCAGGGACCTGGGTTTGAATCCGACCACGGCAGATGGTGGAATTTGAATTCAATAAATATCTGGAATTAGGGGTATGATGCTGACCATGAAGCGATTGCTGATTGTTGGAAAGAACCCATCCAGTTCACTAATGTCCTTTAAGCAAGCAAACTACCGTCCTTACCTGGTCTGGCCTACATGTGATTCCAGACCCACAGCAGTGCGATTGACTCTTAACTCTGGGATCTATTTAGGGATGGGCAATAAATGTCATCTCGCTGGTGACACACTCATCACAAAACTACAACTAGTAAGAAGCCAGCACTGATATACTCAATTTGCAAGCTGTCGGGGGGTGGGGGGGGGAGCAAGCTGGGGGGGGGGGGGGGGGGGAGGCGCTAGGGCACAGAAACATAGATATAAGATTAAATGTATGTGATTTAGCAGAGTGAGGAAAAAGAAGGGTTATGAAGTTTATGTTACATTATATTGTCAACATTTGTAACTTCTTGTTCTTCAGTGATTACCAGCAATCTGCTCGAAGATCTTTTCCAGCACCAGTTTGGAGCTGAGGTCTGCAGGATACAAAGGAGTCCTGCAGATTAACTATCCAAGTGCCCCCCTCTCCCCCACACAATTTTTGTCTTGTGTGTGGCCTATTCATTTGAAGCTGGATTGTTTTTAATTTTGTTGTACAACCGGCCCATCAGTAGCATTTTAAAGGGGATAACTTCTGAGTTGCTTGCTTCCAGGTTGCTACACCCCAATGCATAAGGAACATTGTTTGCTACTCATTCATTTTGCCCTGTCTTCCTCTACACGTGTTGATATAACATTCATAATCGTAAAAATTACAGCGAGATCTCCCAACACGTCTTATTGCAATGGCAACATAGTCATGGAGTTGTATATCACGGAAACAGACCCTTCGGTCAAACTCACCCATGCTGATCAGATATCCTAAATTAATCAAGTACCATTTGCCAGCATTTGGCCCATATCCCTCTAAACCTTTCCTATTCTTGTACGCAATATGTACTCTTAGTATTGGGAATACCTAATGATATTACTTTAGGAAAAGAAACCCTGGCATTCTTTCAAGTTCAAACAATTATCAAGTAATGGAAGCAAAAGACTGATACCTTATCATTCCAGACAAAATATTCTGGTGTACACGTAATTGTACAAACAAGGTCCGTAATATTAGTTGATACTGAAGTATCGCAGGAAAGTTGTGTCTGTTTGTAGATAACCTGAAATCAAGGAAAACAATCACCGTTTTTTAATGTTAATAAGCACAATTGTCTAAATGCATTTAACGCTAATCAATCTAGATATCTACTATATATATATTCCATTGCCATTTTCCAACTTTTCAAGTAACATATTTTTGAGGTGTGGTCTTACAACAAAGTGATACAAATAATATGTTATAAATGTTGGAAACCTAAAATATAAATAGAGTCCAAGTAGCAAATTATTTCTGACTTGCAATGTTAATCCTGTTTTTCCTCCCTCCTCAGTTGTTGCCAGTAATTGCAGTGTCTCCAGCTCAAGCTACTTCAGATTAGAGTTGAGGAGCTGGACTTGGAGCGACAGACATTGCACTGCAAGGGGAAAGGGAAACCCGAAACCTGGACACTTTGTTCCAGGAGGCAATCACACTCCAAAAGTTAGGCCTTTCAAAGGCCCTCCTGAAGAAGGGCTTATGCCCGAAATGTCGATTCTCCTGTTCCTTGGATGCTACCTGACCTGCTGCGCTTTTCCAGCAACACATTTTCAGCTCTGATCTCCAGCATCTGCAGACCTCATTTTCTCTCTTTCAAAGGGTGAAAGTGAGACAGGCATGGGGACCCAAGGGGCAGCTTTTGAGGAGCCTCTGTCTCTGTAATTATCCAACATTATGGTATTCTTGTAAGCTATGTGGACAAGAATGGGGACTATAGAGAGGATGAGCAAACTGACCACGGCACTGGGAGCCATTCAAGTTGAGGCAGAAAATAACAATGTAGCCATGATCTCATTGAATGACATGAGATGGACTAAATGGCCACTTCTGCTCCTATGTCTTCTAGTCTTATTTCTAGCACTTTCTGTTTTTATTTATAACAACGTAGTTGGTTTAACTGAATGACATAGAATTATTACTTACAACAATTAGGAAGAAAATCATACATGCGAGTGAAAATCCACTTGTGTATCCAAGGTACCCTAAAAAACAGGAGAAGACATTATTTTCAATATTGGCACAATCTACAACAGAAAGATAAAGAAAGAGATTGGTCTTCATATCCTGAAGTATCTTTCCATCAAAAGAAGAATTGCAGCAATATTTATATCCCTTGAAGTTTAAGAGATTAAAAGAAGTTAAAAAATGCTACTACTTTTTGGCCCTGCAAAGCTCAAAGCTCAGATATCACAAAGTAATAATCAATAATCTTCTCAACCATTTCACATTCTCCACCTTGATGCCCTTGGCACCACTGAAACCTTTATCTGATTTGCTTTAATTCATTTATTGCCACGTGTATATTGTTGGAGGAGAAAGTGAGGGCTGCAGATGCTGGAGATCAGAGCTGAAAATGTGTTGCTGGAAAAGCGCAGCAGGTCAGGCAGCATCCAAGGAACAGGAGAATCGATGTTTCGGGCATAAGGATTCCTGAAGAAGGCCTTATGCCCGAAACATGTATATTGTTACAAAGTACAGTGAAAAGTGTTGTATACTATCACCACTCTCGGGCACCATCTTCAAACACAGAAAAATAAACCAATACATAGAAATATAAAGGCAGAAAAATGAAGAAATAAAGAGCACATCCTTCTTGCCAAGTGCTCTGTTGTGGGCCGTGGGCCTGGTAGCCAGGCACAAGTTATCTTTACTTTATTTCCTCCTATCATGGTTGGTTCCATTAGCATGGCCAATCCCTCAGACCCAAGCAAATCTAGTGTATAACCAATTCTGCCATCCATCTGCAGATCTATCCTGATCACTTAAAAATGTTTCCAATCGCAAAAGTGGAAAGGAAATATATGGCAGAGAGGAAGGTTTGGCAGGGACCGAGAGGAAGGAGAAAGGAAAGAGAAGTAACAGGATTGGGTCTGCAACGACAACTACAAGATATATGTCAAGGTACAGAAAGAGTGCATTTACACAGGACACCCTACAATGCTTATTTACACAGAACATCCTCCAATGTTTCATCCTTAACATTTGTAGCTGACTAATTTTGCTTCTTAATCGAGTTCCAAACTAAATTTTACTAACAATGGCATGAATGATGGTTACTCTTTTTCTTTTTGGTGATTTTGAATTGCCTACAACAATAGAACAACTTCTCATTCTGCTCTGATCAACTGTAATACTGCCTTGATGTGACACCTCATCTGAAAGATGACCCCTCCACCAATGTGGACTGCACTACAACATCCCTCAAGACAACACCAACATATCGATCTAAAAGATTCTCAACTCCAGAGCAGAATTTCAACCACAAACCTCTGTCTCAGTGGCAAAATGTCAACAATATCTAAGCTGACAATGAATGCGACATAAGGAGAGGGATTTCCAGATTTGGTTCAGATACATACCTTGCTACAGATTAAATGCAAGCAGATCAGGTGGAGAGTTTACATTTTTAATCAGAATATTCAGATGTGGCTTTGACAATTCGTTGGTGGAGGCCTGAAGGTAGGTTGGTAATTTGTATTCAATCTTCCAAAGACGGAGGGTGAGTGATTGAGCCGAAACAAAAAATCTTATCAAAAGAAACAATCTAAATTAAATTTAAAATATGAGAACTTTATGGGTGAGGTTTGTGGCACGTTGATCCCTGGTAGTCACCAGGTTTCACAATCTTTCCCCAATATTCCTCACTTCCTCATCTCTTCTGTTACTGTGATTAGAAAAATATTAGAATAACAGACTGAGCGGTCCCTACTTCAGGTTTGACTCACATTTGAACTCTTCGCAAGAATGAGAGAGTGGAAATTTAACTTCCATCAGATTTCAACATGAACAGGATGGTCTGATTGAAATATACTTGGAGGTTATTAATACGTTGGAAATTGGAGTGCGGGCCTCATCTGCACACGGTGATTGGGGATAGGTGAAATGAAAGAGAAAGACACTGGGCTGGCAGAATCCCACAACATTTTTGTGAGGGTAAGAGCTCAAAAATGACAGCAAGAGTTATATTTGCCTGTGTGTACACTAATTTCACAACAAAGTTCTAAAAATGGCATTAGGGCTTTGCTTTGCATATTCAAGTATATTTTCAGTCACTGCACTTTGAGCAACTAGGCTCTTCCAGAGGAAACCGTGCTTTATCACAAACCAAAATCTACAACTCCAAACCTAACTTTTCACCCAAAAGTGGTCAAAATAAGGTTGAAGTTAAGTTTGGTAAGTTAGCAGAATGCCATTTAATGGAGACCTAAAGTTAACTGTGTTCATCGTTTTTCCAAGAACTCAGCAGCATAGGAGTGACCATCTCCCAAATTATACAATTTCCTAAATCGTAACTTAACCTTATAATCGTCAGTTCTATTTTGAAGTTGATTGAGGGCGGTATGGTGGCTCAGTGGTTAGCACTGCTACCTCACAGCACCAGGAACCCGGCTTCAATTGCAGCCTTGCGTGACTGTCTGTGTGGAGTTTACACATTGTCCTGTGTCTGCGTGGGTTTCCTCCCACAGTCCAAAGATATGCAGATTAGGCGGATTGGCCATGCTAAATTGCCCTGTATAATTCAGGAGTGTGCATGCTAGGTGGATAAACCATGGTAAATTGTGGGGTTTTGGGGGTACAGCGGGGGCTGGATCTGGGTAAGATGCTTTTCAGAGGTTCAGTTTAGACTTGATGGGCTGAATGACCGCTTTCTGCACTATAGGGATGCTATGATAACATCACCACTATTTCCTTCCCCTTCACTTCCTGCCAGTTTCTCATCTTGAAAATGGAATTAAAGTTAGCAACATTCACACCCTCTTTCTCCAATGCTTCTACCAACTTCATGTGAGCCAAAGCAGTAAACAATACCAATTCCATCTGATTGAAGTAATATTGAAATTTATATTGCACATAGCCAAATCCAAACCACATTGACTCAGGATTTACCAGCAATCACTGACTAGCACTCCTGTGTGATTTTTTTTCTGTCCCTCTGTGCACAGGACACAGAGACTAGTTGGAGTCTCTCCCACTCTGACGGAGGTCAGCTAGATTAAGGATCAGGTTGGGTGAATTAAGGATGTCCATATATTGGAAACAGTTCAAAGAAGGCTTACTAGACTGGAATGTGCAGATTGCTTTGTGAGGACAGGTTAGACAGGCTAAGCTTTTTCCTCTGGAGTTCAGAAGGGTTACGATTAACTTAACTGAAACTAAAAAGATGCTGAGGGGATTAAAACAAAACAAAGAACTGCGGATGCTGGAAATCTGAAACAAAAACAGAAACTGTTGGAGAAACACAGTTCTGAAGAACAATCACTGGACTCAAAGTATTAATTGCTTTTCCTCCACAGATGGCTGCCAGATCTGTGAGTTTCTCCAGCAATTTCTGTTTAAAATCCTGAGGGGACTCGACTGGTTGGGTGTCAAGAGGATGTTTCCTGTTGTGGGAGAATCTGGGACTAGGGGTATAGTTTAAAAATAGGGGGTCGCCCATTTAAGAGAGAGATGAGGGAACATTTTTTTCTCCCATAAGAGTTTGGAATTCCCTTCCTCAAAAGGCAGTGAATGCAGAATCTTTAAATATCTTTCAGGCAGAGATAGAGAGATTCTTGATGACCATGGGGATGAAAGATTATCAGGGGATATGCATGAACGTAGAGTCAAAATCAGATCAGCCATAATCTCATTGAATGGTGGAGCAGGCTCAAAGGACCATGTGACCTACTCTCATTCTTTACTCACGTGTACTCAATGAGCTATCATACAAGCCCCAAACTGAAGCCCATTAATTGACACAGGGGTAATGTTTACCGTGTATATGCTATTCTGAGGAATCATGCTCAATTATCGTAATAAATTTGTCTTCACTTCCACAGATAAATTGAAATATGTTACTGCTGAGACATTAGACACTTACCTATATTCCTGAATAGACACAAGGGCAGAATGATGATTAAAGTCACAAGTATAACAAGGTTACGGTCAATCAAATACCATGCTCTGAAAATAAAATAAAAGAGGGTATTAATAACTGACTGCTATCCTTCTTCAAACACTTACAGACGTGCTCATTTGCAAATTGAGAAACTGTTAATAGCTAGCTAGCACACAGAAGATCTTTTTAAAGGTGTGCAATGTATTGAATGGTTCTGATATAGAAATTAAAGACAAACTGTTACCTTCGCCAGAGGATTGGGAATCAGAGAACACAGACTTTACAGTAATTGGTCAAAAAAACAGAAGTGTCATGACCAATTCCAATCCCAAAATCAGTACCATCAAGAAGGACAACGGCAACAGATATTCAAGAACACTACTCCCTTTAAGTTCCCTCCAAGCCTCTGACAAAGTGCCCCACAAGAGGCAGTTAAGTAAGAGCCCATGGTGTTAGGGGCAAGGTACCAGCACGGATAGAGGATTGGCTGACTGGCAGAAGACAGAGAGTGGGGATAAAGGAGTCTTTTTAGGATGGCAGCCAGGAACTAGTGGAGTTCTGCAGGGGTCAGTGTTGGGACTGCAACTATTCATATTATACATTAATGATCTGGATGAAGGAACTGAGGGCATTGTTGCTAGATTTGCAGATGACACAAAGCTAGATGGAGGGCAGGTCATGTTAAAGAAGCAGTGGGGCTACAGAAAGACTTGGACAGGCTAAGAGAGTGGGCAAAGAAGTGGGAGATGGAACCAATGTGACAAAGTGTGAGGTTATGCACTTTGGTAGGAAGAATAGAGATGTGAATTATTTTCTAAATGGGGTAAAGGTTCAGAAATCTGAGACACAAAGGGGTTTGGGAGTCCCAGTTCAGGATTCTCTTAAGGTTATTATGCAGGTTCAGTTGTCAGTTAGGAAGGCAAATACAGTGTTAGCATTCATTTCACGAGGGCTAGAATACAATATCAGGGATGTACTACCGAGGCTGTACAGGCTCTGGTCAGACCACATTTGGAATACTGTAAGCAGTTTTGGGTGCTGTATCTAGGGAAGGATGTGTTGGATTAGAACTGGTGCATGGGAGGTTTACAAGAATGATCCTGGGGATGAAGGGCTGATCATTTGAGGAGCAGTTGAGAACTCTGGTTAAGTACTCAATGGATTTAAGAATGAGGGGAATCTAATGGAAGCTTACAGAATACTGAGAGGCTAAGGTAGAGTGGAAATGGAGAAGATCTTTCCATTAGTAGTAGAGACTAGGACCCAAAAGCACAGTCTTAAGAGAGAACAGATGATCCTTTAGAAATGAGATGAGGAGGAATTTCTTCAGCCAGGTGATGAGTCTGTAGGATCCATTACTGCAGAAGGCTGTGGCGGCCAAGTCAGCGAGTGTGTTTAAGACGAGATGGGTTATTGATTAGAAAGAGATCAATAGTTACAGGAAGAAGACAGGGGAATGAGAAAAATATTAGCCATGTTGGAATAGCAAACTTGATGGGCTGAATGGCCTAATTCTGCTCCTTTATTAAATGGTCTGAGACACTCATCATCCTGACTTGGAAATTTGTTAGCCATGATGTTGAAGAGCCGGTGTTGGACTGGGATGAACAGAGTTAAAACTCACACAACACCAGGTAATAATCCAACAGATTTATTTGGAAGTACAAGCTTTCGGAGCATTACTCCTTAATTAGGTGTGTGTGTGTCCTAAATTATTAACAATACAAGTTATGTTGTAAAACCTGTATAATGACTCCACCAATCTTACTTGTTGCTTTTTATGTCAGTGGCATTACTGAAGCTACTTCCTTTATTGAATTTGCAGATTAAACAAATAAAGTGTACTTACTCAGAACTGTCTTGACCTGTAAAGGATTGGATGACCTCAGGTAGTTCTTTCTTGACAACAAACAGGTAACTCAAGATGGCTAAAGTAAATGGAGGATGACTTTAAAATATGAACATTTGAAATAGGAGGAGATGTAGGCCCCTTGGGCCCTTCAAGCCTGATCTGCTGTTCAATAAGATCACAGCTGACATGTTTGTGCTTTGAATGCCATATTTCCACTTTTCCTCAATATCTTTTGATGCCCTTGATGAACAAAAATCTATCTACTGCTGTCTTAAAAATATTCAATGGTCTCCATCACTTTCTGAAGTAGTTCCAGATTCACACAACTCACAAAGAGAAAAACAATTCTCTTCATCTGTTTTAACAGGACAGCCTCTAAGTTTTAAACCTCATAGTTCTGGACTCACCCACAAGAGGAAACATTCTTTCAGAACACTCCTTTCAGGATTTCATTTACTTCCATCAAGTCAGCCCACACTCTTCGTAGCTCCAGTGGTTACAACATCAGTCTGTCTAACCTTTCCTTATTTGACAAATGGCTCAATCTAGTTATCAATATAGAAAGCTTCCTCTCAACCACTTCCAAATGCATTTAGATCTTTCCTTAAATAAGGAGACCAAAACTGCACACAGTATTTGAGGGTGTAGTCTCACTAATGCCCTTTAGAACTGAAGCATAACACTCTTACTCTCACAGGCCCCAACAGATTATAAGAGCAGGGAGGTCATGTGTATAAATTTGATTTGGGCACAGCTGGAGTATTGTGTGCAGCTCTGGTTGCCACACTATGTGATTACATTGGAGGGGGTGCAGAGGACATTCACTAGGATGTTGTTTGGGATGATGTACTTTAACTGTGAAGAGAGGCTGGATAAGTTTGGGTTGTTTTGTTGTTTTCTTTGAAGCAGAGAAGGTTGAGGGGGTCCTCATATAGATGTCGGTGATTACGAGAGACTCAGAGAGTGGATACAAAGCAACTGTTTCCTTAGTTGAAGAGCCAGTAACAAGGGGCACACCTTTTAGGGAAAAGACAGAAAGTTCAGAGGGGAGTTAAGGAAATGTTTTTCATCCAGAGGGTGGTGGGGACCTGGTATGCAATACATGGGACAATATTTGAAGTAGGAAACCTCACAACCTTGAAAATATACTTAGATGAGCACTTGAAATGTCACAATGTTCAAGACTACAGGCTTGGTGCTGGACGAGAGTAGATTTAGCATACTTTTGTCAGTACAGTCTCAATGGGCTGAAGGGCCTCTGTATGACTCTATGGTTAATACCAGACAGTGTTCCATTAGTCTTCTTAACTACTTGCTTACATTTTTGAAATTCATACTTGAACAATTAGATCTTTTCTCAAATCAAAACTCTCCGCTTATTTTGCTACAGAAAATATTCTGCTTTTTAGACTCTTCTACCAAAGTGAATGACTTTATATTTTCTCACATCGTACTCTATTGGCCAAATCTTTGCCCAACCTTTCTAAATTCATCTGCACTTCTCTTACGTCCTGTTCCACAACATATTTTCCTAACCATCTTCAAATGTAACAATTGTGTCTTTGGTCCCCCATTTAAGTCATTGATATAAATTGTCAAAGGTTGAAGCCCCAGCACAGACCTCTGTGGACTCCACAGAGCTCTGATAAAGAGTCATCTAGATTTCAAACGTTAGTTTGTTTTCTCTCCATAGATGCTACCTGATCCAGAGTGATCTCCAGCATTTGTTATTTTCAGTAGAGATTCCAGCAGCTGCAGTAATTTGCTCCTACTTTGTGTAATATGCTTTATGTGGAAACTTTTCAAACACATTCTGAAAATCCAAACACAGTATGTCTACAGACACAGAATATATTACTCCTTCAAGTAATTCCAATATATTAGTTAAACATGATTTCCCTTTCACAACTTCATGCTAACTCTTCCGGATTACTTTCAGCTTTTCTAATTGCCCAATTGGAACTTCCTTAATCATCAGTTTGAACACCACACCCACAACAGGCATCAAGCTAACTGGCTTAAATTTTGAAGGCTTCTGCCATAGAGTCATAGAGATGTACAGCACGGAAACAGACCCTTCAGTCCAACTCATCCATGCCAATCAGATATCCTCAGTTAATCTAGTCCCATTTGCCAGCACTTGGCCCATAACCCTCTGAACTCTTCCTATTCATGTATCCATCCAAATGCCTTTTAAATGTTGCAATTGTACCAGCTTCTCCTACTTCCTCTGGCAGCTCATTCCACACACACACACCATTCTCTGTGCGATAAAGTTGCCCCTTATGTCCTTTTCATATCTTTCCCTTCTCACCTTAAACCTATGCCCTCTAGTTCTGGACTCCCCCACCCCAGGAAAAAGACTTTGTTTATTTACCCTATCCCCCATGTCCCTCATGATTTTATAAACCTCTATAAGGTCACCCCTCAGCCTCCGGTGCTCCAGAGAAAACTGACACAGTCTATTCAGTCTCTCCCTGCAGCTGAAACCCACCAATCCTGGCAACATCCTTGTAAATTCTTTCTGAATCCTTTCATATTTCACAACATCCTTCCTATAGGAGGGAGACCAGAAGTGCACACAATATTCCAAAAGTGGCCTAACCTATGCCCTGTACAGCACAACATGACCTCCCAACTCCTATAGGAAAGCATACCAGATGCCTTCGTCCTTGAATTGAAGAGTTATATTAAATTCTTTGTAATCTGATGGAACATCTTTAGAATCCTATGAAGTTTGGAAATTAACCTCAATGCATCTATTACCTTATTAGCCATTTTTGAAAAATATCCTAGGATGAAATTCATCAGGACCTTGGGACTTGTCAACCCTCAGTTTACACCGTTTGCTCAACATCTCTGGTGATTACAGTTTCACAATTTGCTCTCTCTCTCTTCCACTTTCTGATTTACAGGTTTTACTGGAATACTATTTATAATCCCTATAGTGAATCAGAAGCAAAACATTTGTTCACTTCATGCCCATTTCCTTCTTATCTACTACTAATTCCTCATTTTCAAATTCACTTTATCATAGAACCATAGAATCCCTACAGTGTGAAAACAGGCCCTTCAGGCAAACAAGTCCACACCGACTCGCCAAAGGCTATCCCACCCAAACCCATTCCCCATTACTCTACATTTACCCCTGACTACTGTGCTTAACCTACACATTCCTGGACACTCTGGGCAATTTAGCATGGCCAATTCACCCAGCCTGCAATCTTTGGATTGAGGGAGGAGACCGGAACACCTGGAGAAAACCCATGCAGACACGGGAAGAATGTGTAAACTCCACATAGTCACCCGAGGGTGGAATCGAATCCGGGTCCCAGCGCTGTGAGGCAGCAGTGCTAACCACTGAGCCACCATGCTACCCCATGCTTACTGAGCCACCATACTTACTCTTTTCCTTTTTAAAGGGTGTTCTGCTATAATGCAACAATTGTGTTCCTCTGTGACCTCACACTGTAGAAAATTGTGCTATAGAAAACTGCTCTTGATAATCGCGCTGCAGAAGGACACTACAGCAAATCACTATACCTGGTCAGTAGAAACTTCACATTATCCAAACACTTATCAATCACATTACAGCCAATTCGCGTTGACGAAACACGCATTATACCATAACGACCTGTATGTTTAGAAACTCTTGCTATCTGTTTTAACATTTCTAGCTAGCTTCATCTTGTAGTCTAATTTATTCTCTTGATTTACTCGTTATTTATGTTCTGTCCACCCATCTGACCTGCCACCCACTTTGTGCAATTATGTTTTTTCCATAAGTTTGATGCCTTCTTTAAATTCTTTAATAAACCATGGATGGTTAGTCCTTCTGTTAGAGTTTTTCTTTACAGCGCCAGAGACCCGGGTTCAATTCCCACCTCAGGCGATTGTGTGGAGTTTGCACATTCTCGCTGTGTCTGTGTGGGTTTCCTCTGGATGCTCCGGTTTCCTCCCACAGTCCAAAAATGTGCAGGTTAGGTGAATTGGCCATGCTAAATTGCCTGTAGTGCTAGGTGAAGGGGTAAATGTAGGGGAATAGGACTGGGTGGGTTGCGCTTCAGCGGGTCGGTGTGGACTTGCTGGGCCGAAGGGCCTGTTTCCACACTATAATTAATCTAATCTATGGGCGGCACAGTGGCACAATGGGCGGCACGGTGGGACAATGGGTGGCACAGTGGCACAGTGGTTAGCACTGCTGCCTCACAGCGCCAGAGACCCGGGTTCAATTCCCGCCTCAGGCGACTGACTGTGTGGAGTTTGCACATTCTCCCCGTGTCTGCATGGGTTTCCTCCCACAGTCCAAACATGTGCAGGTTAGGTGAATTGGCCATGCTAAATTGCCCATAGTGTTAGGTGAAGGGGTAAATGTAGGGGTATGGGTCTGGGTGGGTGGCGGGTAGGTGTGGACTTGTTGGGCCGAAAGGCCTGTTTCCACACTGTAAATAATCTAATCTAATTATAAAATATCTCTTAAATATCTGCCATTGTCTCTCTATTGATCTACCCCCCAGCCTAGTATCGCAGTCATTCAACTTTTGTGTCCACATCGTTGCTCTTATTTAAGTTTAAAATACTTTTCTCCCTAGCAAACCAAATATAGACCTCAAACATACTGTGGTTGCTAGCTAAGGTTGCTTTCATTGTGATATCATTACATAATTCTGTCAGGTTAAATCCCACTACCATTGAGTTAGGCGTTGGGAGGTCATGTTGAGGTTGCATAGGTCGTTGGTGAGGCCACTTTTAGAGTAATATGTACATTTCTGGTTGCCCTGCTATAGGAAGCATATTATTAAATTGGAGAAAAGATTTACCAGGCTGTTGCAAGGGCTGGAGGGTTTGAATTATAAGGACAAGCTGGAACGTCTTTCACTGGAGCGTGGGAGGTTGAGGGTTGACCTTATAGAGGCTCATAAAATAATGAGGGACATAGATAAGGTGAATAGCAAATATTTTTTCTCTAGTGTGGAGTTGTTTAAAACTAGAGGGAATATTTTTAAAGTGAGAGGAAAAGATTTAAAAGGGACCTGAAGGGCAACTTTTCATATGCAGGAATGTATGTGAATGACTCTATGAGGGCGTGGATAGGGTGAATATCCAAGGTCTTTCTTCCAGCGTACAGGAGTCTAAAACTAGAGGGTACAGATTTAAGGTAACAGGGGAAAGATTTAAAAGGGACTAAAGGGGCATTTTTTTCATGCAGAGGGTGTGTGTGTATGGAATGAACTGCAGAAGGAAGTGAAGATGTAGGTACTGTTCCAACATTGAAAAGACATTTAGATAGGTACATGAATAGGAAAGGTTCAGAGGGATATGGGCTAAATGTAGGCAAATGGGATTAGTTTAGTTTGGGAAACTTGGTCAGCATGGACGAGTTGGACTGAAGGGTCTGTTCCTGTGCTGTATGACTCTCTTCCCTCATTTACATTCATAAAGACAGACAACATGGAAACAGACCCTTCTGTCTAACTCATCCATGCCAACTCGATATCCTAACTTAAAGTAGTCCCACTTGACAGCATTTGGCCCATATCCCTCTAAACCCTTTCTGTCCATATACCCATCCAGATGCCTTCTAAATGTTGTTATTGTACCAGCCTGCACCATTTCCTCCGACAGCTCATTCCATTCACACATCAACCTCTGTGTGAAAAACTTGCCCCTTAGATCCCTTTTAAATCTTTCCCCTCTTAAACTTAAGCCTCTAGGTTTGGACACGGCTGCCCTGGGCAAAAGACTTTGGTTAGTTACCCTATCTACGCCACTCATAGAGGCATTGAGTTACACAGTAAGGGAACAGACCCCATTGGTCCAACCTTCTATACAGTCACCCCTCAGCCTCCGACACTCGAGAAAAAAACTCAGCCTATTCAGCCTCTCCGTAGAGCTCAAATCCTCCAAACTTGGCATCATCCTTGTAAATCTATTCTCAACCCTTTCAAGTTGCACAACATCCATTCTATAGCAGGGAGCCCAGAAATGAATGCAGTACTCCAAAAGTGGGCTAACCAACGCTCTGTCCAACTGCAACATGTCCTCCCAACTCCTTTACTGAATGCACTGATCAATAAAGGCAAGCATGTCAAACGCCTTCTTCACTATCCTGTCTACCTGCAACTCCACTTTCAAGGAACTATGAACCCGCACTCCCAGGTCTCTCTGTTCGGCAACACTCCCCAGGACCTTACCATTAAAAGTATAAGTCGTGACTTGCCTTTCCAAAATGCAGCACCTCACATTCATATAGATTAAACTCCATCTGCCCCTCCTAAATTCAGATGCAAGAAAGCCTTTGATGTGCCATGGAGAGAATGTGAAATCATAGCACAATGATCAGCAGACTAAAACCAAACTGAGCAACTGAAGATCTGAATATTAATTCTCTATTACCTCCAATATTCTGTAGTGACGTTGATCCAAATACTGCTAATTTCCCAGGTCTGCCAAATGCATGTTGTCCCAGTGTTTCATAAACCATGGAACCTAAAAGAAGAACATACATTGATCGAAAATTTTAAATGTTTGATATTAAATATGAAAGTGTTTAGATAATTTTCTTCGACAATTAGCTGCTTCAGCTTTATTACTAAGATCTTAAGATATAGGAACAGGAACAGTCTGTTTGGTCCTACAGCCATTCAATAGGATTATGGCCGATAAGCTCTTATTGATGTCATGTTGTGACTTATTATACTTTTTTATTTACATTATTGACACCTTATTATACAGTTAATATATATAAAACAGCTCTACATTTCAACAATTCCATTAAGACTAGTGAAAAATATGCCTTTCCCCCATTTTACCAAAAGAGTGGCTCACTGTGTCTTGGGAAAACACAAAAATGCATAATAAGTAAAATTTATTACTAGTCACAGAGGGAACGGTCTTTGCGGAAGGCAGAAAGGGGTGGGGAGGGAAATATATTCCTGGTGGTGGGGTCTGTTTGGAGGTGGCGGAAATGTCGGCGGATGATTTGGTTTATGCAAAGGTTGGTAGGGTGGAAGGTGAGCAGGTCCACGCCCCCCTACAACACACCCTCCCATCCTGGCACTTTCCCCTGACACCGCAGGAACTGTAAAACCTGTGCCCACACCTCCTCCCTCACCTCCATCCAAGGCCCCAAAGGAGCTTTCCACATCCATCAAAGTTTTACCTGCACATCCACCAATATCATTTATTGTATCCGTTGCTCACGATGCGGTCTC
>NC_057728.1:61481131-61501532 GCF_004010195.1 Chiloscyllium plagiosum | reverse complement strand
TTCTAGCTTATCTCTCCACGCTTCAGGCTCACTGCCTTTATTCCTGATGAAGGGCTTTTGCCCAAAACGTTGATTTCGAAGTTCCTTGGATGCTGCCTGAACTGCTGTGCTCTTCCAGCACCACTAATCCAGAATCTGGTTTCCAGCATCTGCAGTCATTGTTTTTACCTTACTACTTTAGTGCTTACTTTACCTATTACATAAGTTTTGTCTCACTCACTTTTCAGTCAAGTGCATCATATCAAATTCTCAGACTCCAAAGAAAATCGCATAACATTCTCCATCTAAGCTAATTGGAAAAACTTACTATTGCTCTGAATTGTTGATTTTTATTTCAATATAGCAAGTGAGCAGAGACTAAAGTGCTGAGGAGACCACCTTCTCACGATAATGTAATTAATAGGTTTGTAAAATATATTAAACAAAAACTGCTTTTAGCTTTTAATATGTAGTAAGTACTATGTTTCAGTGCTTCCAACCATGAAATATCAGTTAGTAATGTGACAAACAAAAACAGAAATTGCTGGAAAAAATTCAGCAAGTCTGACAGCATCTGTGGTGAGAGAAACGGAGTTAACATTTCGAGTCAGGCATTACTCTTCTTCAGAACTGATTTAAGAAAAATTCAGAATGATTTAAGAAACATGGGCCTAATTTCTGATTACCTTTCAATGTATTCCTTTCCTTCAAAGGTTATTTTAATTTGTTAGATACTTAACAAGAAAATTACCACTGGACATTATTGACAAAACTGTTTTGATCTGAAGCAACTGCACAGGGGTCAGGAACCCATCACCAGTCACTATTTATTTACACATGCACAGTATATGGGCTCTGACCAGCCAGATCAGAGACAATCCTTAGAATGGGGAGACTCTCTCAATCTCCTGTTTACAGCCAGTGAAGTTATTTGGGTGGAACTGAGAAATAGGAAAAGGGTGATCACCTTATTGGGATTGTATTATAGACCCCCTAATAGTCAGAGGGAAATTGAGAAACAAACTCAGCTATCTGTAGAATAGAATGGTTATGGTAGGGGATTTTAACTTTCCAAATATGGACTGGGACTGCCATAGTGTTAAAGGTTTAGATGGCGAGGAATTCCTTAAGTGTGTACAAGACAATTTGTAAGGTATAGACAGGATAGATCGAGTGAATCCTTAGAAGAGTATAAAGAAAATAGGAGTATACTTAAGAGGGAAATCAGGAGGGCAAAAAGGGGGCATGAGATTGCTTTGGCAAATAGAATTAAGGAGAATCCAAAGGGTTTTTACAAATACATGAAGGACAAAAGGGAAACTAGGGAGAAAATAGGGCCTCTCAAAGATCAGCCTATGTGTGGAGCCGCAGAAAATGGGGGAGATTCTAAATGAGTATTTTGCATCAGTATTTACTGTGGAAAAGGATATGAAAGATATAGACTGTAGGGAAATAGATGGTGACATCTGCAAAAGGTCCTGATTACAGAGGAGGAAGTGCTGGATGTCTTGAAATGGGTAAACGCGGATAAATCCCCAGGACCTGATCAGGTGTACCCGAGAACTCTGGGAAGCTAGGGAAGTGATTGCTGGGCTCTTGCTGAGATATTTGTATCATTGATAGTCACAGGTGAGGTGCTGGAAGACTGGAGGTTGGCAAACGTGGTGCCATTGTTTAAGAAGGGTGGTAAGGACAAGCCAGGGAACTATAGACCAGTGAGCCTGACGTCGGTGGTGGGCAAGTTGTTGGAGGTAATCCTGAGGGAAAGGATGTACATGTATTTGGAAAGGCAAGGACTGATTTGGGATTGTCAACATGGCTTTGTGCGTGGGAAATCATGTCTCACAACTTGATTGAGGTTTTGAAGAAGTAACAAAGAGGTTTGATGAGGGCAGAGTGGTAAATGTGATCTATATGGACTTCAGTAAGATGTTCGACAAGGTTCCCTGATTAGCAAGGTTAGATATCATGGAATATGATATCTAAGAAGTAGCCATTTGGATGCAGAACTGGCTCAAAGGTAGAAGATAGAGGGTGTGGTGGAGGGTTGTTTTTCAGACTGGAGGCCTGTGACCAGTGGAGTGTCACAAGGATCGGTGCTGGGTCCTCTACTTTTTGTCATTTACATAAATGATTTGGAAGAGAGCATATGAGGTACAGTTAGTAAGTTTGCAGATGACACCAAAATTGGAGGTGTAGTGGACAGCGAAGAGGGTTATCTCAGATTACAACAGGATATGGACGAGATGGGCCAATGGGCTGAGAAGTGGCAGGTGGAGTTTAATTCAGATAAATGCGAGGTGCTGCATTTTAGGAAAGCAAATCTTAGCAGGACTTATACACTTAATTGTAAGGTCCTAGGGAGTTTTGCTGAACAAAGAGACCTTGGAGTGCAGGTTCATAGCTCCTTGAAAGTGGAGTCGCAGGTAGATAGGATAGTGAAGAAGGCGTTTGGTATGCTTTCCTTTATCGGTCAGAGTATTGAGTACAGGAGTTGGGAGGTCATGTTGCGGCTCTACAGGACATTGGTTGGGCCATTGTTGGAATATTGTTTTCCCTGGAGCATCGGAGGCTGAGGGGTGACCTTATAGAGTTTTACAAAATTATGAGAGGCATGGATAGGGTAAATAGGCAAAGTCTTTTCCCTGGGGTCGGGGAGTCCAGAACTAGAGGGCATAGGTTTAGGGTGAGAGGAGAAAGATATAAAAGAGACCTATGGGGCAACTCTTTCACACAGAGAGTGGTACGGGTATGGAATGAGCTGCCAGAGGATGTGGTGGAGACTGGTACAACTGCAACATTTAAGAGGCATTTGGATGGGTATATGAATGGGAAGGATTTGGAGGGATATGGGCCGGGTGCTGGCAGGTGGGACTAGATTGGGTTGGGATATTTGGTCGGCATGGACGGGTTGGACCGAAGGGTCGGTTTCCATGCTGTACATCTCTATGACTCTATTTGTCAGCCTGGGCTCCCTCAATGGCCCAGGTAAGCGCCCCAATCAAGAATCTCATATTCAATGTGATCCACCTAGCCCTTGTTTCAATCACTACTGATCAAAAACAAAATCAAGACAACATGAAAAATATTTTGGTGCCTGAAAAACATAGAAAGTTTAGGCTTTGCCATATATTTATCCATTTTCAATGTGTACTCCAAATGCAGCCAAGATGGTCCCTGACAGAAATTTTAAAATATGCAATTAAATGCCACATATGGCCAAAATGAACCCATAAATTTCAAAGCCAGAGCTGAAGACTGTTTTAGTGGTAGTTTACCATAGCATGAAGTTATAAAGACACCCAGCAATTTAGCAATTATTTCTGATGCCAAACTCTGACAGAACACCCCCTCATCTTACCTGTCAAGACTGAAATCTGGAGCAAAAGATGAATAGAATAAAGTGACAACGTTGCGATAACAATTAAAAGGAACCTGCAAAAGAAAATAAATAAAACAAATTCTCTTTACTTCCTGAATAAAGCTACATAGCACTTACTCATTTTTTTTCACTTGCCCTATTTTAAGCTTTCAAAGAAAACATGTCTCATTTAACAGTCAACACAGAAACCACAGGGTAATTTTGACTCAGGGTAACAGTGTAAAAGCACTATTTCATTTCACTTTCCTGAAATGAAAAGAGATATATAACACGTGGATGTTGGTATTGAACATTTTCCACTTTTGGCTCAAGTTAGAATCACTGGCAAATAATTGCTGCAATTCTCTTCCTGGATGAAATTGAAAGGGCTATTTTTTATTCTGGTGAAATTATTTTCATGAATACAATGTAAAAGAAAAAGCAATGTGACCAGATTGTAATTTCTGAAACAACTGCAGAATTTTAACTCATGTGGCATGCTGATAGTAGAATCATAGAATAGAATCTTTACACGTGCAAGTTGGCCATTCAGCCCATCAAGTCCACAATGACCTTCCAAAGAGCCTCACACCCAATCCCTGTGACCGTGTACCCCCAAGGTGAATCCACCTAACCTACACATCTCTGGACTGTGGATGAAAATCAGAGGAAACCCATGCAGACACAGGGAGAAAGCGCAAACTTCAGAGAGACAGTCGCCCAAGGCTGGAATCAAACCTCTCGAGGGTGGAAGTGAACCTCGAATCAGCCCTCCCAGGCTGAGTTTGGATGACAGATTTTCTAAGGCCTGAGGAAACTTACCTTCCAGTGTTGAATTGCTAACAGTGAATAAAAATGAGGTATGTATCCTCTGTATGATCAATGACATGCAAACCTCCATCCTTGATGTGGAGGTCACCTGACTCTCTTCCTATCTCCATTAGAACTGAAAATGGATGGGTTTGAGGAGGGGTGCAATTAGGATTCAGACATATAACATTTTATCCCATCCCACACAATTAAAGTACCCCAAATTCTGTTATGTGAATCTATTAATTTACTTTACTAAAGGACAAAATATCAAACAATTGGAAGTTTATTCTTTATTGTAGTGTAGCACCAAGATAATTGTTTGCTCTTACCAATTCACACCGTAAAATCTGAGACTTTGTTCACGTTGCAACATAAAAGGACAATGTGGGAGAGAGACTGTTGTTTCAAACAGTTAAGAGGCATTTAAACTGACACAAGAAATGTTGGGATGTAGACCGTTTGCAGGCAGATGTTCTAGTTTAAAATGGCATTGTGTTCAGCACAGACATGGCAGGCTGGAAGATCTGTGCCTATGCTGTACTGTTCTATGTTTAAAGGCCTCAACTATAATATTCAGATCTGATCTTGACACAAGTCAGAGGCAAAGATCAATCCCAGGAGTTTACAGGATATATAACCCACATAAAGGTGATAAATGGACACCAGGCCTTACAGATCATTAAAGAAAGGAACAGAAGAAGGCCATTCGATCCCTCGAGTCTGTGCCACCATTCAATGGGCTGATCCAACATTTCTCATGTGCACTTTTCTGCATTTTCCTTGTAACCCTTGATTCCCTACTGATCAAGAATCTATCTTCCTCAGCCTTAAATATACAAAGGACTCTGACCCTACAGCTCTCTGTGGCAAAGAGTTCCAAAGACTCACAACCCTCTGAAAGAAGAAATTTCTCCTCATGTCAGTCTTAAATTGGTGCCCCTTTATTCTGAGACTCTACTCTCTGGTCCTAGACTCCTCCCATGAGGGGAAACATTCTCTCAATATTTACCCTGTCAAGCCCCTTAAGAATCCTCAGTGAGGTCACCTCTCATTCTTCTAAACTGCAGTGTATACAGTCCCAACCTGTTTAGCCTTTGTTCATAAGATAATCCCTCCATTCCAGGAATCATCCGAGAGAATATTCTCTGAACTGCCTCGCATGAAATAATATTTTCCTTAAATAAGGGTCTAGAAATTGGTCCAGATATGGCCCCACAATGCAACAATGCTGATCTTCTCTCTGGATATAATTGGTAAAGACACAGATTTACCGAGTGGTGGAGCATATGGCTTTCCTATTCGAGACTGATTTCAAGTGAATGAAAATTGGATGGATTCTATAATGAGCTGGTAATCCCATCCACTGGATTAACAAGTGATGAAGATGAAAAAAAATCTCAACGAGTGTTACTCTCTAAGGACAGTTCCTAAATTTAGTTGTCAACTACCCATCAAAATGTTGCGTGTTTTGGAGTACTGACTATTAAAGGTGCAGAGGAAATCTCGTCCGTAACACTCTGTCACAAGCAGACGATAGTAGGTTTACTTTTATCATGAAATAGTAGCTGCCTCTTTTTTAAAACACTGTTAAACACCTTATCATTACACTTACATTACATGTTAAACCAAACATAAAGACAAACTAACCCATTAATAGCTACAAAGCAATGATGCTGGAAGTGTCAACACCCCAAACAGGAAAGTATGCACATTAACGGTAAAAGATTAAATGTGGTTCAATTTAAAATTGAAATCTAGGTATGGGTCTGTAAAGCAACCACACACAAAGCATGTAGAGTACAAAGTAGGAAAGTGTGAAATTGCTCATTGATGGTTGTAAGAATAAAATAGAAACATGTTATCCAAATGGTGAGAGGTTTCAGAGCTCTAAAATGCAAAGAGACCTGGGTGTTCTAGTACAGGAATTGCAGAAGGTTAGTATGCAGGAACAGCAAGTAATCAGGAAAGCTATCTGCAGTTGTGAGAGGAACTGAACACATTAGTAGAAAGGGCATTGGTGAGGCCACATCTGGAGTACTGTGTATAGCACTGTACACTGTAGTTACTGAAGGATGCTAATTTATTGGAAGCAGTTCAGAGACTAATACCTGTAATGAACAGATTGCCTTAAGAGGAAGGGCTAGACAGGCCACCCTTTAGAGTTTAGAAGAGTCAGAGGTGACTAAATTGAGACATGTAAGGTCCTGAGTAGACATGATTGGATGGTTGTGAAAAGGATGTTTCCTCTTGTGGAAGCACCTAGAACTATGGGTCACTGTTTAAAAATAAGGGTGGCCCATTTAAGGCAGAGATGAGGAAAAACCATTGCTCTCAGAGGGTTGAGAGTCTTCCTTCCCCAAAAGGTAGTGGATGCAAAATCTTCAATGCTTTTAAGACACAGATAGATTTTTAATGACCAAGGGGATGAAAATTTATCAGGGGTACACAGGACTGCAAATATCACCAACAATCTGTCCTGTTTGAAATCAGATCAGCCATGATCTTACTGAACAGCAGAACTGGCCCTGAGGACCAAGTGGCCGACTTTTGTTCCTTGTTCATATGTGAAGTAATTCCAGATCATTTTCATTGACGATCGTGATTGGGCCAATGGGAAGGAAATTGGGCAGGATTTCAGACAGAAATGATGAGCTCAGAGATAGAAATTTCAAACAAGCAGCCTCTCACTTTCTGTGTTGGTCCAAAGTGATTTTGTGTGTGTGTGTGTGTGTCTGTCTGTGTGTGTGTCTTTGCGTGTGCACATATGCCCGTGCATCTGTGCATGAGCGTGTATGTGTGCAGGATTGCCACAAGACAAAAGCATCGTTGCAACTTTCATCAATATTATCCAAAGTATTAGGGACATTTAAGCAACTGCTGGACAAGCACATGGACGGCAGTAAATGGAGGGGTGTGTAGGTTGGGTTGATCTTAGATCAAGGTAAATGATTGTCACAACATTGTGGGCCTATACTGGTCTATGTTCTATATCTGGCTGTGCCAGCACCAGTTTAATTTGTAAGAAAACTGCTAAATTTTAGGAAGGTTGATTGTGAACTCATCTGGATTGAAATGGAAAGAACGCACAGGAAAGAAATTGTTGAACAAAAATGAATGCTTTTGAGGCTTAATTTTTTTTTAAATGCAGATGAAATATGAAGTAGTTATCTAATTTAACATCAAAGTTCACCTTCGGACTCTGCTCCCCCATCTGCAACTGGATCATGGACTTCCTGACCCATAGATGATAATCAGTAAGGATAGGCAATAACACCTCCACCATGATAATCTTCAAATGGATGCCCTGCAGGGCTCCATACTCAGTCCCTTACCATACTCTGCCCAAGACCACAAGAAGCCATTTGGATACAGAACTGGCTCAAAGATAGAAGACAGAGGGTGGTGGTGGAGGTTGTTTTTCAGACTGGAGGCCTGTGACCAGTGGAGTGCCACAAGGATCGGCACTGGGTCCTCTACTTTTTGTCATTTACATAAATGATTTGGATGCAAGCATAAGAGGTACAGTTAGTAAGTTTGCTGATGACACCAAAATTGCAGTTGTAGTGGACAGCGAAGAAGGTTATCTCAGATTACAACAGGATCTTGACCAGATAGGCCAATGGGCTGAGAAGTGGCAGATGGAGTTTAATTTAGATAAATGTGAGGTGCTGCATTTTGGGAAAGCAAATCTTAGCAGGACTTATACACTTAACGGTTCTGTGGAAGTACAGGCATTGGTGTGCTTTCTTGGAGATAGCGTCGAAGTTGATGGATGAGGACAGATCATTGATGATATTTACTCCTAGGAACTCAAAGAGACCTTGGAGTGCACGTTCATAGCTCCTTGAAAGTGGAGACGTAGGTAGATAGGATAGTGAAGAAGGCATTTGGTATGCTTTCCTTTATTGGTCAGAGTATTGAGTACAGGAGTTGGGAGGTCATGTTGCGGCTCTACAGGACATTGGTTAGGCCACTGTTGGAATATTGCGTGCAATTCTGGTCTCCTTCCTATCGGAAAGATGTTGTGAAACTTGAAAGGGTTCAGAAAAGATTTACAAGGATGTTGCCAAGGTTGGAGGATTTGAGCTATAGGGAGAGATTGAATAGCCTAGGGCTGTTTTCCCTGGAGCATTGGAGGCTGAGGGGTGACCTTATAGAGGTTTATAAAATCACGAGGGGCATTGATAGAATAAACAAAGTCTTTCCCCTAGGGTGGGGGAGTCCAGAACTAGAGGGCATAAGTTTAGGGTGAGAGGGAGAAGATATAAAAGAGACCCAAGGGGCAACCTTTTCACTCAGAGGGTGGTACGTGTATGGAATGAGCTGTCAGAGGAAATGGTTGAGGCTAGTACAATTGCAACATTTAGAAGGCATTTGGATGGGTATATGAATAGGAAGGGTTTGGAGGATATGGGCCAGGTGCAGGCAGGTGGGACTAGATTGGTGTGAGATATCTGGTTGGCATGGATGAGTTGGACTGAAGGGTCTGCTTCCATCTGTATGCTGTACATCTCTATGACTCTAAATCCTGTGCTGTTATGAGACTTATGAACAGAGCTCTCATATATTAAACTGAATCTTTTTCTACAACTTCTCTGTAGCTGTAATACTGTATTCTGCATTCTGTTCAACTACCTGGTGTCCTTATGTAAGGTATGATTTGTCTGGATAGCATGCAACACGTTTCGGTACAAATGATAATACCAAATCAAATTAAATCAAATTGACAAAAATCAAAACAAATCAAAGCCTTCAACCTGATGAAATACAGGCCTAAATAGGGGGGAAACAGTTTTAAAAGATTTAAGGAACAGAGGAGAAAGATTTTAAAAAGGCATTATGTGCAATTTCTTTTACTCCAATAGTGGTTCACATGTGGAATGAACTTCCAGAGGAAGAGGTGGATGTGGGTACTGTTCCAAGGTTTAAAAGACTTTTAGATTAAGTACATGAATAAGAAATGCTTGGAGGGATTTGGGCTAAGCGCAGGCAGGTGGCACTAGTTTACTTTGGAATTATGATCAGCATGGACTGGTTGGACCGAAGGGTCTGTTTCCATACTCTATGACTATGAACAGGATGGATGAGAGATCAAGTGATGTCCAAAAGTGTTAAGATTGCTAACGGTGGTGCAGGCTTGAAGGGCCAAATGGTGAAATCAAAAAAGGAGCCAACAAATTGCAAACTATATAATAAAAACAAACATTTAAGTATGTTAATAACAGGCAAAGAACAAATAGGCCTTTTAAAACCAGTGAGGCCAGACAGCAGGAAAGGAGATACATGTAAATATTACATTTTTTATGACCGTATGAACAAGGAGCAAGAGGAAGCTGTTATGAAGGTGTAAGGGGTACTGTACCTTTAAGAGAACTAAAAACTCGCAGAACTACCTGACATAGCACCAAGTGTTCTGAATAAGGTAACAATGTAACATTTGGTTGAAAGCTAGAGTAGCTGAGCAGCCTGGAGACAAAACAAATTCAAATTTGGCCAATCAGTTTAAATTATGCCCCAGAATACCAAACTCCAATCAAGTTTGAATTTAGATTTTTGACAATATTAACACCAATGAAATGGTTCGATGTTTTGGATTATAAAACAGAAAAAAAAATTGAACAGTTGGAGGAGAACTGCCAAAAGACCAACAGCTTTAGGCTGCCAGTGAGAACTCTCTGAGAGGTACCTGTCAAGAGAAGGAGTTTGCACAGAGAAGAAACATTGACACCGACCTGGAGAGCAAATCTACAGAGGACGATACAAAGAGAAGATTCAACAGCTGGCTAATTTTAAAATTTGAATTTTTTGGCAAATCTTAATTGGGGTTTTATCAGACTAGTATTATAGACGGGAGGTAAAAGATAGATTAGAGAAAGCAGTTGTAAATAGTTGTTAAGTAATTATTCTCTGTTAGACTATAAAAATTAAAGTTGTTAATTTTTACTTGAAACAGTGACTTTTGGGAATAGATCCTTGCCTCTCGAATTTTAACAGATTACAGCACGGGTTAAATCATTTCTGTGTTGCAGGTTTACCCGTGCCATTTGGCCCTTCAAGCCTGCACCACCGTTCAACAAGATCATGGCTATTTTTATTTTAACCTTATTCCCACATATCATTCAACAATCTTTCAGCCACTTGGGTAAACAAGAATCTATCTCGGCCTTAAAAATATTGAAAATGCATTGACTACCTTTTGAGGAAAGGAATTCCAAAGACTTACAAATCCTCATCTCTGTCCTAAATAGGTGACCTCTTATTTTTAAACTATAGCCCCAAGTTTTGGATTCTCCCACAACAGGAACATGCTTTCAACATTCATCTGGTTAAGTCCCCCAAGGATCTTATGTTTCAAAATCACCTCGGACTCTTTGAAACTCCAGTGCCTAGCCTGTCCAGCCTTTTCTCAAAAGGCAATCTGCTCATTCCAGGGATTAGTCTAATAAACCTTCTCTAAACTGCTTCCAACATGTTAATGACTTTCCTTAAATTAGTACTGACACCTTTCTTATGACACCTTCTCCACTGTAAAACGGTAGCTTTCATTTAACAGTGATGCACCTATATTCCTTAAATTCCATGAAGGAAATTTCATAGATGGAATCACCATTAAAAACTGGGGCATTTGAATATTTATCAGACGGAAATCTGGAATATTTTCAGGAGGAAGTTAAGGCAGTGCAGCCTGCAGGAAAGGAAAGGTGTACATTTTCAAAGCTTATTAATTATTATGGGCAATTATACCATTCAGCACTGTGGAGGGTTATTTATCCAATGAACCAAAATACTTTCCCTGCAAGGGCTGGCCCTAACTGGGAGCACTGAATTTTTTAATCAATTTACAGTAAAAGATTGGGGAATTACTATCTTTACAATTAATTTAAAATATCGGAAACTTAAGTCCAATTGTTTGCCCATCAGACTAATATCTATCAAGAGAAAGGCACTGGGGTACATTTACCATGATTGTAGACAATAATTCATGAATTAATAAAGGGAAACAATGAAAGCAGTTGTCACTAATGACACAGTTTTAAGTAGGCGATTTTATATTTTTACTAGTATAGCACATTCTGCCTTAAAACCGCTGCTCCTCATAATGATAGTAAATAATTCTGATTAAGATACTAGAAGTAGACAGTCTACGGTTGCAGGTTATAAATATTAATTGGTGAAAGAAAGCAAAAGATTTAGTGGAACACTGAATTAACTGTAAAACTAAAGTGCACAATATTGGGGGTAGAGTACTGACATGGATAGAGAAATGATTGGCAGACAGGAAACAAAGAGTACAAATAAACTGGCCTTTTTCTGAGTTACAGCCAGTGAATAATGGAGTACTGCAGGGATCTGTAGTTAAACCTCAGCTGGATGCCACAAACATGTTGAGAAGGTGAACTGTGAGGAAAATGCAAGGATGGTTCAAAGAACAAAGAGAATTACAGCACAGGAACAGGCCCTTCGGCCCTCTAGGCCTGCGCCGATCCAGATCCTCGATCTAAACCTGCTGCCTATTTTCTAATGATCCTTATCCCTCTGCTCCCTGCCCATTCATGTATCTGTCTAGATACCTCTTAAATGATGCTATCGTTCCCACCTCTACCAACTCCGCTGGCAACGTGTTCCAAGCCCCCATCACCCTCTGCATAAAGAACCTTCCACGCATACTTCCCCTAAACTTTTCCCCTCTCACTTTGAACTCATGATCCCTAATAATTGAGTCCTCCATTCTGGGAAAAAGCTTCTTGCTATCCATCCTGTCTATACCTCTCATGATTTTGTAGACCTCAATCAGGACCCCCTCAACCTCCATCTTTCTAATAAAAATAATCCAAATTCACTCAACCTCTCTTCATAGCTAGCGCCCTCCATACCAGGGAACATTCTGGTGAATCTCCTCTGCACCCTCTCTAAAGCATCCACATCCTTTTGGTAATGTGGCGACCAGAACTGTATGCAGTATTCCAAATGTGGCCGAACCAAAGTCCTATACAACTGTAACATGAATGCCAATTCTTGCACTCAATACCCTTACCTGATGAAGGAAAGCATGCCGTATGCCTTGTTGACCACTCTATTGACCTGCGTTGCCACTTCAGGGAACAATGGAGCTGAACACCCAGATTTCTCTGTGCATCGATTTTTCCCAGGACTTTTCCATTTACTGTATAGTTCACTCTTGAATTGGAATTTTCAAAATACATCACCTCGCATTTGCCCAGATTGAACTGCATCTGCCATTTCCCTGCCCAACTCTCCAATCTATCTATATTCTGCTGCATTCTCTCACAGTCCCCTTCACTATCTGCTCCTCCACCAACTTTAGTGTCATCCGCAAACTTGCTAATCAGACCACAGCCAGGAGGTCATATTTCGACTTCTCAGGACATTGGTTTGGCCACTGTTGGAATATGGCATGCAATTCTGGTCTCCTTCCTATCGGAAAGATGTTGTGAAACTTGAAAGGGTTCAGAAAAGATTTACAAGGATGCCGCCAGGGTTGGAGGATTTGAGCTATAGGGAGAGGCTGAACAGACTGGGGCTGTTTTCCCTGGAGCGTTGGAGAATGAGGGGTGACTTTATAGAGGTTTACAAAATTACGAGGGGCATGGATAGGATAAATAGACAAAGTCAAAAACTAGACGGCATAGGTTTAGGGTGAGAGGGGAAAGATATAAAAGAGACCTAAGGGGCAACTTTTTCACACAGAGGGTGGTACGGGTATAGAATGAGCTGTCAGAGGAAGTAGTGGAGGCTGATACAATTGCAACATTTAAGAGGCATTTGGATGGGTATATGAATAGGAAGGGTTGGAGGGATAGGGCCGGGTGCTGGCAGGTAGGACTAGATTGGGTTGGGATATCTGGTCGGCATGGACTGGTTGGACCAAAGGGTCTGTTTGCATGCTGTACATCTCTATGACTCTATGCCTTCCTCCAAATCCTTTATGTATATCACAAACAACAGTGGTCCCGGCATTGATCCATGTGGAACATCACTGGTCACAGGTCTCCATTCTGAGAAACTCCCTTCCACTACTACTCTGTCTCTTGTTGCCCAGCCAGTTCTTTATCCATCTAGCTAATACACCCTGGACCCCAAGCGACTTCACCTTCTCTAACAGCTTACTATGGGGAACCTTATCAAAAGCCACACTAAAGTTCATGTATATGACACCTACAGCTTTTCCCTCATCAATCAACTTTGTCACTTCCTCAAATAATTCTATTAAGTTGGTAAGACATGATCTTCCCTGCACAAAGCCATGCTGCCTATCACTGATAAAGCCATTTTCTTCCAAATAAGAATAGATCCTATCCGTCATTGTCTTCCCCAGCAGCTTCCCTACCACTGACATGAGGCTCACTGGTCTATAATCACCTGGGTTATCCCTGCTACCCTTCTTCAACAAAGGGACAACATTCGCAATTTTCCAGTCCTCTGGGACCTCTCCCATTTGCAAGGATGCTGCAAAGATATCTCTTAAAGCCCCAGCTATTTCCTCTCTAGCTTCCTTCAGTAACCTGGGATAGATCCCATCTGGCCCTGAAGACTTGTCTACCTTAATGCCTCTTAGAATACCCAACACTTCCTCCCTCCTTATGCCGACTTGACCTAGAGTAATCAAACATCTATCCCAACCTCAATATCCATCATATCCCTCTCCTCGGTGAATATCGATGCAAAATACTCATTAAGAATCTCATTCAGTTTCCCTGTCTCCACACATAACTTTCCTCCTTTGTTCCTAAGTGGGCTAACTCTTTCTCTCATTATCCTTTTGCTCCTTACATACAAATAAAAAGCTTTGGGATTTTCCTTAACCCTGTTTGCTAAAGATATCTCATGACCGCTATTAGCCCTCTTAATTCCTCATTTCAGATTGGTCCTACATTCCCGATATTCTTCCAAATCTTCATCTGTCTTCAGTCGCGTTGACCTTATGTACACTTCCTTTCTCTTCTTAGCTAATTTCACAATTTCACCTGTCATCCATCGTTCCCTAATCTTGCCATTTTGATCACTCATTTTCACAGGAACATGTCTCTCCTGAACTCTAATCAACTTCTCTTTAAATGTTTCCCACATATTGAATGTGGATTTACCTTGAAACAACTGCTCCAAATCTACATTCCCAGCTCCTGCCGAATTTTGGCTTTCCCCCAATTTAGTACTCTTCCTTTAGGACCACTCTTGTCTTTGTCCATGAGCATTCTAAAACTTACGGAATTGTGATCAGTATTCCAAAAGTAATCCCCTATTGAAACATCAACCTCCTGGCTGGGCTCATTCTCCAACACCAGGTCCAGTATGGCCCCTTCCCCAGTTGGACTATTTGCATGCTGCTCTAGAAAACCCTCCAGGATGCTCCTTACATATTCTGCTCCACCTAGACCTCTAACACTAAATGAATCCTAGTCAATGTTGGGAAAATTAAAATCTCCTATCACCACCACCCTGCTGCTCCATCATCTTTCCATAATGTGTTCACATATTTGTACCTCTATCTCACGATCACTGTTGGGAGGCCTGCAGTACAGCCACAACATTATTACCACACCCTTCCTATTTCTGAGCTCTGCCCGTATTGCCTCACTATTCGAGTCTTCCATAGTGCCCTCCTTCAGCATAGCTGTGATATCCTCCCTGACCAGTAATGTAACTCCTCAACCTCTTTTACCTCCCTCTCTACCCCGCCTGAAGCATCGATATCCTGGAATATTTAGTTGCTAATCATGCTCTTCCCTCAACCAAGTCTCAGTAACAGCAATAACATCATACTCCCAGATACTAATCCAAGCCCCAAGTTCATCTGCCTTACCTACTATATTTCTTGCATTAAAACAAATGCACCGCAGACCACCAGTCCCTCTGCGTTCATCATCTCCTCCCTGCCTACTATTCCCCTTAGTCATGCTGACTTCGTGATCTAGTTCCTTACAGGCTTCTTTTACTACCTCCTTACTGTCCACTAACTTCCTCATTTGCTTCTCAGTCCCCTGCCACATTAGTTTAACCCCCCCCCCCACCTTGATGTGGGCAGGATGGGTGAATGGGCAAATTCACAGCAGATGAGATATCATGAGATATCAGGTTACTTGGTAGCAAAAACAGGAAGGCAGATTATTATCTGAATGGTGACAGATCGAGAAAAGGGGGAGGTACAACAAAACCAGGGTGTCCTTGTACAACACTTGCAGAATGTGACCGTGCAGCTGCAGCAGTGACAAAGGCAAATGATACATTGGCCTTCATAGCGAGAGGATTCAAACACAGGAGCAGGGATGTCTTTTTGCAACTGCACACAGCATTGGTGAAACTATACCTAGAGTACTGTGTGCGGTTCTGGTGTCCTTATCTGTTGAAGATGTTCTGGCTTTGGAGAGGAGTACAATACAGGTTGACCAGGCTGATCACTGATGAATAAAGAGAGACTGGATCGGTTAGGATTATATTCACTGGAGTTTTAAAGATGAGGGGGATCTGATACTATCCAATAAAATATTTACATGCTTAGACAGGGCAAATGCAGGAAGGATGTTCCCAATGACCGCGGAGTCTAGAGCCAGGGGTCACAGTCTAAGGATATGGGTAGGCCATCAAGGACTGAAATCAGGAGAAATTTCTTCACCCAGAGAGTGGTGAGCCTGTCGAGTTCTCTTCCACATTAAGTGATTGAGGCCAGAACATTGCATGTTTTCACAAGTAGTTAAATATAATTATCAAAAAGTCATAGAAATGTACAGCACGGAAACAGACCCTTTCGTCTATGCCGACTGGATATCCTAATCTAATCTAGTCCCATTTACCAGCACTTGGCCCATATCCCTCTAAACCCTGCCTATTCATACACCCATCCAGATGCCTTTTAAATGCCAGCCTCCAACACTTCCTCTGGCAGCTCATTCCATACACACACCACTCTCTGCGTGAAAAAGTTGCCCCTTCGGTCCCATTTATATCTCTCCCCTCTTACCCTAAACCTATGCCCTCTAGTTCTGGATTTCCTCATGCCAGGAAACATACTTTGTCTATTTACCCTATCAGTACCCCTCATGATTTTATAAACCTCTATAAGGTCACCCCTCAGCCTCCGAGCCTCTGGGGTAAGCAGCCCCAGCCTATTCAGCCTCTTCCTGCAGCTGAAACCCTCCAAACCTGGCGACATCCTTGTAAATCCTTTCTGAACCCTTTCAAGTTTGACAACATTATTCTAACAGGAAGGAAACCAGAATTGCACACAATTTTCCAGAACTAGCCTAACCAAAGGATGAAAAGGTAGGGGAAGAAAGTAGGATAAAGACATAGAGATGGATAACCAGCAATGATTATAATGAATGGTGTAGCAGACTCAAAGGGCTGAATAGCCTACTCTGCTCCCATTTTAATGTTTTTAATGAAAAGGATTTATAGAGATTTTGCAGCTGAATATAAGAATCTTACGTGGTAATTAAATGAGCTGATACATCTATTTTGATATTAAAATGAGCTGGTTTTAAAACATACACTAAACTAAAAGCATTGAATTAAGTAAGAGTACAGTCACAAAACCAAATAAGATAGAATGGGATACCAATTTAGATCCTAGAATATAAACCCATTAAAGCTTTCTTCACAGTTCTGTAACTAAGATTATATCTTGAGATGTTACAGTGAAATCACAGATGGTGCAGTTTGAAGATTAAAAGGAGAACTGGCTCAGTTTTAGCTTCAGGAAAAACAGTGGCAATTATACAGAAATTGTTAAGGTAGTCATGGGATCCTCGATATTTCAGAATGGATAGCCTAAACAGCCTGTTTCACTGCCTTCATTCTTAAAACAATAACAAGCATGCGTGGGTGACCTGAAAGCATTAGCTCTATCGAAGGCCGAGGTAAATTGTAAGAGATAAACCTTCATTTAATCACCCATAATTCTTGAAGGAGAATTAACAGTTTGCCTGTGGCCGGCCAAGTGTGTTCAAGGTCAGTTATGATAATGTGTTGGCAAGCTCTAAATGCAGTCTTTCACTTCCTCCATTAATAGTAAGATGTGTTGTTTGTTTTATGAACTTCATAAAGATAAACGTTTGAGTGGACTTTCTTGCTCTGAATTTAATGCTACTTAATAACATGCTCAACATTCAACTAATTCAGATTCATTCATTTGTCTCTTCTATGTGTGTCGACAACTCGATCACCTGCTAAGCATTTTACTGATCGAAAAGGCATCTCTGGAACAGTTGAGTAAATCTTTCAAGTTCCAAATTCTGATTCAATGATTCAGCAATTAAATCAACAGTGTACCCTCTATTGGTGGCATCTGTTGGTCTTGCAAGACCATGGATCTGCACCTGGATAGTCTTGCTTCAATCTTTGTTAGTAGAGCAGCGTCTGTTGTGGCCTTGGAGGCCCACACAGGAGTGGCAGTGAGGCTGCACTGGAAGGCACTGTCCTTCGGTGTTGTCTTGGTGCTGTTTACTCGACGAGTGCGCTTTTCTTCAGCAACAAACCTCAACTTCTCTTTTCCCCTTTTTAGAACTCTGCGTAATTCCAGCCTCCAGCTACAGCAATCGCTTGCAATATCCTCCCACCTCTCGATGTTCATGTTCAGTGACTTCATGTCTCTCTATTTGGAGCATTGCTCCTTCATCAGGTGACTATAACCTGGTGTCATGTGACTTCTGACTTTGTCCACCCCACTGGCATCTCCACATCATGGTACAATTCAGCAAAGTTGATCCCCATATGTTGACTGGCCTTCTTACAGTTCAAAGTTGACTTGTTATTTATCACAAGGAAGAAGAACTGCCACACTTTGTCAGTAGACTTTATACCCAAGACATTTAGTCTATCCACACCCAAGGTGGTTCTCAATTCTGAGCAGAAAGAGAATCGCCCCCAAAACATCACAGGTTTCCTAACTACATGCCGGACCAGCAAGAAAACAATTGTTTGCACAGAGCTGTGAATGCCCTTTGGCTAATCTACATAACATCTGAAAATGTATTCTGAACATTTCAGACAATTTCAAAATGATGGTATCAAAAATTAGAAAACTTGCCAATGAGCAAATGTTATCAAAAAAAAATAACCTCTTCACCAAACAACAAAGTAATGCTGTGAGGTGAGAGTTTGAATATAACATTTTCTTTCTAATTGTACTAAAATGATAGGAATTGTTGATTCGAACATCTAAAGGTATGAACTAAAGCAATAACCTTCATATTTATATTTGATACTTACACAAATGGTATAATCCCTGTATTGGCCATTGCGTACGATAAGCCTAAGAGCCCAGTGCCAATAATAGCATTGCTCAGGTTAAACACAGACATGTACATGGAAGTTGATCCAGCATACTGAAGAAAACAAAGAGATCATTAATGAAACTTTGTCAAACAAGTACAATTTGACTCAACAAGCTTCTCACGTATGAATACACACAATTACATCCTAAATATTCATCAGAATTTTAAACATCATAAGTTGCATGTAATGTAACTAAACTCTAAAAGCAAACTAACATTATAGTGCAGGTTCAGTCACATCTCAACTGAATAGTAGATTTGCATGAAGGGTTAATCCATTTCTGTTGCATGATACATAATTCATAAAGGATATGCTATAACCTCTGTTTTTGTTACATTTGTGAATATGTTACTTAATAACAGTGAAAAGGATTCATAAAACAGCATTAGCACCAGAGCAACATTCCTTCTGTGCATTTTATAAGATAGCCAACAACTACAATGTTCACTATTCTTCTGTGAAATTGAATTGTTAATTGTATTAGGTGACTGTCTTAGTGGACACAATGGAGGAGTTTTTATAGTCTGTGCTGCTGGGAGGGTGTTTTAGCTGATGACAATGCACAGGTTAACATGACCCAAGATATTAAGGTCATTAAAAAAAATGAGCATAAAATCATTGACATATACGGATGCTCCTCCACCCTAAATCATCTACCGAGTCCTCCCATTCCTCGATCATATATAGAGTATTCTGTCCCCCAATCACCTAGAGACTCTCTCACCTTCGACCATCTACACAATGCTCCATCTCTCAGTCACACACACAGTTTTCCTCCCGTTCACTGGATCATTAAAAGAATCTCACCATCCCTTGATCATGTAGAGACTCTTTTCCTATAGGAGAAAGTGAGGTCTGCAGATGCTGGAGATCAGAGATGGAAATGTGTTGCTGGAAAAGCGCAGCAGGTCAGGCAGCATCTAGGGAACAGGAGAATCGACGTTTCGGGCATTAGCCCGAAGGCAGCTGCCCCAAGCTTTAGCGTGTCCCTCAGCAGACAGTCCTGGCCCTTGGAATGTGCCAGCCTGCAACACTCAGCAGAGGTCAACTCTTTGCATGGGAGGACCATAGAGTTTTAAGCCCTGAAGAAGGGCTAATGCCCGAAACGTCGATTCTCCTGTTCCCTAGATGCTGCCTGACCTGCTGCGCTTTTCCAGCAACACATTTCCATCTCTTTTCCTATACCCCAATTAAGTAGAGTCTCACCTCCATAAACATGCACAGCATTTCCCTTGCACACCAGATCATTTACAGATTCCCTCTCATCCCATTCACTGCTAGGCCCCTCACTAACAGGGGAATGTTCAAAAACATGACTCCCACTATGATCTCCTATGTCTTGGCGTGACCAGGTGGTTAATCTGATCAGTCCTAGACGGGACTCTTGATTCTTTTATTGAAATGTAAGGTGCCCCCATTATATGTTGGCAGCAAGACCTTAGACAGTGGTCTTTCCCCACTGCACCTTGACAGCAGCTGCCCCAAGCTTTAGCGTGTCCCTCAGCAGACAGTCCTGGCCCTTGGAATGTGCCAGCCTGCAACACTCAGCAGAGGTCAACTCTTTGCATGGGAGGACCATAGAGTTTTAACAGACCTCAATATCATAGAGTCATGGGGATGTACAGCATGAAGACAGACCCTTCAGTCCAACCTGTCCATGCCGACCAGATCTCCCAACCCAATCTAGTCCCACCTGCCAGCACTTGGCCTATATCCCTCCAAACCTTTCTTATTCATATAGGCAAAAGTGAAGATGCTGGAAACCAGAGTTTAGATCAGTGTGGTGCTGGAAAAGCACAGCAGGTCAGGCAGCATCCGAGGAGCAGGAAAATCGACGTTTCGGGCAAAAGCCCTTCATCAGGAATAGAGGCAGGAAGTTTCCAGGGTGGAGAGATAACACCGCCCCCCCCCCTCTTCCCATTTATCTCTCCACCCTGGAGGCTTCCTGCCTCTATT